>NC_140297.1:90622945-91193101 GCF_964211825.1 Aythya ferina | reverse complement strand
TACAGGTACCTTAAAGGAGGCTGTAGCGAGGGGGGGGTTGGTCTGTTCTCCCACGTGCCTGGTGACAGGATGAGGGGGAACGGGCTAAAGTTGCGCCAGGGGAGTTTTAGGTTTGATGTTAGGAAGAACTTTTTTACTGAAAGGGTTGTTAGACATTGGAACAGGCTGCCCAGGGAAGTGGTGGAGTCACCGTCCCTGGAGGTCTTTAAAAGACGTTTAGATGTAGAGCTTAGTGATATGGTTTAGTGGGGCCTGTTTGTGTTAGGTCAGAGGTTGGACTTGATGATCTTGAGGTCTCTTCCAACCTAGCAATTCTGTGATTCTGTGAAAAAGGATGGTTTGGGGTAGTATATGACAGGCAACATGCACTTTACCTTTGGTCGTGCATCATCAGTTTCTAACTCGTATAATTCATAAACCTTCCATTAGGAGGCACTATAGCATGACACTAGACAGGAGAGAATTTCTCCACAAAGGATCCCAGACACTGTGACAACTACAAATTGCAATGCCTAATCCAGTGTTTCTCAGGTATTTAAATGTGTTACTGCCTTTATGACTAATCTCAGTGCAATTGTTGAGGGGAAGGGGAGAGTAGAGAAGTGGTAATCTTTCCTTGCAGGTGTGAATACTTCCAGGTAAGAGAATGAAGCTGTGAATAATCAAGGATAATTTGTATCTCCCAGTGTAGTGTAAAAATTTTCAGCCACTAATTGCTTGCTGCTACACTACCAAATACAGCTGTTTCTAAAAACCCCATTGAACAACTCACAAGGTGAGAAACCAAACTTTGTGTCTCCCGTTCCCAACAGAGACTTCATAGACTTCACCTGAGCACCACCTCCTTTCACAATACTTTGGGAAAATACACCACCTTGGAAAAGAAAGTAATATAAGTCAACCCCAAGGAAACAGAAGATTAGAGCCTTGCAAGAGGCAAGATAAACTCTGAATTAACAGCTTTGAATGGTCTTCTGATAGCAAACACCTAAATCCTTCAATATTGAAGAGTGATTAATTCCTTCCTTTCACACAACTGTTGGGCTGATGCTCTCCTTTCATACAGGAACACCCAGGACTAACTTTTATCCTTGGTGAGACTCAAGATGCTCCACTGAGGCCTGTGTAGTTACCTGTTCAGTGTGTGATGCAGTGGTGTGATGACTCTCTCACTAAAGCTGTTACAACATACATAGAATAACTATAAACTGAAGCTATGGCAAACAAAGGTTTAGCATACAAATGATTTTCTTGCCTAGTGGGTAGGGCATGTACCTCACTGGGGTCAGTATGGCAGCAGAAGCTTAGTTTCTAGACCTTCTAGGCCTGTGATGGGTTATTTACATTCTTTCCAAGGACTGTTTAGGTATTTAAAACTACAACTTAAAAATGGAGATTTGGAAAGAAGCAATGGTGCACATAAAAGAAGGAGTAAAACCTAAATATTCCATTGCTGTGAATTTGTTATCAATGCAGATTTGAAAAAGAAATAAAGCAGAAGTGGACCTACTCAGCAAGTTAATGGCACCAGGATGTAGACTGTTGCAGAAATGAAGGAATAGAAGAATGTTGCAAAAAAATATTTCTGAAATAAGTGAGAGAGAAGGTTTTCAAGGTAATGTATCAACTCCACAAACAAAGCCCATGAAGTACTGTGGTTTATAGATTGGATATTTTTTAGATCCCGATGGAAGAATTCTGAATTTGACACAGATTTACAAAAGAAGCAAAATCAAAATATGAGCAATGACAGGATTATGTGTAATGGACAAGAGATACTGGAGAAGACAGAGAAAAAGCCATGTAAAATCCCTGAGGCCATTAAAAATGTTCCTAAGAAACATCTTGTATAGGAAATAAAAGATGTTTTTAGGCACTGATGCTCAAAAAATTGGGGAAGCAGGAAACCAGCCAGCCTAAGCTAAATACGAAGCTAAACATTAAGGTAAAACACTGAAAGAGGATTTAGTTTATGAACATAAAGACAAAAATTCAAAGAGCCATCCCAAACCCTGAATTGAATGTGGAGAGAGCAAGCTAACCATGAATGGAGTGTACAAAAGTTAGCACGTGAAAAGCTTAAATTTACAAGGAAAAAACAATAACAACAAACCATACAAACTCTGAAGCCAAATCAAAAACTACAAATAAAAGAGAAAAAGCTAAGAACTATATGATTTTTAGAGAAAATGTCGTATTGGTAAGTGCCTTGTTTTTGGGTCACAGAACTGTGGCAACAGAAACTGTGTGAAAACTCACTAAAAGGGAAAAATGCAGAATACTGATCCAGTGTTTCAGAAGCTGAGGTTTTTACATACATGTGTAACTGATAGGAGTGCAGTACCATGCCACAAAAATAAATGGCTTGCAAAATAGGCCAGGACCAGAGACAAAGGAAGAAGAGAACACAGAAAGGACACCAGGAGACATGCCTGGAATAAGTCAACGCTAAGGTTTAAAGTTTTCCTCAGATAGCAACAGTTATGTATAAACTATACAAAGACTATCTTGCTAGATAGTGTTTACGCAAGAAAAAAAATAATGTGACTTGAACCTTTAAAACAGAAGAAACAATATAAATAAAAAGAGATGGTAAACCAGATAGAGAGCACCATTCAGAAGACACTGCTAATTGCCCCAAACACCTCCACTATGCTCTACATATGGCAACAGTATATCTTAGGAGCAGGGAGGAGCCGTAATAGTCGCAAATGAAGTCTTATTCAATTAGACTTGTAGTATGAAAATACAGTGACAAGAAAGAAAATGAGACTTATAGCAATATCAAATACCATGTGCCTAGAAAACATCAGTATAGGCCAGTTCCTGCACAGTAGCTAGCAAGAGTGTTAGAGCACGCTACAAGCAGCAGCTTTAATAGGCCAGCGTGTGTTGGAACAGCCAGACAGCAAAAGAGAAGCCCTCACCATTGCCTAATGTGAGATTCTCAAGAGAGACTGTGTCCAACATAGCATCCTGTATACGAGCACTTGATCATACCTGGTGTGATCATACCCAGATGACTGGCAAGACGGATTGATCTCACAAGTACAGACAAACTCTCAGACACTCCTGCAGCTACCACTGAAGAAAGATTTTCAGCCACTAAAGTAGGCCAAATTGTAGGACCCATAGGAATTTAATTCCAGTTTAACCCCCAGTTTATATGGGAATGGGAATTCAATCACCTCACATCATCAACACACACAGCCAGGCTAAAGGCCGAGGTGAACGTACAGTTAGGATTGTTCCATTTCTGTTACTGAGTTCTGAAGAAAAAGGTGTCAGCAGCCTCACCAGAGCAGAAGTATGCTCCCTCCCAGGGCATTATCAGCAGTGTGATACAGCACATCAAGAGATATGCATGGCTTGATGCTTACAGGTCAGCACAAGTACACAGCTACAACCAGAAGTCACTCAATTGGAAAAAAAAAAAAAAAAAAAAAAAAAAAAAAAGATCGCAAACATCAAAAGATTCCAGAAACTACAAATACAAATTGGGGAGGATAGGGGAAGGATGCTTTTTTCCTAGAGCAAGCCACGCTATTGCGTAGCAATTGTGTATAGAATTAGCTAATTACTGATCATATAAAGTGAATATCATGTGTATTTCCATGGGAAGTCTCCCCTGAAAATCCAAGATAAAAGAAGAGAGAGGGAAGATGGTGAACTATATGCTCCACAGAGCCTGGTCTGTGGGGTCTGGAAGAAACACAGGGTCTTGAGCCAATGCTGGATTCTCATAACATCACAGCAGAGAAACAGAAAAAAAAAAAAAAATCAATACACTAAAGAAAACAAGACTGTCTTTGGTCACTACAAGAAGAAACCCATGCCAAAATACTTCTTGAAAGGTATAAGTGATATTTTTATACTATTTTGTGTACTTTCCAAAACTCTCCAGCAAATTAAGGAATTAATAAAGGTTATTCTTCAGCTTTGATCCATCCAATTCAAACCTATGTAAGAAGTAGATTTTGCAAGTGGTTGATATAAACATAGTGCAATGTATGTGACCACCTTAACCTACTATCTCAAGTAAACACAGCAAAGGAGACAGACCTCAGACAGACTACTTGCAGGGACTCCTGACACTGACTGCATGAGGGGCTTTGGAAAATGCTGTTGTTAGGAGGTGCTGGATGAGACGTGTGTGCCTAAGGAAGAGTAGGTGGAAGCACTGGCCCTGGGGGACAGCTGCAGTGTTGTGGGACCCAGGCTGGTGCCACCTGAGTTGTGTTCACTTTGCTTTGGGCCTGTCCCTGCAATAGCAGACCTGAGGAGAGGGGCTGAGCACAAGGGCAGAGCTGAGGTCTGGGGAGCTGATGATGGGAGCAGATGAAGAAGAATGAGGGAGGAAGCAGCAGCAGCATAGGTGTAAACAAGGACAGATGGAAACAAAACCTTCTGAGCAGAACTTTTATAGGAAGGGAGAGAATTACAATTTGGTCACGGACAGGAGATGAATATGCTGCCAGGCCCAGCAAATGGAGTTTACTGGTAGTGATGTGGGCAGGTGGCATACAATTGTATCCTATTTCTGGCCTGAACAACAAAGCAGGGCTGTTTGTGCACTTTTTATTTATCTCTACCCCCCTGAAATGCCTGCTGTGACACTGTAAGCCAGGTCTGCATTTTCATATGCAGCATTTCTGCTGGCCACCATGAGCCTGATGAAAATTTGCCTTAACTGCAACACCACTGGCTACTTGGATAATTACCAGTAAGGGAATCCAGGCTTGCAGACAAGCCGTGCTGAACTGAGTGGAAATTGAACTGGAGCTGTAATGGGAACTACAGAGCATCAGGCATTTTGAAAAGTTATGAGAAAATGAAAGCAGCATTTATTCCCATTTATGTTCAGCTAGTTAAAATCTGAGCGTGGAAAAGTTCAGAAAATCTGCTCCTGACCCAGAAAGGGTAAATATAGGAAATAGCTGTTTGGACCAAGAATAGAGCTTGCTGAGGGATACATGTATATACGTATTTTCACAGACTGTTTTTGCTTTGAGGACAAAAGCTAAAAGCTGAGTCTCTCAGTAAACTTTATTTCTTGTTATGTAAAAGTTAGATATCTTCATAACAAATGTGCATGTTTGTGTGTAGACCACTGACATTCTGCCTTTGAAGAAGGCCCCAGGTAGATTAGTTCCTCCACTGGATTGTCTAAAAAAGGACCCACAGAGAGAAAAGACGGTGTGTTCAGAGACTGATAAGTGCTTTTTTTTTTGTTGTTGCTCTATCTCCTTTCTTTGGTTCCTGATGAAGTGTTATCCTTTCTCCTGTTCCTCTGGAGGTGCCATTCATTCCCTAAGCTCTTGATCCTGGCAAGCTTTATTTGCTACAACAACTTTCTTGCTCACCACACAGATTTTCCCAGGATCTTTGCTCTAGTCAAAATACTTGCAGAAAAGCTGACTAGACTTCACTTCTGGCTCCCTTTCACCTCACATGACCTAAATTAGTACCTAGTTATACTCTTCTTAGTGGCACAATGTGGTGAAGGCAGTTTATGTGCTATTTTCTAGCATGTTTGTTTTCCATTAGAGAAACTAAGAGATACTAAAAGACCTCCAAATAGAGACATATAATTTTAGCAGGGAAAAGACCAAGAATCCTTTAAATCACATATGTACATGTAAGCTGTTGCATATGGATGCATTTAAGATTTTAGAGGGCTAGGCATTTCTTTGCAATTCGTGTGTTACTATGGCAACAGCTGTACTTAGTCTGGTTCCTTTTGACATTCTTGCTTTGATAGGTGAAAGCTTTTTTTTTCCCATTAAAAAAATACAAAATAAAAAAAAAAAAATCCCCCTCCATATATCAGTTTGCTTTGTTAATAGCAACAAAAATGGAATATTGAGTCAGATTTTGTTCAGGTTTAAAGAGGTGCAAGCTTGTTCTCATTTGAAAGACAGCACAATGTGATCGGTAGCAAAACTTGGTCTTTCTAAACCGTATTGGGAAGCCTTTCTTTTGAAGATGAGCCCTTTTCCTACAAGCCTCCAGAAAGGAGAAGTATCAGAAATATAAAAACAAGAAGTTCATTGGGTTTTCCATAGAAAAAGTTTATCTAAGTAAGAGTAAGCTCAGCCCCATTCCCAGTTTCCTGCGGAAGAGAAATAGTTTCTGAAGACTCAACTGAAAATACTATTTGTTGTCATGGCTAGATGTTACATGTTCACTTCTTTGTGGACTAGAAGTTATGGATATTCAGAGATCCAAATAAACAATTTGAGAAACAACCAGATACTACTTGGCAGAAGTTGGTAATTAACCTAGAGAATAACAAATTGACCCTGAAAAGATGTTGATAAAAATACCAAGAACTGATGCATAAGCAAAAATACTTGGGTTTCACTATTTTTTTTTTTTCTTTTTAAAGAGCAAAGTTAATACAAAATAAAGTTAATACAATCAGAATTTGAAGGAATGGAGCAAAGTAATTTCTAACATATCAACTATGCTTAATGAAAGATTTTTTTTTTTAACTTGGCTATAGTGACTTAATGAGCTATCCTTCTATATTTAAATGGCTTAGCATTCTCATGGAACAAAGAACTGTCTATAGAGATATACTGTTATTTTTCTCTGTATAAATTTCCACTGTTTGTAACTCACAGGTGTGAGCAGCTATATCACTCTTACAGGTTGGCAAAATAAATTTAAAAAAAAGAAGTCTCTAATAATGGTATAGGAAAAGGCATCTGTAAACACATCAAAATAATGCCTGTATAAGCTATATAATGCAATTTCAAAGCCTTTTATTGGTAACACAGTAACTTTGTTCATGTTTTTGGCAGAGAGTTTAAAGTACATAACACAGTATAGGAAACAGGTGGGACAGAAATTTAATATTCCTAGTGGAATACTTCAAGATCAGAAGAGGCCACTGAGAGTCTTCAAGTCTCCAAACAAGAACCTACTGAGCTCATCTGTAGTGTCTACTGTATTTTGCATTGAAGGTTGTTTTTAAAAACTACTATGAAAGAGGAAAAATATAACACACTTTTAATGGGACATCTATCTGTACAAAGGAAACAATTCACCATCATCGCATGATCTAGGCAGCAGTGAGGAAGTGTTCCAAGATCTGTTATAGGTTTACAGAACAGTAAGGAGAGCATTTAGCCATGTAGTTCACGTTAACACCAATGGGTGTTGAGTGCTGGAGTCACCTGTCAACTTATTGGAAAGTTATCTTTTTAATTGGAAAAATTATATTCATGTCTTTAGGTAACAAATGGTAAATTATTAAGCTGATGGATGAGGAGCTGTACACCAAATTCCTGTTTAAAAATGGCAGGAGCTGTATGTTCAATTCCCTGCTGTAGTAACAGTGTCACTGTAGCAATGATGACTTAAGCACGTAAGTTATTTGTAGTACAAGATAAGACAGTTGTAGGCTACCAGACATAGCTCAAAATAAACAAACAAAAGCCAGAAAGGCTTTTAGTCTTTCACATACATTTGTGTGGGATGACAATTGCTGGATAAGTAACACGAATGAGATCTCATTGGCAACCTGGCAGCTTTGTTTGCCTTCAAAATACAATCTTTCAATCTGCTGTCTTTCAATGCAACGTTTCCTTTCCCACCAGACGGTTTCCTTCACCTTCAGTTTATACAACCATACCTGTTCCTACACTAAAGAAGGCTAGATTAAGTTCTCATGAAGAGAGATATTTAATGTCTTTAAAGTAATAAATACATTGGATTTATATATTTTTTTTTTTCAGTTGGAAGAGTTTCCTTCACTTACAGTTACACTGTTAGAAGCTGCCCAGCTGAAAGATGTGGTGGGATTCCTTTTTTATTGCCCTTCATTTCCGTCTGATTCAAATCTTTTCCATTTGCTTACCCAAAGCTCTAATCAACCCCCTGAACATCAACCATGAAATACAGATTCCTAGTCAACACCCTCCATTTAAAGAGGAAGTAGGTCTATCACAAGCCCAGTAATGGAAGAACTATTTCTGTGGTCTGTGCCAATTACTGCCCCTTTTCTCCGATAAAAAGGCATTTCCCTCATTCATGTCACAGAGCCCAAGTCAAGCTGAGAGCTTGAACAGCCTCACAGTCACCATTGAGAAGGTACACACAGAGCTGCACAAGGCCAGCGGGCACAGGACATAAGAAGAAAAAATAAAATAAAAAGAATAAAAAACACACACACACACCAAAAAAAAACACTTTATGACTCCATAGTTCAACCAATTCCAATGGATATGCAGTATGTAATGCTGGAGAATCACAGCAATCTCTCCAGGCCTACTATTATTAAGCAATAAGTATAAGTTTATGTTCCAGAAGAGCTTAAACAGTTTAGAGGAGGCAGGAGGGAGATGGAATTTGCATTGTGTAGTTCTGAGGGATAAATTCTCTCTCAAGCATCCAGAGATTTACTTTGTAAAGGTACCCTAAAATAAGCAAGTTTTTTTGGCTAGTTAGTTCTTGTCCATGCAAATCTCAGTATATTAGTGTCTCTACTGCCAATTTATGCCAAAAGAAAAATGAAAACAATTGGTTCAGTGATGTTAGACAACTTTGTTCCCAGTCTGACTAAAAATAACAGAGAAGGAAAGGCAAGAAAGTAACTTTATGTCCTACAAAATTTTGAAATACATTTAATGTATGAGAACTTCCATTTCCATATCCATGGTGAAGGCAGACTGGAATAGGTACTTTGCCTTACATTGTTTGTAGTCTTACCTTAGAATTAGAGTCCTGCATTTCTGACACCTTTGGAAACAGGAAACTTAAAGTGGTTCAGATCCACTTGAAGGCATTGCAGATTCACTTACCTAACCAAAGCAAATAGAAAATGAGTGACATGCACTATATATTGCACCTGATCAGGACAGACACGAGATAAGAGACACATGTCATTCTTACTCACAACTAACTAGGGTAAAGTGAAATATGAGCATCAGGATAGGCTGAAATGAGAAAGAAGTTTTTATTCCTAGTCCATTTCAGCAGAGAAGCAAAAGGAAGAGGAACTCAATGCAAGAATTCAGTATAGAAGATGGGGTATAGAAACACTAAATTAAGCTCCTAAGAGATCAAGTAAACTTCTTGCCTCATCAGAGATTGTGTAAAAGAGTGAGACTCTTGCATCAGTCAATGTCAAAATCAGTAGAACCTGATAAAACAGATTTAAAGTTTAGGGTTAAACTATAATCATAAGGTGGTATGTATCTCTTATGCATAGTTTATGGATAAAGTGTATAATATGGTTTGTTGAAGGCTTCTAGACCAAAAAAGGGAGAAATTCAGCTTCTCCATTTTTTTCTCCAACAACTCTATAAGGTTCCTGGGGCAACTCTTCTGGATTCCTTCTTACCAAGCGTGTATTACCTTTTTGTGTTATAGCAGCAGTGAAGGAAAGCATAAAGTCTGCAGAAATGACAGGATTCCCCAGATAAAGCAGATTCTTCTCCTAGTGTTCTTAGAGGATAGGGCAGCTGCTACTGCAACTGGAGTTGCCTTCTTTAATGGGGACACAGTAGCAGGTCATTAAGGCTAATAGGATAGCTAGGCAGCTGTGATCCATGGTTACTATTTTGGCATTACTTTATGTAAGTAATGGTTACTATATGGAATTACTTTTGCCACTATCGGGCAAATCAGCTAAGTCAAATGGTAGAAGCTTCTTGTTGCCTGACAGGTGTTCAAAACGTGTATAATGTGAGCTGCTCTGAGAAGGAGTAGCAGATGTGTAGGCATTGCAATTCAGTCGTTACCTCACCATAAGGTGGGAAACCTCTGAGGGTGGCAGCAGGCCTTATCTTTGTCTCGCTCACAGCAGTGTCGCTTGTAGGCTCAGCATCTGCTTTCCAGGGGCTGGCCCTTCATCATGAACTGGTGGGCACAGAGCAAAGCCACACAGTTGACACATGGCATATCTGGAATTATGTTGGCTTTTTCTCACCTTATTCTGTGGTAGAAAAGGGCTTCCTGGACTAACTCCGTGTTAAATTCTTAGAATTGCCTTCTGATCTTTACTGACCTCCCTTAGAAAGACACATTTGCCAACGCTGTGTCGTACCAACCACTTATGGTACTTCAGAAGTGCCTAAACATTCCCTCCTGAATGTGTAAGTGCTGTATCTCACATAGGTTTGTATGGTATCCACTAGCTGGTGCAAGCAGATACACGGCTGTGATACATCAAGGTTGTGCTGGTTCATACCAGCTAAGAACTTGTCCTGTTTGTCATTTTTATGGCATTCACAACACGATAATCATTTGCTGTGTGCTTCTTCAACACCAATTTTTCAAAGAGTCTGGTCAGGACTGTGGGAAGCTGAAGACCAGCTTCTCTGGTCTTCAGACAGTCTGGTCCATGTGAAGCAGCAGAGATCTCTGAATCCAGCCTGATGCACAGAGCTCGGCAGCTGGAGTGTCAGATTTCAACTGAAAATAAAGAGCAAAAAGGGAAAAAAAAATCAATTTAAATGTGAGGCAAAGGTTCATTTTCAAAATTACATCTTCTCTTGCCAGACAGGATATTCTAATGATGTTCTTGCGCTGAACAATATGAAACATCAAACAAGTTGCTTTACAATAACATGGGTGGATCTAATTCTCTCCATATGCACATTTTTAAAGCATCATTGTTCAATTAATACTTCATATGGTAAAAAAAAGAAAAAAAGTAACAGAAGTATTTCATCTGGAAGTATGATCAAAGATCAGTTGCTTGCTGCTGAATATTGTGAGAATATTACTACAGGATATAAGTCAACTTCTATTTCCAAATGTCTTTTGGTTTACTGCTTTGGAAGTCTTATGGCTTTTATTGTGAAGACTGTACAAAATGCCTGGGGAGGGAGAATATATATTATATATATGAACACATACATAATATATATATATAATCATCATGATATGTCGCAAGGAGGGAGGGAAAAAAGAAACTCATACTGCAGGATTGTTTTGAGCTTCAGGAATGAAATGAGCATGATGTCATATTGAATAGGTTATAAGGTTGGTGTAGTAAGAGAGTTATTTTAAAGGACAAACTCCTGGGTTTCTTCACTTTGAACTGGTAAAATTATGCCTTCTAACAGCAAGTGGGAAAATCATATCATTGAAACTGTTGTAAGCCTGTATATTAGAAACATGAAAATGCATTTTGAACATGAATTTTCAGCTATTTGTATCAGTGAGGCAGGATCTCAAAATAATGGTAGAAAAATAAAGTCTTGTAGCATTTCTTATTCTATGTCACATTTCAAATATGCTCAGAGTAGCATGCAGCTATGTTAGTGAATGATAAAGGTTATGGCTATCTATAATTCCCAGCAATACTGCAGCAGAGACAGCACTGGCTTTGTGGTCTCCTTCCAAGAGAAACAAAGACCTTGTGGGTTAAGCACTGCCATGGGATTCCAGATTTCTGCATTCAATGCCTCGCTCTGTCACCATTGTAATGTGTTACATGGAGCCAATATACCCCATACTTCCTAACCACAATTTGAAAAAAAAAATAGTTTTTTTTTCTTTGTGTCACTGTGTTGAGATTAAAAAAATAATAATAATAAAAAAATCACCCATTGGGAAAATGAAGAGCAGAGAAACAGACTGACAAAAAGTAACTGAACTTTAATCAAACTCAAAGTTTATACTCATCTTTAGATGATGTAAAGAGACACAGATAACCCGTAGCCTTTCTTACAGCTGCAGCCTCTGAAGCACATCTCTTGGCATGCATCACTACCTGGGCAAGTACCTCTGTGTACCTTGCTCCACAGCTCACACAGACAGCTACTGGCTCTGCAACTGAGAGGCAGCAACAGCTTGTACCTCTTGCACTTGCCTTTGCTGTTGGGAAAGACCTGAGCGTCCTCTCAAATGATGATGAAGGACAGAAGCTGTAGGGGCTGGCAGGTCAGGGTAGCCCCCTGGACCTGACCATCACCCCACCAGTTCACCTTTTATAAGAAGGGAGCAGAATTTATAGAGGCCAAACTACTCTGTGGATTGAATAAATGCAGCATCTCCTTTATCTTGAATTGGTTTCTTTCAGAGAGGGAAAAAAACATGTTGGAAATAAAGAAAAAACATAGTCTTTCAACTCCATTTTCCCCCAGCAATCCATAAAGGGAGAGGAGAGAGAATGGGTTCAACAATGCTTAGATCAACAGAGAAAATTAAAAAAAAAAAAAAAAAAAAAAAAAAAAAAGATTTATTCTGAAGTCTTACTAAGGTGAACATGAATGAAGTAGATTAATGCTGAAAGTAAGGAAAAAAAAAACCCGCAACTGAACAAACAAACAAAAAAAAACCAATCAATTAATATAAATCTAACTTGCTTCCTTGTGTGAAGGGATAAACATCTCTTAATACACATATGCATGCAGTATATCACTAGCTCCTGTCCCACTTGTTGTCTGTCCCTAAGGAGGATTTATGTTTCTCAGAACTTCTGTTTTGTTCTCTGTGGTTTTATAATTTTTAGCTTTGCACTTTTGGGGGTTTCATTTAATTCCCATTTATTTTGCTTAAGTCACAACTCTGAATTCCTTGTAACAAGAAGAAGTGTTTTTTTGATAAGTTATCAAAAATGTAATGGGAAAAGTTTTATGTTCTAACCACAAGCAAGACACCAGACTTTTGTCTCTTGTGGACAAAAAGTATGGGCTGAAACAGACCTGAAGAAACATTTGTTTTTTCCTCCTAGACAATCTAATGTCAGCAGTGTAAAAAATTAGTTTATATTTCAGGGGCATAGTCTCATGTTTCTCTCTGTCGTGCAATTGCACCATGCCCCCATCAAAACTGTGAACTGAAGACACAGATGTTAATTACCCATCAACCTAGGGGATCTGGGCTTTCATTTTTGAAATCTCTGACTCTGTAGATGTGCCAATACATATACAATTTCTCTCTTTTCATTGACTGAATAGTATACATTCAGCTGGGTATTGTCTAATGCAGTAGAGTCTGAGGTACCTGGGAAAATACCCATTTCATGACACATGTCATGTTCAGTACAGGGACCACGATAAGCAATTACAAAGTCTTTTATTGTGCTCTTTTTAAACCCAGTTCTAGACATCTCAAACACTGAAGCAAGGGCAGGGTGTCTACAAGCCATGTGTGCTCAGGACTTTTTGTTTCACCTGAAAAAGACTACAAGGAGAACAATGCTCTTCAGTTTCCCACCTGAGCCTAAGGTCAGTCTTGAATAACGAGAATACATTTAGTAGTATTTCAAACATTCACTAATTCAACACATGCATATTTCAGTCTAAATTGCAAATTTATTTTTCACCCCCAAACCTCCATGGTATGAAGGGCTTACAGTATGTGCCATGCACTCCTCAACACGTTTCAAAATGGAGATTTTATTTTTGAGCCAAGCTGTCTGGCATACAAATCTGTATTGCACCTGAGTAGACAAAGTTTTCTCCTGCAGACATCTGTCTGCATCTCTATTGCAGTAAAGCTGTAACTGTAAATCATGTAAAAGTATGTCATGCATTTGATCTGCTTTTCAGCTGTGCATCCTTCACCACATAATGAAGAGAAAGGACATAGGGAGGAAAAAGAGGGCAAACTAGGGAAGGTGGAAAGGTGTAGCAACCCGAAAGGCAATACCCTAGTGGTGTCAAGTTATAACAACCCTTCTAAAAGTACCTACGGAAAGAAGGCAGGTAAGTGAAAATGAAGGCCCTACTGTCAGTCTGTTTGTAAGCTTTCTCCGTAAGTTTTGTTATTTTAAAGTGTAAATACTGCTTTTTTAAATATAATTATTAAAAATAATGTAAGGTCTCTGGTAGAAATTGATGAGAGTGGCACCTGGTGTGACCCATGTTGAACAAGGACTTTGGATAGTGATCACTAATGACATAGAATGCTTGAGCTTCTCATATACCACAAATCAATGTAAACATGAAGGGTTTATCTAGCAGGTTTTGGTGCCAGCTACCGCCTTTTTTCACCACCTTTTTCATAGATATAACTTTAGACAATGAGGACTGTTGAACTTCAGTCCATGGCAGACCATGGCAGGGGGGCTGGAACTAGATGATCTTTAAGGTCCCAAGCCATTCTATGAGCTCCTTCACAATACTCTGTATAATAATCATAGAAGAAAACAGAGTTCTCAAAGTAAATATGTTCTTAAAGAATTTTTTTTTTTTTTTTCATAAAAAAATAAGTCACTCCTGTACGATTTGTAAGAATGACTGTTTCAACAAGGTAAAAATAGAATCATTGCTGTTATGGCAAGTCCTGAAAGATAATAGCACAGAATGGAGTGGTGGCGAGCATCTGGTCCACTACTTTGAAAGTCTTTTTTTTTTTTTTTTGGGGGGGGGACGGGGACTCTTGAGGGATGTAGTTTAACTGCTTATTAGAATCAAGCAACACTCTTTTGCTCTTCACATTATTCTTAATACTTAAAATCAGGATTTGTAGGTGGATTTTTTTTTACCATGTTTAAAATGAGACTCCCTACATGCTGGCAGAGTAGAACATCCCATTATGGCCTTTACACCCATGACGGTAGCAAAGAATGCAGAGCAGTCCTATGGCCTGAAAGTTGATCGAAGTTCTGAAATGGATGAATGCTTCTTCCAAATACTTTCTTCGTTATGTTGCTGTGCAACCCACTTTCCAGCTGGAACTTGTCATAGCACCAAAAATATGTGACTGTGGACTCCAAATGTTGTCATTCTAGCTCTGCTGCTACTGAGATTGCAGAGGAGAGAGTACGCACAAATGGCTGAGCTCTGACACAAGCAAATGTGTCTGAAAAATTTCCCTTCTGCAGAATGAAAACATTGCTCTTTTGTGCAATCTTAATTAATCCTAAAGTAATTACAGTTCTCCAAGGCCAAGTTGGACATCAGTAAGGTCTTTTGCCTTCTTGGCCTAGCAGCCTTTTAAGGTGATTTCCAGTATTGATTTACATTGCATGTTCACTTTGGACAAAATTATAATGATTATTGTGAACTTAAAATGTAACCCATCTCTGAAAATATTTTGATGTAAATCCACTTTGAGTTACATTAAAGGAGTAACGCTTTTATAAAGCTAATTTTCCTGTGTAGTATCTCATATTATTTTTTTCTTATCTTTTCAGATATAACCTGTACTGTAAAAGGAAAAAAGTATTTATCTGTATCACTCACATGCACTCTGGCATATTGTAGTGCCCAAGAATCTCTCACAGAGAGACAAAAAGGAATTTAAACCTCTGGAAAACAAACAAACAAAACAAAGCAAAGCAAGCAAAACCAAAAAAACTGTTGTATTACTATGGAGTCTGATTCTTAACAGAAGCAAGAAAAGCTGGAGGTGAGACTTTGAATTATTTGAATTATTTTTTAACCCTAAGTATATTAAAAGAAATAGGGACAAATTTCAATTGTAATTTGGCACTAATTCTTTATTCTTTATGTCTTTATTCTTTGCATGCAGATTTTCCTTTATGATGGATGTGCTCTCAGTATTCACTTATGACTGAAGTTAACTAAATTGGAAGGTGATTTTTGTGTGTGCATTTTGTAGTCTTTCCATTACTTGACTGTTTCTTCTGTTGTCTAATTGACTTAATTTCATACAGTAGAGAAAAACATTTTAAAACAGTTGCATTTGAAGTTCTTTTGCACCTATAATCACAGTACCACACATGTGATGATTCAACAGTAGAGGATGGCACAGAAACATTTACAGTACTTTATCTTTAGAGATTTGAGATATACAGAGCCATATGTACTTTTTTGTTTGTTTGTTTTACTTTTTAAAAGAAAGTCTGCCTTTTTTTCTTACCATTTCCTAATAAAATCTACTGTAGACATACAGCTTCTCTGTATACTAGGATATGAGCCTGTTTAAAGACATTTACATACAGAAGCAATACATACCAGATAGTATGTGAGACAGACTTCAAATGAATCTTCACCTCATCAAGTACAGCATATGGCTGATTTACAGCACAAAACAGCAGATCCCATTTTGTGAAGTACAGCTTTCCAGAGTTTCCAACAACTCTGTCACTTACGTGCTTTTCCTTGATGACATGATGACATGGCCCATGAAAACAAACAAACAAACAAACAAAAAAACAGAAGGGGGGGGCGGGCTGAATTTAGTTTGAGAACAGTCTTCAGAAACTTAAAGGATGACACCATCTCTGCAGTAAATAGAAGTATGTATTTTATTTTCAGGAATTGAGGTAAGTTAGTCATTGGCACAATACTATGAACACCACCACCAAAGCTTTGAAAGGAAAGTCTGGGAGGCTCTGAGCTATTTGGGGACATGAGAACAGGTTAGGTACAGTTGTGGCAGGAATGGTTTGGGAACAGTTGGTTCAGCTGATGGGCAGAGGATTAGGCAGAATGGCTCTGTCTGTTCTATTTGTTTGTTCGTTTTCTTATTTGTCTTTCTCTATTTTCTAAGACTTTTCATGTTTTCATGAAATTATCAACAAGGTGAGAGATTGACAAGTATTTAGGTCTGCTTTCTCAAGGTTTTCTAGAAAAGAGAACTCTGGTTTTGTCTTCAAACTAAATACAAAGCCCACAGGGAGTTTAAATGTGAGATACACATTTCAAGATTGTTATTCAGATTTTCATTCATTTTAAAGAAATGGTGCAAGTGATTGAGAGAATATTTTTCTGAGGTATGCCTGATCATCTCCCACCCCAATAGTTTCCCTCAGAGCTTTGAAGATATGATGTGCAAGTGCAGAGCAAGGTTCCAGAAACTGCTGGCAACATGCTGTGGTGTATTTATTTCCTTTGCATGGGCTTATTACCAATTTTGCACATAACTTGTGACCTGCTGCTTCCCTCCATGGCAAGCAAACAAAGGGAATGTACGTCCTTAACAAGAAACAATCCATTTTGCAAATGGATTTCAGAACAACTTTTACAGGCAGCAGGATTCTAAGCATTAATGCAGTGAAGATGCCCAGGAAACATACCCTGCTACATACTTTTGGGTGTTAAGTACTTAAAAAAAGAGACATATTGGCTATCATTAGGCACAGGCCATAATGAGGTTGTTTCTGCCATTTGTTGCTAGACAGCACCCTAAAACTGTTCAGTGAGATTATCTGAATAACTGTCTTTAGAAAGCAGCTGTTGACCAGATGTTTTATAGTTCTTACAGCATACTTACAGGTAGTTATACTCCTTTTTTTTTTTTCCAGACACAGAAAGACAGAGTACAGATATGTTTGAAATCTGACAATCTTACTTCAAGTAGATTCACACAATTGCCTTCTATAAAAACAGAAGATTGAAAAATAAGGTCTACACAAAGTGATCACATTGAAAAGTAATTAGTGTGCTAATTACTTTTGAATATGTTATGAAGATACCTCTCAAGCCTCTCACTAGCCACTGTGAATATGGAACTGCTTAATCTATGATCACTTTTCTGTGATTCCAGAAATGTCTGCTTACAACACTAGGATTGATTCCTGTTATTCTGTAAGAAAAATAATAAAAGAGATAATAATAATCAAAAATCCACTAGAAAAATATTGAAGACATGTAAGTTATCCAAACATTGTTTTATGGGCTTGTTTTAACTAACGTAATGATTTAATTGTCAGAGCAGATAATGTGCCATGCAAAACTGAAATGGCTATAAGACCCTTATAAAGGGAATGGATTCAAAAAGGACATTTGGAAATTCTGTTTAACAAGGTTTAGTTATCAATTTTTATGTAACCCTGTCTGTTCCCTCATTATGTGGGTTGACAATTTATTTGGAAGAGCAAAGCTGCCTAGGACTTCCAGAATATAGGTGTAGATATTGAATTTTTGAAGCTATAAGTTTTTTTTGTGCAAAGACAATTTTGAAGAGACCCTCAGACAAGAAGGTTTGTAGGCCTGATGCTTTCAAATGGCAGAATAACTCAGATTGGGAGGGAATCTGGAGGAGATGGTCCAGCCTCATAATTAAGGAGGGCCAACATTAATCCTAGGTTTGGTTCCTTAGAGCCTCATCGAGTTGAGTTTTGAACATCTACAGGGGTAGAGATTTTATGGGCTCCCTGGGCAACATGATTAAGTGTGTGACCACTTTCATAATCATTTCCTTTCCTAATGTCTAATCAGAATTTCCCATGTTACAACATGTGCTTCTTGCCCACATCCTGTCAGTGTTCATTTCCAAGAAGAGCCTGGCTCCCTCTAGGCACCTGAAGAGAGCAATAAACCTCTGAGGAGCAATCTCTTCTTAAAGATAAATAAAAAAAGACACAGTTCTCTTGGGCTACTTTTGAAGCATTGCTCTGAGCATGGGACAACTTGTGTGAGCATTGAGATATTGGCAAAGAGCTATGGGCATTACAAGCATCCAGTTTAGAAATATGGAGTTGGTCAAGAACCCAGGGTACTACACAGCTAGCATTAGGAAAATATTGTTACCTCTTTATCCTTGCAAGCCTAGAAATGTGAAATTAAACTCTCAGATTGGGAAATTCCAGATTAAGGGACTATGAAAATAATTTTTAAAAAGCTATTTCCCAAGTATCCCCCTCTATTCAGCATGAAAAATAAATATCTAGAAGGGTAAAAATTTCACCAGGAAATCTTTTTGAAGGCTGACTGTGGTGTCCCATTGCAGCAGTTCCACCAGAGATGGTTCATTGTCCATGGGCTCCTCTTTGTCTTGGGGTCAATCCAATTCTATGGGCTCAACACCTTTGTGAGGAGGCTTACCTCCATTATCTTCTGGTGGGCCAGTCTCCAGCAGTTCTGGGTCACTAGTGGCTTGTCTTGTGAAAACAATTCTGTCCCACATGGTCCTTCTCCTGCTAAACCCTTCCACTAATTCCTTCTTCTCCTCTTGAGGTGCTCCTTTCGGTTTCTTGTTCAGAGAAGCATTATTTTGGGAAAAAGAAGATTCCTAAAAGCTAAAAGGGTTATTTCCCCCTACTACATGCCTATAGCTGACAGTCCTTGAACACGATAGCCAGATTGCATGCGTGTTCGGGTGTGTTAACTTTTCCAAGAGCTCTGGTAATCCCAGGCATTTGGTAAAAGAGGAAGTGCCATGTGGAAAGGTATTTGACAAACATATGATGAGCCCCTCATTTCCATCTTACCATGTGAATAAACTATAGCAATGCCCCTTTGTGTGCAGAAAGGCTTTAGAATAACATGGAAGCAAGTGAAGCATGGAAAGGCCTTAATTTGGCTCAACAGGGGGCCCTTCTACAAGAGTTAGAGAAAGGCACTCAGTATCAGGAACAAAGATGCACAGGCTTATGGTTTTCTTTGGGACAGCAGAACAACCTTTATCATAAATACAGGCATAATATAAAAATATAAGGAAGATGAATAGATGTATGGCCAGATTTGGTCACAGCAGAAATATGGAGGAAGCCTGGCAGCAAAAAAAAAACTATAATACTCATCCCACTGCAAAGATACTGCATCAGCAACAGGATGAGATGAAAACACATCTGTGTGGGTACATTTGTGTGTACACACATGTATTTATGCACCTGCTCTAAACAAAAGTCTGCTCTCTACTTGTCTACTTCATCTAGGCCTCCCTGATGAAGAAGAAATGTATCATATATAGACTAGGCACAGAAATTATATGCAAAAATACCATTATCACTGTTGTCATATTGCTCCCCCTGCAAAAACAAACAAACAAACAAACAAAGAACTATCAAATGTAAGGGGAAATCATGGAGCTGATTCATGCAGAGCCCAGCACAAGACAAGAGGCTCATGTCCACATTCACATTCACATCTTTGGCTCCATGCAAGTCCATTTTGCAAGCAGTCATGGAGTAAGGGCTTGCCCTTCTGCTGCTGAAGTTGTATTCCAGTCAAAAGCCCAACCTCAAAATAGCAACTAATTTTATGTATTGACTTTCTCATAAAGTGACAGGCAATAAGTAGGATCATCTGTGGATCTCTCTCAGCTATCTGTCTTCTTCAATGGTTGGCTCACATATACTTTCTTGCAGAGCTTCTGCCTGCAGTCAGTGTCAGTACATGAACATAAATGGATGTTTATCTGTGAACTACTAACACAAAAATCAGCTTGTATGTTTGTCACTGGTCCCTGCCATTCAAAGAATTAAAGTAACGTTAGACATTGGCACTGTGGACAATCTCAGTTGAAAGAGAAAGTCTAGTGTAGGCATTTCAGTTTCACCAACGTCAGACTACAGCAGAATACCTAAGAGGACATGTACCCGTGTACTTGCTGAGGAGACCTCACTGAGATCATCCATCTGTTCTTTGAGTAAATTGCAAGGCCATCTTTCAGAGCAGTTATACAAATATTGGAAAGCTAAATCGGCTTTTACCTTATTTTTCTACTGTTGCTGGTAAGAACAACAGAAATAGGATATTATAGTATACTTGTACATTTGGAAACGCATATATACACTCTGAATTTTAGCATTCTTTTCCTCAGTACTTTTACTTCTCTCAGTAAGAGTTTTAATAACAGCCTTAGAAAGACAAGATAGAGCTTGCTGAAGATTAACAATCAGCAGTCAGAGACTATCACAACACAACTGTAATTGAAAAGGATTCCTGAACAGCTCCCGCACACGTACTAGTCTCCAGAAGTCAGACACTTGAGGGTCTCTGTATTCCTGGCATAAAAATAAAAGACAGTGGACGGCTTGCACTTGTTCTCTGCTCTAAAAAGTATCAGATAGAACAATTTTTTTTTGAAGTCCCAGCTTACTTTCACAGTGGTTGCTGCTGCAGAAATGCCAGTGTTTTCTTCTCCAGCTGGGCTGAGGTGCAAACTGAATTCTTTCTGTCTCCCGTAATGGCTACTAATGGACTGGGTGCATTGCATTGCAGAAGCTGCAGATGTGAAAACCAGCATTAGTCTAGGACAGGTGCATGGTGTAGGTTATGTGTCAGTGATAAGTGATAAAAAGATAAAAAGATTAAATGATAAGTAAGGAATCTGACAGAGGAATTATCATATATACAGAGGAACAATTTAAAATATAACAACTTCAAAATATTTAATGGAAATTAGTTCTTTTTCATGTAGAGGTCAGTAGGAGTTTGGGGCAAGTACTTCCAGACTGCAAAGCCAAAAATGCATCCTACCAATAGAGCTTTTTCAAAACTCTTGTTATGCCACTAAATACTGATGCAAACATACACAATGGGCAGCCACCAGGCAACCTGGTAAGTTAATTTTGGGCTTAAGGTCCCTAATACTTGATAAATTTGAATTTACAAGTGGTGCGTGTGGACAATTTTAAATTTGTATAGTTGGGCAATCGTGAAGGTGACAAATTTCCTGGGAAAATCCTTCAGTGACAGGAGAGCAAGCGAATCGTGACTGATGTGGCCACAAATCACCACATGGGAGCCACATCACAGCTCTGCTGTTCCAGCAGCTCCTGCCAGCTGTTGGTGTACTACAGGTAGTAACCCCAGCAGCTTCATTGCAAACCAGGTTTTTCTAAAGGAAAGGATAGAAAAAGACCTTAAAACAAAGCATCTGCTCAGAGGGCACTGTAAGTTAGAGATCTGGAATAAGCTACCTTAGCTACGACAGAATAAAAGAAATCCAGCAAATTGCTTTAAACACAGCAAAAAGGGCATGTACATTTATATTTAGCATCATCCTAGTCCTTACTATGTTTATGTTTACATTAGCATCTGCTGTGATAGTCTTTTTCTATATATGGGGCCCCGTAGGCCTTGAGACCAGTCTGATTTCCCGCTCCAATAACTAGCTCCTCTCTGGAACGAGGGAGTCCTCTTGTTTTTGTCAGTTCTTGGGCTTTTGCCCTTCTAGACAAAACCAGTCCAATAGTCTCAGCAGGAAATCATGCCAGTACTCTGAGAGCCAGTTGGTCTTCTATTATCCTATTCCTGTGGAATGGCTTATCTTGAGTCATTGTTTCCTTGCAGCCTCTTTTTAGACTAAATCAATGCACTCATACAGTAACTGCCCTATAACAAAGTCAACAGTGTATTTATGCGTTATTATGGCCCACTATTATCCATCACAACAGTTAACAACTTTTCTGATTTCTGTCACTGTAGAGATGACAGAAGTTAATTTAATAGTTTTTGCCTTAGGCCCAAAACATCTTGGCTGAACTGGAAAAAAAAATCTTTTAGAAAAATACCCAAAGCTTAAACATTTTTTGGAAGATGTGATCAAATACTTCATAAAAACAACGTGTAATGAGACAAAGAAGTACAACCAGAAGATGAAAGACTGGGCAGCCTGTTTCTTCAAGAGATAGGAACGTGATACGTGAGACAATAAATACTATTAGAAAATAATTTCAACAACAAAGTAATAAAAAGGATCAGGAAGAATACCCTGGAGATCATCTTGACTGTATCTGGTTTCAACATCAATCCATGAGTGCACTGATCTTACTCGCTCCTGTCCTAAAGCTGCCCCCTTCAAATAATATCCAGCTCTGTGTAACCCAGTAACCCACCACACCCCCTCTCTGCCAATTAAATAGCTTGAAGTCATTTATTTAGTCTCTTAAATCTTCAAGATAAAAGGTCTCTTCTGCAACTACTCAAGGTTTTTAGATACAAAAGATCCAAGTTTTGTTCCATGTACTAGGCCTGGAGTATCCTTGGCCAAGGACACCCTCAGCATACAGTCAGGGTGATGGGAAGTGCTGAAAGAGACACGATGAGACTACTTATATGGACTCCATCCTTGATTCACATTTCTTATCTGGGGGCTTTCTCGCTCTGTAGAAAGCAAGCAGAACCTCGTCAGGACAGGAGGCAGCCACCACTGACCATGGCAATGGTGGGTCCCCAGCTGGGGCAGGATTTCCAGCCACCATTTCACATTTTCTGGACTTCTCAGGGCAGATTAAAATGTTTTCTTAAGGTTTCCTTAAGTAACTGGAAAAGGAGGATGTTGAAAGAATTTTCTAGATCACTAGGAAAAGGATTTACAGGAGAAAGAAGCTTTTTTAAACTAATGTAGCCTACCCCAAGCTGCTAAATCTGTATGCCATGGGAAGAAAAATTACAAAAGGCTTGCCTCTTC
The DNA here is from genome assembly GCF_964211825.1 of Aythya ferina. Lineage (NCBI taxonomy): Eukaryota > Metazoa > Chordata > Aves > Anseriformes > Anatidae > Aythya > Aythya ferina. The sequence continues at coordinate 91,170,088 of NC_140297.1, read as the reverse complement.
TCCTATAGATCATTTAAGAATAAAGGGATTGCTAATGGAATAAAAATACCAATCAGAAGTGTTACTGAAGAACTATGAATAGGTGATAAAAATAGAAACATTTTGTATTAAATGTGAGAATTTGGGAACAAAACTCTACTATTTGAATGAGGCAGGTATAGAGCTTAAACATGTCCAGAGAGCTTCAGCTCATCCAAAGTTTCCTAGGCATTAGAATCAGGATCTTGTTACAAATGAAAGTTTTTGTTGTTGTTGTTGTTGTTTTTTCTTCCTTCTCTCTCTCTTTTTTCATTTCTTTCTCCTTATTGGCATTCTAAAAATTATATTTTTGTAGTGGATTTCTGCATGGGCAAACCTCCTACTACAGCAGGCTATACCCAGGATGTGTCCAACAGGGTGCTCCCTCATTCAGGGCAGAGAAACAAAAGCTTTAGCTTGGTGATAAGCTCTGAAATGGCATTTTCAAGTGAAGTCAAAAGAGTCAAGTTTTCGTTGGCTCCATTAGCACTGTGTGGCTCTAATTGATACAGGGCTGGTAAACAGATATAGACACTTACTGCCATCACGTGAGATTTAAACTCTGCCTTCTGCTGTTAGCAATCGATAGCCATTAAAAATGATTCTGCAGTTCTGCAGGGTTACACTGGTACTCCATGCTTCTTTTAGGCTTTCAGTTTCTCTCTAATTTCCATCCTCCTCAAGTCAATAGAGACATAAAATGTATAAATCTAACTGGCAGGCTTGCAAACTGAGTGGACTGAAAAATAGGTATTTATAGTGTTTATGACAGACAATATGTATGTGGAGCCATATTCAGAAAATGTGTACTGTGATTACTGACATTTTTACAATTTTACATTTTGTCCAATAAATCTCCTAGTAGAAAAGTTCAGGGAATTTGTTTAAAAACCTTGCTATGTTCATTATTTACAGCCACGATTTTTTTATTTTTTTATTTTTTTTGGATGATCAGTATAACTGAATCCCTATTTGCCCCTATAACTCTCTAACACTTTCTAACTTTTGTTTCTAACTTCTGAACCTTTTAATGACAAATAAAAACAGTTAAATCACTGTGATCATAACCAGATTATATATGCAGGGAAAACAGCTCCATGTAATATTATTTTTGGTATTTAATCCTGAAAAATTTGAGAGAGAAAAAAACATGACAGAAAATTTAGAGAGAAAACAGTGAATGAAAACTTGGAGTTCTGCAAGAGCTGTTGATTAGATAATCAAGTTTCCTGATTTTCCATTGAGGAAAAAGTATAACTTTGGATACAAGACCATCATTTTTATTGGTAAAGTGAAACCTGTAAGGTGATACATGTCAAACAAAGAAAAACTAATGACAGAAACAGAAATTTTGACTTGCAGAGCTAAGAATGGTAAGAAGAAATTTGCATATACCAGACAGTAATCCTTGCAATAAGATGGCTCATTAGCAATGAGGCCGTTAGTGCAGGAATGGTGATGGAGAAAAGACAGAGGCATAGCATTGATGTTTCTTTTCTGGTTTTGGAAAGAAGCAGAATGAGACATTCATTTTATAAGAGAAAAATAAGCTGTTTACCACTCCACTATGCAGTATTCAATAAGACAGAAGCTATGAAAATAATCAGCAGGCCTGAATATCTTGTACACAAACGTCCTGAAAATCTTGATGGGGGATCCTTGGTCCAGGGAAACAAATTTTTGACTATACTTTGAATACTACTGGGATTGCAGAATGCAAACATTTTGCCAGTCATTGAGGCTGAGGGGGATAACCCAGTAGACTACAACAGGCTCCTGTTAATCCTCCCCCAGGTAAATGGAAAAGTTATCATGCTATTGCCCCAGATGGAGTTATTCAAGGACAGTGATATAATTAATGTGGTTTTGTTTTTGCTTTTCTCCTAGGAAATAAGTTCATTTAAACAAATTTCAAATCATTACTTTATAAGAAAACAAAATTGGATTTTTCAGGTAACTAAGCATACAATATACATTAGGCATTCTGGAAGGCATTTAACTCCTCAGAGCACATTTCATTTCAATTTAATACAAATGGATACTATAGACCATCAACAGATCACTTCAAAAACATTAAGAAGTTGTTTTTTGATATGCCATACTCCAGAGGACTAGGATATTGATACAACAACTGCCTTAATAGTGGCAAAGTGGACAAGGTACTCTTCTGCTACAATGATGGAGGCCCAATTTCCATTTTTTTTCATGCAAAACAAATCCTTTATCACGTTTCTGAACTCCTCAAGGCCCCACATGGTCTTGATGCCTGCTTAAAAAGGTGGGTTTATGCATACAGATTGTGTGCTAACACATCTTAGACACCGAATAGGTGCAATGAACAGTATTCATTTACACTAAGCAATGGTTACCTGTTATTTTCTGATCTATCAATTCCTGGGAAAGTTCAGGAACAACCAGGTAAGAGCAACTGATAATCTATATCTCTATTGCAAAAATAATAATAATAATAAAAAAAATCAGTTACAATAGCAACTGAAACACAAATCTTCCAGTCTTAAAGACTTTCTGTTCTTCTCACACTCCAAATCTGCCAGTTATGTCCTTCTCTCAGACACGCATTTTCTGCCTTCCTTAAGTTTTTGAGAACTACCAACATATAGTCACATCAAAATTTGGTTACCTGCTTGTTCCTGGCCAAAATATGATCTGCCACACACACACACAGGGGTAGTAGTACCTGCTGTCACCTGCCTCTCAGCTTCATAAAACCTTGACCCTACACTCTCTAGTTTGCCTCTAGTGGGTACTCTGCCAGGTGATGATGATTTAACCTCTCCTGTCACCTGTGTGTGGTATCACAGGAGGCTTCTGCTTTTCAGAGCCTCCTTGATCAGAAGTTAATCAAGCATGCAATATACTACAGTGTGAAATCACCCTTAATCTCTGTGAGAGTTTTCAAGACCTTCTTCTAGAGTTATTGGATTTTTTTTTCCAGATGTGCTATATGAAAATCTGTGCAAACAAGTATTAGTCATGGGCACATTGCATTGAGATGCAAATGGTATACCAGTAAGTGCTAAAATCCTTGTTTGCATGCACAATAAAATTGTGGCAGTTGCGACTAATCCAACTGACAGATCAGCAGTAAAGAGCCCATTATAATCCAAAAGACAGGCATTTTTAATTGCAGAAATATTTTGTAGCCTCATGCACAAACTTTAAAACTTTGGAGGTGACAGACAGAGAATGCTATCATCATAAGAAATAAAAGTCTCCAAAGTATCATGGTCTACTTCAACTCTAATTACCCTCTGGGCATAACTGTATTCATGAGGTTGATCATCGCCAGAAACTTCAGCCAAAAGTTCTTTCCAAAGTTGTGGATAATGTAATTTCTGCCAAGCATAAGTAAAGACTTTGAAAACATATGCCACAAGGCAATTATCCTGCAACCACTGTCCCCTCAGTTAAGAGACCTGAATTGGTTGGTTGCAACATCTGAAATGTTGACAGAGCTGCTCTTAAGGATTATGTATTTTTTAAGAACTCATTTGCTGTGATGTGTTACAAAGCCAAAACATCTCAGAAAAGGATCTTTAGTGGAAAATCCACTAGTAGGCTTTGATAACATAGAAATTTCTGACACTTCTGCACTCAGATTACATTCAGATTTTATAATGGGAGCAAGCAAAGGTTGCCTCTTTTCCTCACTGCTGTAGCAAAATGTTATTTTATACTGCAGTCATACTGAATGTAAGCATCCTTCAGTCTGATTCAATGCTGGGCTCTAGATGAGTAACGTAACAAGGACTAAATGTTATATAAGCAATTCTGTATCTAATGGTAGTACAGTCTACTCTGAAGTGCTCTTAATCTCTAATTACCCAAATTGCAAAGAGGTCTAATGTGATTCAAAGCAGAAGGAAGAAATTCTCTTTCTCCATCAGCTTGTGCTGTGAGGTCAAATTTCAATTCAAACCTGCAGCTCATAAAAGTTTAAGAAAATCTTATGATATTAGAACAAAGAAGTAGTAATTGAAACTCAAATTCTGTTTTCTGCTTACCTGCCAAGTCAACAGAGCTGAGTAGATATAATTGCCTACAAAATTTAATCCATCACCAATTCAAAAATTATACATCCATTTACATGGTCCAAAAACATTATGTCAGAGCAATCAGTTTTAAACCTCCTTTTTCTGAGAGAGTTCTTGAACTCTTATCATGAGTATGGGTATTAGTGGTAGTATCTCACACTCCTTTTGAAGTACTACCATTACCTATAATTTTCCATATTGTAGCAGTCTAAATGAAGAAATCACTTATGAAAGTATTTGGCTCCCTTGAATTTGCTGCTGGATTTCAAAAGCTGCAGTCTATAAAACACAGACTTCTTAATTTGACCTTTTTTTTTTTCTTCCAAGTTCAGTTTTTCTAGGTCTCAAATACATATCGGAAGATATGTCAATAAGCAAAATGCATATAATAAGTAATTATTTTAATAATAATAATAATAAACATGAGCATTTCACGTTCTGTTATGTCCTTACCTCAAGATTGTCTTGGCTTTCCAATCTGTTACCTCCACAGCTTGACAGAAAGTGAATTTTCTGTCCTATTAATACCTTTAAGGTATTAGACATGCCCCAGGGTCTCAATTAAGACAAGGAAAATAAAGAATGTCAAACTTTTTCTCCAGGACTTTTGCAAACAGTGCCGGTTTTAGTTTTCTCCTCAAAACAATCCAAATCAGTTCTAGTTACTTCAAATTCTGAAACTTGATTCCATAATCACCCACCCCACACAATTTTTTCTGCTCTTTAACATTCTGTGTTTTCTGATGACTTGCACATTCAAGTTCTCCCTTTTAAAGCACTTACTTTTGCCTGTGCCAGTAACCATAGAACATAGTCAGAAAATTTTCTGCATGAAATAGAAAAGAGTATCAGCTTATATGTCTTACTTGCTAACCAGCAGTAATTTCTGTATTAGATATTAAGTTGACATTAGAAAGTCACTATTTCAGTCCAATGGGCCTGTATGCGATTACTTATTTTTGGAGCCCAGGGATGCACAGTGGTATGTGGTAGGAAATTAGCATTGTCTCATCAGGACCATGTTCCGATGGACATGTGCTTACTCCTAGATTAGCACTCAGGCATTGGAGACCTCAAAAGAAAATGTATAGAACATGCTAAATGAACTCCTGGAACCTATTGCCAAAAAATTAATGGAAACATAGGACAAACAATAACTAGAACCTCCATCATGATGAAAGAGTTTGGTTTTATTCATTTCAGTTAAGCAAACCTCTACCTACTGGGAGTTAGAAAGTCCTCTCCAGGACACTTGTTTTTTTCTTTGGACTTTGCAAGAAATATACCCCAGAACTCCAAAAAGATGGCAGTGTTGTCAGGAACAATAGGAGGAGCCAGGAGTTGGACTTGATGATCCTTATGGGTCCCTTCCAACTTGGGATATTCTATGGTTCTATGATCTGTACAACTCTTTTAAACTTTCTTGTAAATTGGGATCCTTATATTCAGAAAACACACACATTTTTTGCATTGCAGTAAGCCAGTTTTCACTCCAAAATTACACCCTTTTCACTGCCAAGGAGAAAGTTAAGCTGTTAACAGCCTGACTGTGGAGACCACAGAGCTATTTCACCCTCTATCTTCCTATTTTCTCTTCTCAGTTTCGTCAGTTGGGGATGGATGGCATTCAACTCAGCCTGTATCTGGTGACCCAGTTTATTAAGAAAGAATAACTTCATCAGTGTGGACAAGGAGAGACTGAAAAAGGAGGAGAAAATTCCAAGTTTAACCAAATGTGATATCTGTGAGATACCTGACTACCAGGAAAGTGACCAACATTACATCTTGTCAAGACCCTACCACCAATACCACCCACTAAACCATTTCCCTAAGCACCACGTCCAACCTTTCCTTGAACACTCCCAGGGATGGTGACTCCACCACCTCCCTGGGCAACCCATTCCAATGCCTGACTGCTCTTTCTGAGAAAAAATGTCTCCTCATTTCCAACCTCAACCTCCCCTGGTGCAACTGGAGGCCATTCCCTCTAGTCCTATCACTAGTTATCTGCAAGAAGAGGCCAACCCCCAGCTCCCCACACCTTCCTTTCAGGCAGTTGTAGAGAACAATAAGGTCTCCCTTGAGCCTCTTCTCCAGACCAAGCAGCCCCAGCTCCCTCAGCCGCTCCTCACAGGACTTGTGCTCCAGGCCCTTCACCAGCTTCGTAGCCCTTCTCTGGACACGCTCCAGGGCCTCGATGTCCTTCTTGTAGTGAGGGGCCTGAAGCTGAACACAGTGCTTGAGGTGTGGCCTCACCAGAGCTGAGTACAGGGGGACGATCACCTTCCTGGGTCTGCTGGCCACACTGTTCCTGATACAAGCCAGGATGCCATTGGCCTTTTTGGACACTTGGGCATGCTGCCAGCTCATGTTCAGGCAAGTGTTGACCAACATCCCCAGATGCACTCTACGTCAGTGGCAAGGATTTGCAAAATTCTCCCAGCTGATAACTGAAATACTTCTTACCAAGGTTTTGTACAACATAAAGCTCAATATAGACATCTCTACAAAATTCAAAGACATGAGAAGACTCTCTGTACTTTCACTGGGGTAGGCAGGATTAAAAAAAATATTTAGCATCTCATCTGCAGCCTCCCAGCCTGTTTTGGTCTTTGCCCTCATCAACACTGGTAGTACTGTACCCATTTTTTTTAACAAGGGTATGAAGTGTTACCTGAAGGAACCTCAGGACACCCCTAATGCTACTTTATGTGATGAACAAGGAAAAGCAAGCCTTTACCAAGGAGAACTGCCACAACCAGCCATTTCTGTTTCCACCACTGCTTTAACAATTGATGTTATGAATGCCAGAAATCTGATGGTCCTCCCCCCAACCAGAGGATGAGGAATCCAGACTCCTTCAGCTCAAGACAGAGGTGTAACACCAGCCGAACCACAGCTTAGCTGGTGCACCTCAGCAGGGACTTTACACAGCCTAACAAGAGGTGATTCCCCCGCTGCCACACACTGCTGCGATTTGTGATCGTCTGAAGGCAGCAAGGCCCAGAAGAGCCATTGGAATAAGTCCTTTCTGTGAGCCTTGCCTTGGGACTTCGTGAGCTTACGATGCCTCAACACAGTAAGCTGTGTTTGTAGAAGTGGGCTCTAAGTGTAAGAAGCAGGTAACTTAAACAGTTTAACTTTCTTCTCAAGACCCATATGCTGGTGTTTTTCTTCTTCTGTCTCATCATGGGTTGCAGAGCTCAAACTCTGAAAGATAAAAAGAGCAGTAAGTATTGTTATTAGGACACTACTATCTCCTTTACCAATAAATAACTTGCACAAGTTAAACCACTCGTGTAACCATCTCATTGCCTTTCTGCCCTGCAAAAATATGCTTAGAAGGCAAAATAATAGCGGATTACAAAATCCATTTGCCTATTCAAAAATCCACTTGTGAAATGCCATAAGCACAAATATACACACAGACGCACTCCCCACAAACTATTTATATAATGTTGCTGAGAGGCATTTTAAAATACAAATATTTATCTTTTACATATTTTAACATAAATCCCGCCATCAGATTATCTAATATCAAGTGATCACAACTTCATGAATGCCCTCATTACCTTTAGAAAGATTTATAACATATTATTGATTAATAAGCAATTAGGATTTTCCTTCTGTATGCCAACCAATCCATTCCCACCACAGGAAAACAAACAAACAAACAAACAAACCCTGCACATGGTGTAACTTAATGTTGCACGGCAGATGTAGGTTTAGACAAGGAATTAGTACATAAAGCAAAATTGCACTGCAGGATACTTCTTGTACCAGTAGTTCTTAAGACTGGCCATTTACTAGTTTCTAGTAAACTATCTATCACTTACCACTGTTTGTCTTTGAAGATGTGGCACATTATTTTGTTCAAGTGTTAGAGTTTCTACTAAAATGTTATTTTTCCATGAGGAAATTTAACACTCGTCAAAAACCAAAGATGGCAATTGTCTGCTTCAGGTTGTTTTGTTTGCAGACTTTGCAACGTTTTTGTTTCTAAAGAGATGTAGAATTTCCAGACAATATACTTTTGGATGCTAGCTGTGTTCCATCCCACGTGTTTGAAATCTGAACACATTTGAGACAACCTTTCTGGAAGCAAGGATTCCCCCTTAGTTTTGAGGTTATATGATGTGCTGTCCATTTCTGAAAGAGAATTCCCCAGTGAAAGTGGTGAGGTTAAAATGATTTAGGGCCTCTGTGTCAGAGAAACAATTCCATTTTTCCAGCATGTTTTACATTTCAATAGTTATCTTTGGGGCTTTGGTTCAATATCACTGAAGTCCATCAGGCTCTTTCCATTGCTCACAGAGCCAATAGCATCAAATTTTCATTTGGCTCTGGTCACTACTGCCTGATATTCAATATAACTTCTTTATCATAATACTCCCTGCTAGCTTTATTCAGATCATAACTGTTGACACTTTTATCATTTAGATTTTTATTTATTAACCTGCTCAGCTATTGTTCCCTATATTAACGCAGCGTACTTGTGAGGTGTTCCAGACAAACCTATGTTAAAGGCAGTCTACTTTATATTCAAATATTGATAGGTATCTTAGCATTTTGCAAGAGGTTTCTTTCTTTCTTGACTCTGGTATGAGGTCAATAATTTTCCATAAGTTTATGTGGGGAAAAAGTTTGTTGAAACGATATCCAGGGCCTCTTTTTAACAATAATTTTCCTTTGGTATATCTTGCCAAGATTATTTAAGCCTCCCAGTGCATATTTATAGGAAGTTTGGACAAGGATGGAAGGAGGATTCATTTTCTGAGCTCTCGTTCGAGAGTCTGGGTACTTCATTGCTTTATTAAAAAGGAGAATTTTCACCCTGCTGTAGCTTTTGGATACCTGCACGAAACATCTTTTCACAGGTTACTGCGAGGCTTTTAGTACAAACATTTATATCCAATATGCAGTCACGGCACAACCCAGATAAATTCCAGTGCCTTTGTGGTGATGGACACACTCCAGAGCTTTTTCCACCTGCTGGGCCCATACCCGAACTCTGCCTGGTTCTGGTGTGCCTCTGGGTGCTCTGTACCGGGCAGAAGACATTTCTGTTTACTGGAGGCTACGAAATGGCTTTGACCTCACCTTTGTCCTTCTCTGTCCACTTTCAACTGCCATTGGGTTTCACGGATATTTTTCAAGGATATTTCTTTTCCTCTGAAACTGCTGCTGCTCTTCTCGTATTACGTTAAGTATGGATCACATGGCGGAAAATATGTACAACTTGAGACTGGTCATTTTGTCTGCTGTCTAGGCAGAGGGGTCTGAACGCCCACCTAGAGAGGGCCATAAACTCATTTGTTGGATTTTAACATTTGCTTAAAGAATGTCTGGCCATCATTACAGAAATAACATCATAGGATGTGTCCAGTGACCCTGAAAGGATCTCACCTTCCATGGTGCTTCCATACCATCTGGAAATGGAAATGCCCCATGGTGTTTTCCATAGATAGACCAAGAGAAATAATAAACAAAAGGCCCTATACTCAGCCCAAGCAACAAAGCGAGAGCTTGGTGGAGCAGCAGGGAGGAGAAGAGCCCCCTCTGAATACCGGGAACAGAAAAGTACTGCTGTGTGCAATACCTCTGCCGATGGACGTGTCCTGCTCAAAAATAATCCATGAGGAGCTGGGAGCAGTGGCCCTCGCTGGCATGACACCTCACGTAGGCTGTGCTCCTTTCGGGGTTTCCCAGCAGAGGTCTGTCTCATCAGATAGCTGACTAACGCGGTGCAGCTGTCAGTCTTCATTTCCTGTGAAGAAACTCGCAAGAGGTGAAGACTCAAGACCAGCCCTCTCCCTTTTCCAAACTGCATTCCCATCAGAAAACTTGGAGAAGTTACGATAGGAAAAAAAAAAAAAAAAAACTTATTTTTTTTTTCTTTAGTTGTGTGTTCTCAGAGTCAAACTGTTATGAAGGGTCTATAAACCAGGGCATGCAGCTGTGCAATGGATAAGCTGTAAAGTTATTTGCTCCCTGACTGCAGTCCAGAGGCTCCTCTGCGACAACATACGAGTTCTGACCGGGCACCGGGTCTGAAAAATATATGTATGCATTGTCATTGCACATCTGGAATTCAGAATTACTAATGGATATACTGTGATAGAAAAGAAAAGTGTCTGGCCAATAAACTTGTTTTATATATTTATTTTAAAAAGCATTACCACATTTCTGGCTAGTAGCCTTTCATCCTCTAGACTTTACACCAGTGCATCTGGAATGCTAAGCAGCTCTTTTGGGGATGTAGCCATATTCCAAAAGGCACTCTTTATATTTAAAATAACTTCAGAAACTAATTAAAAGAAGGAAGGTGGTGCCTTTCCCTAGGGAGGCTTACATGCCTGGTATTTTATATCAGCTTCTACATCCTCAGAAACCTCAGGTGAAAACTCTCTCAGACTCTCAGTTAACCTATTTTATCCCCCAGGATGCTACTATAAACGTACCTATCTGTCTCGGAATGATGTATTTTGACCTGATAATATGCACAACACCAGAGGCCAAATGCATACGAACAGTGTGCTGCAGGACTAGCAGGGGAAATCTAAGCACTTCGCATTTCTGTGTGAAATTTTGAGCCCCGCTCCTCACCACAGCCACCAAACCTGCGGGCACGGCAGGTGCCAGAATCGCCGTGCTTCTTCTCAGTAGGGTCAGAGATCCTCTGGTTTCCGACTCAGTCTCTCTGAAGCGTTGGGAAATTGCAAGAGAGAAAGAACCAGACCCCAGCGATCAGGGCAAGTGGCAAGAACATCACCTGTCCAGGCGCTCAGAGGTGGCCACCAGCAAATTACGCAGCCGGGAGATGCATGCGACGTATTTCAGCCACGTTAAAAGGCACGTCTCGCTTCACTGGCCACCTTTACAGTTTGGAAGCACTGGCAGACACAGCAAGCATTTCACGTGTTGATGCAGAGGCGATCTGAAATGCTCCTCCGCATACAGGTAGTCATTCATTTTATTTATATTTGCTGCTATAAATCTCATCCCTTACACAAAGTGCTGTGAGCACAGAATATTTTCAAGACAGGAACCAACCCAGAGCCAAAGGCAGTGAGCAGTAACCCTTTATGCTTAGTGAGGATTTGTAGGGCTGGATTACTGAAATCCTTGAGAACCAGAGACACATTTTCATTTTCCTCACTCGAGATTAGGAACTGGATTCAAACTGCAAAAGAGGGGGTAAAAGATCACTTTGTTATGCTCAGACCACCCAGATGGTTTAATAATAGCCGTTTTGTAGTCCACCTGCCGGCTTTGCAGGTACTTAGGGGATATGAGAAAAAACAACCCGCGAGTCCCCTTCCCACCCGTTTCTCACCAAAGCTCCCATCATTGGCTCCATGAACAAAAACAGAACCAGCACAGTCAGTGCCTTATAAAGCTTTATTGCAAGATGTGTTTACATAATGCTGTAGAGGTGAGCTTTTTAACTACTTATATCAAGAAATTTTGGACACAGGTCTGCGGTCAGTTTTCCATATTGACCCTGCATGGCACAGAAAAAAAAAAAAAAAAAAAAAAAAGAAAAAAAAAAAGTGTGATTGCATCTTTCCAGACAGTCAAGTGAGGAGAGTGTGGGGAGAAGAGGCAGACAAAGGGTGTGTTAAAAAGAAAAACCCTCCTGGTTTACACCAAATGTGACAAAGCTTCTGAATGATGAATACAAACTGTAGGTGAGCTTTGTGTGTAGTAAAATCTGAAAGAGTAATTCAAGTTCTTTATGAAATAAAACTGAGAAACAAATATGCAGTTTCATGGACAAATAAAATTTAACATAGAACAAATTTACCTAGAATGAGAAAACAACAAACAAAAACTCAACCAAACAAAAGGACCTGTAGATAATATCTCTGACCATGCATGGCTTGTTTTTTAAATTACAATTCACAGAATAACACTGCTGGAAAGCCTATTTTACACTATGCTACACAGAACACGAAAAACATGAGTAGTGACATTTACACAATTTTACAGTATTTCTCCTTCGTCTAAGAAACACGTCCTTTTCTACTTTACATTTTTTTACAATTCCCAGCTCACAAAAAAGGACACTATACGCGCAAAGACAGTCTTTAAAAAGGAGAAATGCACCCATTGCTACAAATAAACCTTTTCTTTCACAGAAGCCTCTGTGTTAGTGATTAAACAAAATATATCTCTATATGCCACTCAATGTGAAATGGACTAATTAGAAATAATTTTAATTTTATTTTATTTTTTATGCGTAAACATAGAACTATACAACACCTCTGAAACTCCTTGAATTACTTGCTATGGAACTACTAAACTGCTTGCCAAAAACCTCTTGGTATTGCATCTGAAATGCCAGTCCAGCCAGCTGCTGCCCCAACCTGATGTGTTGCTCATGCATTCGCAAATCAGATTCAATATTTTCCCACAATCAAACATTTTCCCTTACGAAAATGCTTCGGTTTATTTTCTTTCGGAGCCTGTAAGTGCCTGGCAGACTTCCCTGCAGAGAAACATCAACAGTCACAGTCCTTACAGCTTAGACAGAGTTTCTTGAGTCCAGATGCTGGAAATCCAGCGCCGTCTGAACGCGGCGTGGGGTCAAGCTCTCTGCCTGCATCAGCACGCACAGCTCGCCCTGAAGGTTGCGAGAGGAGCGGTGTGCTCGCCGTGAGTGTGCATGAGCAAAAGAGAGAGGAGAGATGTGCCCGTGGACACTGTGCCCCTGCATGTCCTGTAGCTAAAGGCAGGTGGCACGGACACCTGCCTGCAAGTGGTCACAGGATGACAGCGGATGGGAAACTGCTGGGCTGCCTCCTTGTTCCCATTTCATTGGGATGAAGTCAAAATGTTGCTAAAAACAACACCCAGCCTACGCACGCTTGAATGAAGACCAACATCATCGATCAAATGGTTTTGAGAGCATTTTGGATAGATGTTGGCTTCTGCTGCACCAACATATGGGGACATCAGCGTCAAGCAGACACCTGGCAAGAGGAATCACTGCAACCGCAGTGGCATCAAGCTGCCCACATTTGCTCTGTCCTCTGTGGTGACTTTTCAGCAGCTGCTAGCCAGGTTTTGCTAAGAGTGCAGCAAACCAGGGACTGATGGCTTTTTCCTGCCTCGTTGCTATCTGCTACCTCAGAGCAATGAAGCACCTTGTCGGAGGCCCTCACTGATGGGTCACGTCAAGGCTCTGACTCCAAATTTCTGTTAAGGTGGGGCAGAAGGGCTTAGCTGGATACTTGCATGTGACTTCTCATTATGGGAAAATCAAACTCTTGTCTACCTACAAATCTGGTGCCTTCTTTTGCTAAGGGTCAATTAGTACAGACAATTACACTGAAATGGGATCAAAAGAGGGAAAATAAATGTATTTTGAAAACTGCTTTTGACACTGCTTCTAGTATTTATCAGAGCAAGAAAGACCCTCATTAAAACACCTTTTTCGTTTTTGTTGGTTTTGGATTATGGATAGGGGTATAACAAAGAGAGGTATCACACGGAGCAGCCAATGGGCTATAAAACATCTGGAGTCCATGGGGCTGGTGCCTGGACTTACTGAAAGGCGAAGAGCTATGCATTTAGTTTCTGTGAGGGATCTTTCATTCCCGGCTGTGGCACACAGCATTCCCTGGGGGTGTTTCTTCACCACAGACCTGTAACTGCTACTGAAAGTTATCCCTCAGCTGGGAGTGAGGGAACACAAAGTATTTGTATGCAGTCTGCTTTCAAACACCAAGGGAGATGAAAGGAAATTAGGACAGCTTCCCTTTGGCAGCCATTTCATATGCTAAAGTTTACCTCAGCATCCCGATCAGGAAGGTATTAGGGTGGCAGATGGACAGACAAGTTATTGGCAGCAGATGGGTGCCGAAACGAACACCAGTGGTGACTCTGAGAACTTGGTGGAGGCACAAAACCCTGGGCCCTAAACTTGCAACTGGCTGGTACTATGAGAAAGAGGAGAGAGGTAGTTATTATGGCTGCAAGTGTTTTAACATAGCCTCAATGGATCTCTAAGTGAGAAACGGGAACATACATTACTAGGTGGCATTTCCAAGACCTTTCTATTTGTCACAGAAATAAACCTCCTTTCACATGCATTTGAAAACGACTGGCATATCCTTATGGTGAGCTCTGGATGGTGAAGGGGCAGGCAGCAACTCAAATCCTGAAGGTTACAACGTGATTAGACAGAAAGAGGCATGCAAATGTAGCCAATTCCTCCATTTCATCTGGAAGCCACTGGTTAGATGACGGGGAACAAATGTTATTCCCGCAGTAGGACATACCAGCAGACTCGGGAGGAAATAATAACACCTTAAATACTAGCACACTGGGCTACTGGCCATTTTTAGGCAGAACTGAAACAGAAAACATTTCTGTAGCTATTGCATTGTTACTGTTTTTGATAACCTTGTTGCAGTAAACATTGCCAATGATGGATTAACCTTACTGCCTACTACTGCATAAACAAGAACAAATTGTCCTTCAGGAAAAACTGGTATCAGTTCTACAGGTAGATAGAAAAAGCTCAGGCAAAAGCACAAAAAACATAGTGGAAAAGTGGACAAGGAAGGATATGCTTTACATGTATACAATAGCATTCAGCTCATCTGAAAGAAATTGGTATTTTTATCTGAACTTATTCCAACCCCATTCGCCATATTTAATTTTCTCCTTGATACGGAGTATGTGAAATTTTGTAGAATTTTTGCAGAACTCCTAGAAAATACATACACCCAACTACTTAAAAGTCATCAGCAACATCATTTTTTCAGACACAGATGCTGCGCTGTGTCAAAATAAAACACAGATCTATTTCCTGTTAGCAAGTGGTCACCAACCACTTTGCACATTCAGCATATTTTTATTAAAAATTACATTTGAAAAATGTTTAATTCTCTCCCTTCAATCATATATAGGACCTCTGTTGATGTAAATACATTTTGTTGCATTTGGGCTTCTTCTATCACTGAACAGGTATAACAGCTCAACATAATCATGACATTCAGGGTGTCTTCCTCTTTGTTTCAGACCTCAAAAACCTCCACATACCCCCATTACCTTCATTTCTTTGTTCAAAGCATCCTTAAAAGAGATTTAAAAATTCCATAAAGGTAAGCAGCATATAAAGATCCACGTTCAAGCCCAGATGCTAATAGGTCTTGCTTATTTTACAGTGAGATAGTTATATGCCACTTCTTTCTATTTCCTGACCAGCTTCTGCCTTTTCATAGCTTTCCAACACACAACACATTTATTAATTACACAACTACTGCCTTCTGCCTGCTTACAAAATTGGCCTTTTAAGAAACTGAGGGGAAAGCCACGTCCAACTCAATGCCATCCTTAAGAACCTTATTCACAAGTGACTTCTTACTCCACAGACTTTGACACATGAAGATTCAAGGCAACAGCAAATAAAGACGGAAAAGTTACTACTAAGAGGGGAGGCAGTGTAGGTAGGATGCTGCACCGCAGGTCTCATTGCAGTGCTGTCAGCTACCTGGTTCTCTACTCACTTGGATTTTCTGTTCAGTGTGACGTAATGGATGACCAAAGTTTCAAAGATTTATTCTGTTTGGTGCCAGTATCCTGAGCAATCTTCAGGGATTATCCTGTCCTTAATGAGAGCAGAGTAACTTGTGGACATACCTGACCTACCTCTGGTGCCAGAAACAACATAGCTATGGCATGACGAGCCCAGCATAGAATCATTAATTCTGCTTTTCAAGTGTGTTTTGCAGACAAGATTAGTCCCTGTTACCATGACGAAACTGCTATAGTTCCCCAGCTACCTGATTTGAAGGAAGCCTCAGCTGCTACTGCTAGGCACACCCCCCTTAATCTTTGAGTCTAAGGCAATGGAAAGAGAGGATCTTGTGCATCCTTGAGGATCAACTGGTCATTTACAGACTTTGGCTTGAAAAGTTCCCTTTTACGTTACTGCTATCTGCAGTTCTCTTCAAAATGCTTCAGCACTGGCTAGGGTGATTGCATTCATTTCATCTTCACCCGTGGGTATGTCCTCCACTTAAAGGCAGATGAGTTGACTAAAGGTTCTTCAAATACACATGCTGAGGGCAATTACAAAAGTCAGTTATCAAACAGCGAGATAAGGGCAAGCATTTTGGAGTGTTCACTGGGGTACCCTCTCCACTTGCATCAAGGATAATCACAAAACAAAGAGTAGAGAACAGCAAAAACACAGCAGGCTTTTAGCAGGGCCATTTCATATTCAGATCAATTACTTTGAAATAAAATCACCACCACATTATCTTGCAGCAGAGAAAAGCAGCATGAAGGGCACAGGCAAGTGAACAAAACTTCTTGATCTTACCATCTGAATGCATTTATCGAGTGTGTAAATTGTTGGCATAGTTTTCTTTGAAACTGTACAAATGGAAAGCATAGCCAAAGCTCATCGAGAGGAAAGTATTCTGCGACCTCTCCTCTGTGCGCATGGTGCTATGTACAGTATGAGTGTGTATTAATACACATGAATTTGGGATCCTAAACTTTCCACTTGTACTACAGGCCATCTCCTGCCCCACAGGATGAATCCCTTTGAAAAACTCGGAGTTCCTACAAACAGACATTCTTTTCCTCCTGTCCAGGTGGAACGGTAAGGCCCCAGAGTGACAATCATGGTCCAGCTAGCTTCAGCAGGAGCATGACTTCACACCATGACTGTATGTGTAGAGATACACACACACATATCCACACATTCATTCTGTACATATACAAAGGTACACATACATTTTTTACATTCTTTGGTGGCAAAATAAAAAATAGAAATAAAATAAAATAGAAAAAAAAAAAACACCACAGGGTCGCACAGATTGCGTGTCTTTGCTTAATGAATCTGCTTCAGGAAAATTGGGGTCACTGTAACAGGAGTTATTTTGCCTCTTTAAGGACTGTTCCTTGCATTGACAAAATGCCATACATTTACAATGACTAAAACAGGGCACAAGGAAAGCCAACGCAAACACAGCTTACATAGTGACAGATAACTCAGAGAGAGCCCCCTCCTACCCACGCCACCAGGGAAGCAGGCACAAAGTTTCGCCTACGAGCACTCATATGCTTCCTCAGCTACTTGTCAGGATGTCGTGCTGGGCTGCGGCTCACCCTTCTTCTGCCCTGCTGGTGGCGTTCTGCTTTGTGTTGCTTATTAACATCGAACTAATGGAGGACGGGACGTTGGGAGCAGCAGACAAGGCTGGCAGGACAGCGCCACACCAAAGGGTTGTCAGCCTGTGTGTTTCGGATGACGGCTCTTCTTGTTGCCACCTCTGGGACGTCAAACCTGCATCTCGGAGGTGCTGATGAGGCCCAGTGCTTTGGCTTCTTCCGGGGTCAGTCCGCTCTTTAGTGTCCTTCTCACTGCGTGGCCATACGTTCCAAAAGCAGGCAAAATACAAATAATAAAACAAAAGAAAATGCGAACAATTAGAAGCGGCAATTACACAAGACTTTCAGCTGAAAAACACTTACTTTGCATGCTGAATCTAATCCAGAGTTGCTATGTACTCAGGTTCTCAAGTTCAGAAATACAGAGTAATGCCCTACGCCAAATCAAGGGGACCATCAATTACCCGGCAACTCCAAAAAGTCAGGCAAATAGCCATCTGTCATTTGACATTTAGACAACGAAGATTTCTACAGAAATAACCCAGCATTTTTAGATTCTTTTTCTTCTCTGAAATTGCATCAGTGGCTTCTCTGTCCATAGAAAGTACTATACGCCCTATTATCTCATACAGAATTTTTAAAAGAGCTTTTGGATCTTTATAGATCTCAATTGAATTTATCACTATTAAATCCTACGTGAACCTTTCAAGGTGTAAACATAAACCCCTTAAACTTAAAATATTAAAATATGATAATTTTGTAGTCAATTCAAATCATTATAAATACAGTGCTCGTACACACTCCGCTTTCTTCTGTAATGTTCCCCTACCCTAGCCCCATCTGTACCATCTTTGTCATTAGTAGCCATTTGTTCAGCATTTTAGACGAATTTAAACAATAAATCTGGGTCAAATTTTTGTTTCTTAACTTGCTATGAAGTGTTCTGAACAGTAGCCACAACACAAACTTTTAAAATTTGCATTTTCATTCTTTATTCAGAAATAAGTGACTATGTGACTGCACACACAGTCTTTGTTTTTCTATTGCCAAGATTTCCAGGTGAATGCGTTTTAGCTCAAGATGCAAACGAGGTGTTTGAGCCATAATTTGCTATTCTTTAAGTACAAAATGCATGTTTAAAAGTTTAAGCTGCATGCAAAGCATAAACAGTGACCATGTTAAACAAAATACATTTGAAGTCCCAAAATAATGAAGTCTAGAGGAAACTCTAGAGAAACGAATTGCAGACAGTGGTTAAGAACTTCTTGCATTGCTGTCATCTAACATAGTTAAGACCTCTAATTTGTGAAGATATTTACTGCATGGAACTGAAACTGGGTGGTCACATTCAAGGATCTAGCAGGAGAGAGAGGAGTGAATGGATCGGTACAGAAAGCAAGGACTTAACAGAAAGGGAAAACACAGCATGGTTGAACACTTGATACCATGCAGGTAAGATGAATATGATCTACTATTTCCATCAATTACTGAAATGAAGTGAACTTAGAGTGCTACAAGTACAATCATTTCACCATTACCAAACACTTACTTGAAAGATTTCCTTCAAGATTGTCTCCTTTCTCCTGCAGTGTTTGCATAATTACTAAAGATCACAGGAGTCTGTATGGAGCCTTTTTTGATAATCCCTTTTTCCTACAATACAGATCAGCAACATCTTCCAAGTTTAACAATGCTTAGCTTAAAGCTGCACAGTGTTAACTGCAACTGATAAAGCCAAGATTAAGAAAGACTAAACAAGTGCTACCAGAAGAGCAAAACGCTTTGGGTCTCCATGGTGTTGGCTGAATACTCAACTGTTTTGAATGAGTCCTTGTCACTGGCACTCTTGTATTTCTCAGATTTGATATACACATATCTAGAGTGACAAATGTTCACTTCCAGATTTGAGCGTAAGACCCTAAGGCCTTACGGCCTCAGTGAATCATACAATGCTTATTTCTACATCAAAATGAAATACACCAGGCGCGAAAGAACAGATACAAGAAAGCTGCAGCAGAAAATTTTCCCCCATTAAAAACAAAGATTTCCCTGAGCTGTTCACCTGGTTAATTGCCTACACTGCCTCTCTCCTGAACATATTTTTTTGCTGTATAGCATGCAGCCAAAGAAGGAACCATAGCTAGCTTGGCCACCAACAGCGGAGTGGTATTAAAATAGCCTGATACTTGGTGATTTTTAAGAAGAGCTTTCCGAGAACAACTGAAAGTTTACTTAGACTCAAAATGCATTTCGACATTGCTCACTAAGAAATTGTTCTTCCTCTGTAAACATGAACTATCCCACAACAGCCATATTGTTGAAGCAAGGAACCTGTCTCTTGTAGAAAAAAAAAACAACAAAACATGAGTACAAGAGACAAAACTTTCACCAGATGACTGCCTCGACAACATTACCTCTTCCCAGTACAGGCAGACTGAATGCAGAACAAATTTCCAAAGCAAATGTATTCAGGACTGCTCTCGCACACATCCCTGATACACTCAGACCGCAGCCATTCACTCCCATTCACAATCTGAGCACAACCACCACTGTAAAACCAAGTTATTGTTCTTGTCAGATGGTATGACATGACGAGTGAGAGAACAGGCAATTTTTATCCCTATTTTTAAATATTTGGTAGGGACTGAGATACTCTGCTAATGGTGGCCAGGTACCAGAACAAGCCAAATCCTGGTCTTATTTATGCCAAAGTAAATTTGGATCAACCTTCTTTAGGCCAGTGCAATTACTACTGCACATATGTGACTGGAAAGGAAAACGTGTGCCTCTGTAACTTCCACCAAGCAGAACACAGCTGTTTAAATTCCTCCGTCAGCCCAAGTTACGGAATTGCTTACTAGTTTACTAGGAAAAGGCAAACAGATTTACAATAGCACACTGGTCTCTTTGAAGAAACTTTCATGAGTTTACTTTCAGAAATCATAGCCAGTGCTACAATACCACAGCTGAAACCATCTTCATGGAAAAAAAACAAGCAAAAACAAACAAACAAACAAAAAAAACGAACCAACCAACCAACCAAAAAAAAAAAAGTAGGAAACAGAGGAGTTTTCTTTACATAAACAAGACTTCTCTCTGAATCTCCAGAGGCAGACCTACTGAATGAACTGAAGTCTTAGTCTGAGAGCCTTGCAAATAACCTCTGGATGACTTAAAAAAATACTGTGTGCAGTGTGTGACAAGGGCCAGTGCCCTGTGCTGGGTTTGCCACATGACACACAATGGAGACCAACCCCTGGTTTGTACTTTTTTTTGTCACTGCAAAGCAGGAAGGAATGACGACACTCAGTGAATTGCCGGGACACATACAGTAGTAATTAAGCAAAAGAATCTCTTTGAAACCCTCAGCTGATCTAAGTTATCTCAGTTCTCCCCCTGTAATACAGAGAAAGATAACTTGGATTTAAGACATCTCATTGACCTGAGCTTTTAAGGTCAGCAGTTCTGAGGAAACAGCCCCAAACAATGCAAGAGCTTGGCAGTCACAATGAGACTGTCAAGAAAATGGTTAATAAAAAGCAAAGATGTGAAGAAACTTGCCAACGACAGAATGGTTCCCATAAACACAGTCAGCTGCTGACTTGTATAAACTAAGCATGTGAGGCCAAATACTGCAAAGAACTGCGACTACTTGCTAGATTAAAGCTGTCCACCGCCAACAAGCAACCTGAAGGGTAACAGCTGACAGAAATCATGTCCAGACTCAAATGAGTGACTTCTGGCTCCTATAATGCCAAAGGCCAACCTGACATAGATGAATCCACTTGCAGTTTGCAGAACTTTGCACTTAGGGAGATGGAAGCATCCTGATAGAGGGTATCTTTGTAAGAAAATTATATATAGTATGTGCAAATTACAGTACATTTCCTCATCTGACAGTAGAGCTGATGGATGCAGCATCAGCAGCGGCACAAGAGAGCTTCTCACTACTCTCTGCACTGGCTTGTGGGCTGTGAGGTCTTGTGGATGATGAAGCCAGAAGGTGGCTGAGTTATCTACAGGAGCAAGGACTACTCGGAGAGGTGGGCAAACCTTGTCTTGACATGCTGCTAAACAGATGTCCTCAGACTTTCTTCTATTTCCTCATAATGCATTTGGTAGGGTTCCTTCACATCAGGAGAGGTCAGGGACACGTTCAGTCATCAGAACTGAATGCAGAGAGATATTTTCCTTCCATGTTTTATAGGCGTTGCAAAATTACATTTCTCAAACTAGATCTTCATTCTCCCCTCTTCATTGAACTCTGTCGTGTCTCTAACTGGACTAGACATAATATCTTGGCTTGTAAAACTCTTGGCCTGCTGCAGATCACATTAAACTGAGTTATGGAATGTATTTTGGAGGCAGTGACAATAAAAATAAGGCTTTCAAATGACCTTTTAGGTTCTTTAAGCAATTTTTAAAACGTTTGCTAAAGAAACATAACATAGACAGAAAATAACTTTTACTCTTGTCACAATCAAGGACTGCTGAGATCCCATAAGCAAGAAACCAAATGTTGTTTTTATGGGGTCAGAGGGTATGATATTCTTTGCTAATCAGGAAATCTAAAAATTTATTTTAAATCCTGGCAGAATACAGCGTGCTTATGAGGAACCCAATGAATTTGACTGTGCCTGTTGGGTCAGCATCTGCACAGATATACAGCCCTCACAGAACACTGCGGATATCTAGAAGAAAAAAAAAGTGATTCCCTAAGTGTAGATTTGTTAAAGAATATTATTATCTAGGGGTTGATTGTTTTTTAAAGGACAAATAGCATTCCTGATTTCCCCTCCTCCTACTATTTTCTTTTTGTTTGTTTTCTTTAAGATGCAACAAACAGTAAAGAACAATCTTGCTGGTGCCATTTATTCTTACACTTACAATGGCTTTTGGCATCTATGTTCACAACACTTGTATGGACAAGTCATCTGAAATGCAGGATGTTCCATGCATAGATAGGCTCATTTTCCTGCTTGAGCAGTCACAGAATTAGTGTCCTTCCTACTGTAAAAAGATGTGACAGCCACAGAACTTTCCTCTGGGCTCAACAGCCCAGGTAATGCAGCTGCTACTTGCTGATTTGGCACAAAGAAAATTCTAGGTGGCCGTAAAATACACAGCAAGGAGAACAAGAAAGCAGGTTGTAAGAGACAATATATACCAGCCCCATCATATTGTTTCATTTCATATTTCATATTTTTTTTCTGTTACCCTTCTACTCACAGCTTGTGCGCTCAGTCTATTTTCTCTTATATTCAATATACTGTCTCGGACTTTACTCGGAAGAGTCCAGCAATCGCAATTTGCAACACAAAAGTTTAACCCAGACACCCTTGATCACATTCTTTCCTGTTAATCTTTTCCTGCATTTGTGTTTTTTTTTTTTTTTTTTTTTTTTTATGTCATTGTCTATATAAACCATGCTTATGCCTATTATGCAATTATCATTGCTTAGTATTAGCAGGCATAGATGCCTAAAAAAATTATGTGTCGAGATTTTCTCACAGGGATTTGTAGGTGAATTTTTGGATTTATAAAGCACCTTTCTTAAGAAGTACAGCCAACTTATATGTGGTCTTGGCCTGGGTGAGTGGCACAGAAAGCTCCAGGAAACAATGTATGGCTGCCCTGCAGCTTGGCTTCACAGATGGCACAAGTCCTAAGAAGAAACCATAGTTCAGCCACCTCCTGGTGTAATATATGTTGTCGGTGACATAAAGAGGAGCATAGCAGTGGAAATGAACAAAGTGGCATGTTCTGCATGAAAAGCTTAACTTGAATTTCATCTGTAGGTGGGTTACATTTTAAGGAACAAAAAGTAACACTGCTTTAGAGAACATGAAGATACTGCTTTTCAAGCAATACTTGACATGCAGTTGAAACTGAGTGTTGAATTAACTGGGTTTCCAGCTTTGTGTATGTCACGTCACCATTTGTACAGTGCCAACAGTAAAGAGAATAACTCTTTCCTCAAAAACCTTCCAAGACAAAAAGAAACAAATACAAAACCACCCACTCTAATCTTTAGGACTTCTCTGAATGCCACTGTAAAAAGTTACAACTAGATGCAATCCTGCTGCCATCCCTTTCCTCATTTCTCCCACTTAGTTTCATCAATCACTATTAATATGTGAAGCATCGAGAGCACAGACCTCAAAAACAATTGAGTCTGAATGTAAGCACTATATAAAACTAGACTATACATTAACGATGCACAGGACAAAAAAGGCAGGAAATAGGATACAGAAAGTAAGCCATCTAACACAAGTGCTTTGGGCATGCAGCCTTTAAATTCCATTTCAAATTTTAAAATGCCTCGCAGTCTATTTTAAAGTGATATATTATTAGGTAATAGACTTTCACTAAGCAGGTAGCTCAGGCTTATAAACACAGCGCTGTCTGCTCAGGAGTGACTTGGCAGAGCAGTGTGACCATGTTTGAACAGACGGGTTCTGGGGAACGCAAATCAATTATCCCCTTTGGGAATCCGTGCTGGCAAATACAGCAGCAGAGGGGATCAGTTCTACAAACCCATCAGATTAAAAAAAAACAACAACTATGATCACAAGAATCTTGTAGTTGTGCTAATGAGGTGGTATAATTCTCCACAGAGGAAGCCATAAAAAAAAATAATATATATATATATATATATATATATATATATATACACATATATACAAACTTTTTGACATGTTGTTTAGGAAAGACAAATTCAAAGTAGCTTTGTGTAGACCGTATTTTTATCTCCTAACAAGACTTCCCTCCAAATGCATTTGACACTCGCATTCAAGCGTAGTTAAGATTCCTGCCTTCAGAGATCCTCGTGTTAAACTTCTTCATGGCAGCAGAGGGCTCTCTTTGGCAGCTGTGGTATCACGATGGTCTCCTGGAAAGCTCCAGGAGAGATCGCTTCTGTCAATGCACTTCTTTTGTAAGGAGACTTGAAAAACAACCTTGTACTTCCTTATCTTTTCCTGGTCTTGGAAACATATGTGCTTTCCATAACAACAGTGTGATCTTGTCAGCCATCATCTCACTGCTTCTGATTTCTTACTTGGATGCTGAAAATAATAATCTTTCAGGAAGGAAAGATGTATATAAAGAGTATACTGCTGACCATTAGTAAACTTGAAAGACATTTTATCACAGAAAGAAACCAAACAAAATACTTATCCTATCAACTTTAGGCTAACACTGCGCAACTCAACCGTCTATTAGTTTTTTAGTACTCAAAACTTAACTATCCCAATTTTGGGAATGAATCCTGTAACAAGAATTCAAAAGCCTTGACATATACCAGTATGATATGACAACTAAAAAGTAAACAGGGTAATATAAATGAATTCACCGACACAGTGAAAAGCAAACTGGTAAAAGTGAGATCACCTATTTGTATCTCATGGAAGATACAAATTAATGATGTAAAATTAACTTTTTCTACTGAACTACACTTGGAAAAGTACCAAAAGTGTAAATCAAAACAAAAGTATTTGAAATTAAGATTTCAATACAAAACTTCTGCAACCAGAGAACATGAACAGCTCCTGCATATACTGACATTACTTGTTTTTTACCAACTGCTCACTGCTTGTCAGTTTCTCTCACATTACTTTTGCTTCTTTCTTGCAATAAAGAAAGTGCCATTTGGCTGAGAAGAGATACCCAGAGCAATTCCAGCACCTGCAAGTGTTAGTCTAAAAGTGCAGTGGAGGTTGCAGATCACTCACTTCTTTTTTGTTCTCCCAGTGGCTGTGACACAGCACAAGGATGCGGCAATGGTCTGGCTAATAGCCAGCTGTGGAATCCTGCTGGGACATGCTTCACCTGCCACCAGGATGTACTCTTTGCTCAGACCAAAATCTGAGCTGTGGTCACCTCTTCCTCCACAGAGTAGCATGTCTGGGCAAGGTATTTAATCACACAAAGTGGTGGTCACTCTAATATCGCTAGGGGCAATTCACTGCAGCAGCAGTTTTCTCCTTGTACCTATATCATCTCCTCTGTGCTTCTGTCAACGTAAAATGCGAATGTCTGTATAGTGCTCAATATCTCTGTCTTCTACCTATGGAGACAAAAAGTACCTTTTTTTTTTTTTTTGGTAAATAAATCACATTTTGAATTCTGATATCCTAGGTCTATGCAATGATCTCTGCAATGAACTCTGATCAAGTTAAGGAATGTACTGTAGATTTTAATGGTACGGGCTAGGTTAGTTTTATATCTGACTTTCCTTATATAAGAATGATAAAGCTGCTTCGAGGAGAAAGTTTGAGGATATGAGCCCAAGAGCAAGTAACTTGTATCAGAATAAAATTAATTACGGAAACGACTCATAGATTCCTCTGAAGCAGCGACTGGAAAATGAATTTAAGCTTCTTTTACAGATAATTTTTTACTAGACTTTTAAACCAGGCTTTCAGAAAACCTTTTGTTTTGTAGGATATCTCACGTAGGACTGCACAGAATTACCCTGCTCCTCTGGTTCTCTTCCCTACAGCTGTTTATGTTGGCCTCTTGCACAGCTGAGACACGGGACTATATAGGCCTCACACTCGTTACATCCATTGCTACCACCTACTGTGGTCAGCTGTATGCATTATTCATTCATATTAATTAGTATTAATACTTTTTATTGTCTTTTTTCTTTCTTTTTTTTTTTTTTTTAATTGTAGACCACTGAGTTTGATTCTTTCAGTCTTGCAAAGATCTTGCCATCCTATGGCTGAAAGAATGTACTACTAAAAGGCATCCAAAAGACACTAGCTATCTTGGCACCCAGTGGAGCTAACTTTCCAGCTGCCAGAGTTTTAAGTGCTTTATCTCACACTGTGTTTTCATCCAATAACTGGATTTTTATTAACTGGGTATTGACCTTCTGAAGGCTCAGTACTTTGTGTGAGGACGAACTGCCTTGACACTGAATACCATCTACGAAACATTTACTTTTTCTAAATGCAAAGAATTGTTGCTAAATAAGTATCACTTATTATATATAAGTGATTATTCTAGATTACTCTACACCTCCTCTAGCTCCTGATAGGATTCAGTTACTCAAATCCTAAATAATTAGCTGCAAATTCTAAGTAAAGTTGCTTGCCTTTAAAGTATTCTATATAGACTTTCTTTTTGTATATATTTTTTAAGCATAATTTCCATTAACTCCTGCTTTTAGTCAGGCTATAAATATCAGAAGAACAGTCTCCCTCCTGGTATTTTGGCACTTCTGTATCTTCTCATAGCCAGAAAAAGTAAGTGGAGAGACATGAAAATGAAAAATCATGAAAAAACAAAGAAAAGGAGAAAAAGTTAACTGAAGCACCCTATGATTTCCAAACAAAAGTTACATACCTCTGGATTCAAATAGGCTCCCACCCATTATTTTGTTTGCTTATAAATATGTTTATTTCAAAGCAGCAGTGAATGTGTTACTAAAACTTGTCTAAAGCTTGTCTCCAAGCTTGTCTCCAAGCCTGGTCCTTTGGCAGAGATTTTACCATTATTTTGGCACATGACTGCAGCATGCTAACTCCTATTTCACTTTTACTGAAGGTGGAATTTCGTATTTAAATACCTGACCTGGGATGTTCTGTTGTTAAATTTAATCCATCAGCTCTGAGCTTATTTGTCTAGGATTCAGATAATCTCAGTTCAATTCCTACCTCCTCCACAGTCCCCTTGTATGAGTCTCACAGATTACTTGAGTCATGCCTCAGATCCATTTCTGCATAAAGACTGCAAGATTTTTTACTCCCCACAAGTCGTTATGCAAATAAATCAATAAATCCTTATGAGATGTTTCCATACCCCAGAGGTAAGTCACAGGGTATATATTATTGGACTAACATATGATTCCAACACCAAATAAAAGAACAAGGTGTTATCATGTCCGTCCTGTCTCCTTTCTTAAACTTCACAAATTATTTCAATCAAGTCATTGCATTCAAATGTTGGATTAAATTCTGATTTAATTATCTGCTCCAAGCCCAATTCTCCAGCACAAATCTAAAGTTGATTTTTAATTTTAATAAAATCTAAGAGAAATCAGAGCGCACACACACAGAGGTGTTCCAAGATAAAAACAATGTGGGGGAATACCAAGCCCTTGCTATTCAACTTTCTCATTCAGTGCCTCCAGCGGAATCCAGTGCAACCACCACTGGAATATGTGCTCCTTACCATCAAATACTAGTCACACTTGAATCCTACACTATGACCATTCAGGGTCAACTCATCTTTAAAGATGACCTGTCTACTTGGCACAGCTATCTGAAATTATTTGTTAGCAAGAACATGATGGGATCCCTACTCTTAGTCAACTGCCTTTACTTTAGGGAGCCAGGAAACACATTTTCAAATATGAAGGTTGCCAATACCAACAATTACTTCGTAAAGGAGGAAGATACATGCAGGTTCAGGTTTTAGCCTAGTTGCCTTAAGGTATCTGCATGTTGGATGGTCTGTTTGTGATACACTGTGGCTTAATCAGCATTTGAACAAAGTAATGAAACCTTAGGACTTTTGGCTCTTTCTCAGAGCCCTGCCATGGTCAATCACAGAGGTCGGATATCTACCCTGTCTGGCTCAGCATTTCCAGGTAGTGTGCTGCATATGCCAAAATTAGTATGAATAACCTCTTTATGCTGATTCACTATTAGTAAACTGAAGTATGATCTTTGTGACACTGACTCATGGGCATTGTATCATACTTCTGAGGCAGATCTGTTCAGTTCAATGGGACCAACACAAAAATGGCAAGGCATCTCCATCAAAAGCTAGTCCTGAAAGAATGATTTTAGGTTAGGGGACGGATGTTCTAAATAAACAGCCACGACAAAAAGGAAAACTGCATCAACTTCCTACTTGTCTATTGAGGTCTTTTTTGGTTCTTTTTCATTAGATGTACTTAAGCAAAGTCTTTTATGGATGATATTCCTAATCTTTAAGTGTCTTCTGTTGTCTCAAAGCTGCCATGAAAAGAATACTTATTTTTCTCCTTCCCCAGACAGCAACAATTGACACAGGCTGTTTATCACAGTATGAAATTCCCATTTAGGAACAGCCTTGGTCTTCTTTATATATTTCCTCTCCTATCTCACATCTTGTAATCTTCACAGCAGGCTCTGCTTATACACTTTGCATTTAGTCTTTTAATTCAGCTCTCTTTGTATTAAATAAACTCCTTTCTTGATGGTTGTTTTTTGAAATCTCAGTGGTATCTCATACAGGGAGTTTCATTTTTTGGTCCCCCAATTCAACTGTTGCAACATCTATAGTAATGTTCTGTAAGCTGTTAAAATTATCTTTAGCAATTGTATCCATTGGAATTTGGGCTATCAAATAAAATGATGATTCTTAAAACTTCCTTACTCCAATTTTCCTTTGCACTCCTTGTTTGTTTTGACATTGTTTCTGAAGGTCATCCTAACCTTATAGAAGAACCAGACAATCTTAATTATATTATTTTTTATTTCTTTACTGAGTTGAACCATAATGCTATAAAAACCTTTCTCACAGAAAGCTGCCCTCAATCTTCAAGAACGGAAACAGTATTTTATGCTTTTAAAATATGCTGAACTGATATCTCTGGAGGCTGGAGTCTGTTTACACACAGAATAAAGACATCAGAGCAAAAAAAAACCAACAACTGCAGAAGCTTCCCATGGCAACTTGCCTTGAAGCTGTCTTTGAACGACCACCTCGAGGGGTGACAGAACATTTCAGCTTCTGTGGCTCACTCAATCCTGTGGCCTTCTGTTGAGGCTTCTAATGAAAGAATACAACTGTAATGTTGTTTTCTCATATATAACACCAGTCTAATATGTCTGGTAGGCAGGTCACTGAACACCCATTATGAGGCAATGACTTCCAGTTGGTCACTGTACATTTAAATGTCAGATTTAGTCTTTAAAAGCCTTCACTGTGTTGGTGAGAATAAAGTTCTGTCTCTCTGCAGATCATCACAGGAACTCAGTCATCATGTACTTACTGTACATAAGCTTTCAGTAGTCCATTTCAGCTCCTGCTGAACAAATTCCTTCCTACTAGTTCTCAGTCAGCTTCAGTCATATCTGGATTTATCAGTGAACCTTCACATCTTCAACTAAGAGATACAGACGTTTCCATCTGTCTTTTGTTGGATGACTCACTGCCTTATTTCTCCTCCCAATTTATGGTTCTGATGATTGCTCTGAGAGTTCAAACTCTTCCACATCATTAAGATCTAACTAAGCTCTCTGCATACAGCATACAGTCACATTTCTCAACAATTACAAAAGGTAAAATGGCTAAATGAACACATCAAAATATCTCTTTTCCCATTACAACTAATTATTGAATTTAACAACCTCTTACACATTCCTGTTTCTGTTTTCCCTTAGTTATAAATGACTTGAGTAGCACTTGATTTTTATTTCATATTTTGATGTCTTTGTCTATGGCAAAAAAAAAAAAAATCCCTTGCCCATGAGATCCTTCTACCTAAACCATGGGAAATGTATACAACGCATTTAAGTCTGGGTTTCTGATTTTGCTAGACACAAAATTCAACTCAGTTTCACTAAAACCTTTGCTGAATTTTAAGTGAGCATTGCAAGATTTCCACTTCTACACTGAAAGCAATTAGACATGTGCAACACGATGCACAGAGAAAATCACTCCTTACAACTGAGTTTCACTTTGATGTTCACAAATAGATTTAATACTAAGCAAAAGGATGCGTATGGAAGCCTGAAGCCTGAATTGTATTGTATTTCTACCAGGGAGATTTTCTGCTTGTTTAACACATATTTTGCATTGACAAAGGCTGGTCTCTGCTCATTTCCTGGAGGTGCCAGACTACCAGTCCAGTTGAGTGTATTTTACAGTTAAACTACCTCATTTTTCATCTCTCAGGTATATTGACTATCTATTGCAGTAAAATAGTTCAATTAAGACATTCTCCTTTCACACTTTCTTTCAGCATACGTCAGCTAAAAGAGATGCTAAACTACTGAACTTTATGTTTGTTTTGAAACTGCCTTTTAATCCACTTTAGAGCCTCATCCAGATCTTGAAGAACAAACAAGCAAAAGAGCTGGAGTCTATCATGATTAATTACAGTGGAAATCAGTCACAGCCTAAACATTTACTAAATGCTTAATCCTTGTTACTGTTTTCACTGAATAAGGATAAAAGCCAACTCCATGGAAAAATATATATTATTTTTATTATCATTATCCTTTTTTTTTTTTTCCTTGCAGCAAGTGTTTCCTTGGGAAAAAGGTACCTGGTAAAAAGCAGAAATAAGACTGGTGTGTGTGTGTGTGCGCGTGAGGATAGTGTTGCTAACAGAGGAAATATTTTAGCACAAGATAAACCACAGAAATAGTCACACATTCATGAGGCTTATTTCATATGCACAAGCCAACTAGGGCAGTCAGCACGTGCAGAACACCGGAACTGTGTGGGGGAAGTGGGTAGCAGCAGAAGGTGATGCCACAGGGAGGTACGGCACAGTGCATGACAGAAAGTAAGACAGACAATCCAGTGTCAGCTCATTTTCCTTTCTGAAGGTCTGTCTCATCTATCCAGTGTTGCCTTTGCTTTTACTCTTGCCACATGCAAAACTTCCTTTCTTAGCATGTTGGGGAAAGTGAATATGCTTTCAGCACATGCTAGTTTATAGCAATCAGCTACTGCTTAGACCAAGTGTTCTTGATCACCAACTTTGTTAGAGCAATTCCAGAAAAAAAAAAAAAAAAAAAAAATCCGTGTGATTTTTCACTCACTGTTGTTGACTCCTCTTTGTCCTAACTTCCCAGAAATGCTAAAAAGATGGATGGAAAGGTAGTCAAAAAGCCACATATGTTGAATGACATTAAACATCAAAATCTTATATCCTTTGGGTACTTATCCATCTCACAGTAATTATAGCAGTCCCTGCACATAAGGAAAAAAAAAAAAGCAAACCTCAAAAGATCATCACCTCTTAAGCATTGCATTTTCTACAGCACAAAATCAAATTGCTTGAACTTAGGTGCCACAGCTCTGCCTTGTGGACACACTACATCACTAGACCACCTTATTAAAGTGCAACCTTTTCTTCCCATGGGAAGCTTCTCTACAACCACTTTGCAACCAAACAGCAGTTGTCATCTTGCTTTCAGGGCTGTGGAAGGATGGTATATAACATGAAAAAGAAAAATTTTTTTAAAGGTGAAATCTCTCAAACTACTTTTTGCTTTAAGATTAAATTCAGCTACAGATACAACTGTTAATCTTTATGCCAGTTCATAGTACCTTATGACATTTAAGCAGCATCAAGTATTTGAGGTCCTGATCCGACTTCTCTAATTTTGAGTAAGTACTGTCATAAGAGAAACTCTAAAGCACCATAAAACATTCTTCTTCTATTACTGCTAAGGACATTTGAAGTTCCGTAGAAAAGAGTCACCCACTGCATACAACATTGTTGAAACAATAGTAGGAGGAATATATGCCAATCATAAGTATACTCTCAAACTACTACCAATGAATGTCTGCATGGTACAGGCCAAGTTCATACACCAAGATACATAAATAACGTGCATGCTTGCTTATTCTGAGATGTTTAATAGCCATTTACTCACACGACTTCCTATTTGCTCGTGACCGCTTTCTCTCCCTAGGCACCGCTCGCTGGCTTGGCACTTGGGTGGCGGACTTTACAATGCGATCCATGATCTCATCTGCTGCATCATCCGTTGCATTAGGTGAATCGTCATTGCCAGCGTTCCACGAACCGATACGGCCTGGAAAAGTCCAGCAAATGAATTGAGGAAAAAGAAAACACGAGTCTTTTGTGTCACTTTGGTTATGCAATTTTATTTTTTATTTTTTGAGAATTGCAAAAGGCAACCCAGTCATTGCTACTTCGAACCAGCCAAAGTAGAACATTCTGCATAATGGAGAATATCTTTAAATAATACCCTAGACTCTCTGCTGTATCAGCAGAGAATGGAGAGCTCAAATGCAATTACAACTTTTGATTCCCTTTGGCATTTGAGTCTTATTCATGACCATATAACTGGCAACTGTCTGCTAAAGATTGTCTAGGAGATGAGAATTCCTGGAGTATTGTGTGGCCACATTCCCCTCTGCTCCAATTACACTTTGACTAGAAGACAGGGCGCATGTTAGGAATTGATGAAAATCAGCAGGACAGGTCCTTTTTTACCAAAAGAAGGAAACAATCTGTTTCTAAGCATCTGTATCACAGGCTTGTGCAAAGAGGATATGGAAAAGGGAAAACATGTGGTTAGACATATCTAGTTTTCCTTTTCACAAGAAAGAATTCACCTTCTCATCACAAAGCTGTATGTGTCCTGGCACAACTGCACGTATGCTGCTATGAGCAGAAAAGCAAGAGTCATTGGCAAGCTGAAAAGCTAAATAAGCAATTTTGGTTAAAACCACAAACAAACAAGTGAGCCATGTCTCTGATCCCAAGTCTCTGGCACTGCTTACTCCTCATAGCTGTGTGTCAGACACATCTTTTGGTTCCTTCACTACAGACTCCTGTTCCGCATGCTTTTTGTTTTTTGAATAATTTGAAGGCAAGTATGTATTGAGGACACTGACAGTGAGCTTTGCAAAAGAGTGGGTGTGGTAGAATTGCAAACAGCTAAAAAATTACTGGCGAGACCGCTCCATATCACATCCATGATGTCAATAAACAACAGCTTTGATTAGCACTTTGTTCTGCTGCTTTTCTCCTGGCTCTCGTCAAGGGCATTTCTATTATGATAGTGCTCCTGACAAGCTTCTGTCTGGCTCACCCTTCCTCTGCCTCTGCTATTCTTCAGGGGAACACAAGCTGACTCTCATTATCAGGACACGCTGCTCGTTAACATTCAGTGGATTACTTCAGCTGTTCAGCTTGTTGCAGAGCAGCTTGAATTATTCCATCTTCATACTCCAGCTAGTTGGCTTGCTTCTGAAATTGGGGCTGTGAAACCTCTAAATTAGACAGGATCAGGGTTTAAAACCTTAATAAACTACACAAACACACACTTAGTGGAGAATGCTCTGACCATGGTATCAGTGCCATCAAAAAGAACCAAGTAAGTTTAAGATATCTAGATGTGAGGGAAAAGAAATATGAAAACAGAAGAGTAGCAACTTAAATGTTGGTGCAGTCCCCTTTATTTCAAAACTATCTTCCAGGTAGCATTTGTATGGGAAGGGGTGAGGGGAAGACGACAGAAAATGAACTGGTGAGCCCAGTCTCACCAGTTGACTTAACAACAAGGAAGTGGTTTAGTGACTGCCCTTCTGAAGAGGTGTATCACTGAATCATGCCTTGGACAAGAAGCAAATACTTCATTGCCAAAAACGGCTGTACCAGTGAACCCTTCTTTTAGAGTATCAAGTGTTGGAAACAGCAGATTGGTTCAGGTTTTCATTTCCTCCATGTAAACTTTCAGAAATCACTCATGCTGACATCAGAAACAGCAGAGCACTGTGGAGCTCAGAGAAGGAGGTATCTGTCGGGACAGCAAGGAGATGCAGGGCTGTCCACAGATTCTTTTTATGTCCCCAGGCCCCACTTAATCCAGTAGCTTTACAGTTTAACAGGGGAGATTTTAAAAGCTTCATTCTCTTTTTCCTGACCCCTTTTTCTCCCATGATTCCTAAAATGTTGCAAGGCCCCTTCTCTTCAGTTTGAATTGCTACCTTCTAATGCTTCTGTTGAAAATATGGAGAAAACTACATAATGAATGCCCCTTTTTGAAAACATGAACCATGAATGCCCCACAACGAAAACAGGAATAAAAACTGTGGTGTGAGTGGGCAATCAAGTTGACGGGGGAGAGGAAACAACTTCTGCCAGCTTGTGCTCCAAACACCCTCCGGCTGCAACCCACACCTTAAAACTTCAGGGAAAGTACTCTGCATCCCCATGCCCCAGCTCACCACCTCCAGCACGTGAATACCACCGGGGTCTTCTGACCCTTTCTGCTGTGAGGGCACTGCCAGGGGGCCACCACGTGTGCTCGGGTCACCCTGAGGCTGCCGTGCCACCAGGAAGGTGGCCAAGAAGAAGCTGCTGGCATTTACCTCGGCTGGCCCGGCTGCGAGTGCGAACCCCCAGTGCCGTGGTGCTCTCCCCGCCGACACAGGAGGTCTTCAGCACGGCCTTCATGTTCTCGTGCTCCGCAGCGTCCTCGGCGTACTGCAGGCCCTGGGGCTGGCCCTGGGAGGGGGGCGAGGTGCTGGAGAACTTGCCGGACTGCGGGAGGAAAGAGGATTTGTTGTTTTAACCAAGAAAGCCAGCGTTGAGACTGCAAGTTGCAAGGGTGAAAGCCTAAATCCTTGTCCTTGCGGATGGGGTTGGAAGTACAGATAGTCCCCAAGGAGCGCAACAACGGTGGTTCCTCTCCCAGAGCACACACCACGAGCCAAAATACACCACAGCAGCAGCAGGGCATGGACAAAATCAGAGGAAAAATGGATGCACTAGCTCAAACTTTGTAATTTTGGTCCCCTCTCTGCGAGGACAAGGTACAAAGCAAAAGCTTGCTTTGAAACCTTTGACCCAGGCTGTGTGTCAGATGTGACATTGAGGGGGACAGCATGAGACCTGACACAAGTAAATTGTTGTGTTTTTTTTTCCTGTAGCATCACCATCCTGTGACACGGCAGGACTGGCAGGGTGGTCTGGGGACAAGACATCTCCCTCCTGCCTCTCTGCATTGCTCCACAGAGAGCTCTCACGCTGCTCTAAAACGCAGATATGTACAGTAAACTTAAAATACATCACCAGTAATGCTGAAAAAATCCCCAGTCCCAAAACACCCAGCCAAATTATTCCATGGCCAAAACACAAAAATTGCAGTCAGCAGTTAGAAGAACAAACAAAACCTTAGAGAGATTTTGGAATCTGCCCTCTGCTTCCCCGGCCCACCCGTGACTTCGCTGTCACCACAACAACGCGAACAACAGCGGCCGAGCTAACCGCACGCACGCAGTGCCCGGGAGCGACAGCTCCGTCGGTGGCTGAAAACAGCCCCCTGGAAAGGCAGCCAGGTAGATGATGGGAGAAATGGAGGCTTTCTAAGGAGGGCAGGGATCTGCAGCAGTGTGCTGGAAGCGGGAGCCGGGGGCTGCTCTCCTCCTCTGGCCTGCAGTGCTGGTGCTTTCTCCATTGCTCTCATCTACAGAAGCATGACAGCACACCTGAAACACAGCCCCAGCTGCAGAAAGGACAGGCTCTCACCAGCAAACAGGCATCAACAGATAATAATACCCCTCGGTGTTTTCAGTCAGATCACTTATCAGAAACTCAAGTGTTTTTTTTTCTTTCTTTTAATCTTTCTTATTCCCACAGATCCAGCAAAGATAAAGGGAGGCGTGCTGCACTCTGTTCCTCCTCTGCATACTAAACAACATTACTTATTAACTTGACGGTATCAAGCCAGTCAGCTACAGCAATGCAAACCTGCAGAGCCTCTCCTTCAGAGAATAGTAAATTGGAAGAAAAGGCTCAGGCCTACTTTCAGAGCTTTGATCAAGTCCTCCTGGGTTGTTAGACTGCAAACTGAAAAAATTCCATCAAGAAATCAATGACAGGATGATTTTATTCTAACATGATGACTTTTCAGGGTAGGACAGCCAGCTGAGTAGTGAAACACTAATCCCTATAAGGCACTAAACTAAATATACCAGTGTGATACTTAGTTTTAATACTGAGAAGTTTGTTTTGTTTTTAAAATATTAGCTTGCAATATTTTGATGTGGAGTGTGCAAGTGCTAGAATATTACATGTGAAATTAAAAGACATAAAAACAAAACAAAACAAAAGAACCCCACCCAAAATTAGAGAGAAACTTCCATGAAAGTACATGCAGCTTTTGCACTAAGAATACTTATATTCAATGGGTTGTAAATGTAATGAGTACCACCGTAGAAAAAAAAACACAGGATAAAGTATTCACATAACTGTTAGTATTCACACATTAGTTAAACTTTGGCATAAAAAATCTAATTTCTGTAATTTTCTTTCTGCAGCCTAAGCTACACAGCATAAACCATCACTAGGGAGAAGCTACATAGCCAGGAAGCTTAATTTCACTTCCTTAGTTTTCAAGCACTGATGTAGATTAATGCCCAAGCCCAAACGTCTTGAGCAAATGTTGATAGTTCTTAAGTTATTTATTCACTCCTTTATTAAATTACAATATCATCTTCAGGAGTAATTTATGATAGATGTATGAAGTAGTCCATGGCTTACCTCTATGGTTCCTGAAGTATCTTGGTCACTTTTCATACAGCAAAGATAACCACTACAACTTGCTTTGCCTCCCTATATCCTGATGCTTTTGAACACTTTATAAAATAGTCATAGTTGGGCACACATGGATTAATAATGACTATGAAATTATCACTGAAATCCTTAGCCCAATGAAACTGATGATCCCCATAACATTCAGATCACTAATATTTTGGGTAGCGGAGCTACTTTGCAGTTTAGCAAACAGACACTGAAGAAAATAAATGATGAAACTTAAAATTATTAAGGCCTCAGATCAAGATAGCCCTGTTCAAGAGAGCAGGTATGCATATGGTTAAAGCTGACTGCAAAAACACACTCTTAACGATAGAGCCAAAAAGCTATGAGAAAAATGTCATGGTTCATAGTTCCAGTTGAGCAGATGGAGTCGAGCAGTCCATACTATCTGAGTTAGGAATTAGATGTCACAGCACACAGGGGACATGGGAATGACATGCTCTTTCAAAGAACCATACCTCGGCATCCTCTTCTTCATCAGTCTGCCACCGGAAACAGAGGACAGGGCAGAGAAGGACAAACAGCAAGATTTAGGAAGGACAGCATGGCCAAACCACAACAAAATAAGAGGTAACCATGGTACTGTTTATGCAGCTACAGGAGGCCATAAAAACACAAAACATATAAGGAATTCATTCCTTAGACAATCAGCTGGCTAATGTCTTTTAATTAATGAGCCACTATCCTATTGTACACAGAACAGACTGTCACTGTCAGTAGGACAGGGTTTGAAATAGAATTTCCTGGTTTTTCTTAGAGAAATTATGAACTGAGATCATCCCTAAACCATCCCATTTCTCTCCCTTGAGTCATGCTGTGGCTTGCCCACTTTTCACCTTGTGGAAATTGAGAGCACTAGGAAGGGCTCTCTCCTTTTGCCAGCTCTGTTCAGAACAGGGAGGTCCTTTCTCCCAGTGCAGAGGTCAGCTTCTTGGCAATTCATTTTCTCTACACTTAAGTGCTTGCTTTAATTCTTTCTTTTAAGCTGTTTTTAATATTCAAGTTTCAATTTAGCAGAGGACTAAAATCAAGTGCTGAGCAGTCTCTGAATACGCACTAGAAGTTTTTCAGTAGCTGGAAATTACAGACATGCAAGTGACCTTTGTCATTTAGGGCTTTTACCCTCTGTGACAGCAGGCATGTAAAATTGCCTTGACAGTTACATTACATAAAATGTAATGGGCATATCAAAATATTACTGGATATGGAGTGTTTGTGAATTTGGGAGTTTACAGGGAAGTAGCAAAGTATTTAGAGCTGTGTTCCCAAGTGCCTGGGGAATTCTTCACCATGTTGTACAAAACCCCACATAGATGGTTCCCAGAGTGAAGCAGTTTCTCAAGTATCTGGGCTCCTTATTTCCATAATTTTCGTTTAGACTGTTTATAAAGTGTAAACATACCCTAGAAATTTGATGCA
Organism: Aythya ferina; assembly: GCF_964211825.1. NCBI lineage: Eukaryota > Metazoa > Chordata > Aves > Anseriformes > Anatidae > Aythya > Aythya ferina. The sequence continues at coordinate 91,132,150 of NC_140297.1, read as the reverse complement.
TCTTTTTATTTTTTATTTTTTTAAGTAGCATTCCATCAATTCTATTCGCCTGCCTTGTGTTACTAATATATATTTTCGACCTTATCTCCATCTCAACTGTGATTTCTGTCTGGGATTGATACATTCTGTTCCAGAAACATTCATCATTAAAAATGAAAGCCTGATTTACTTTGGCCCTTAGCTTAGTTTCAGCACAATCTCCATAAGAAGATTAGTTGTGAGAGTGCTGTGCAGCACATTAACATTACTTTTTAAGGATATGTTTTATTCAAAGGGTGAGATGTCTATTTTGCTTTGGACACAGTGGCACTGACAGTAAGACAAGCAGATATTTTGCAGAGGGACCTCAGCAGGTATTTCCCTTTGCATTATGAAAAGATCCATTTGCTTTTTCCACCCCCCGGGGGGTGGGGAGTCACACCGTAAAGCTATTCTTCTGAAGGCCGCCACTGTTTACTTTTTGGCATGAATAAGAAACAGAAAGGAGAAGAAAGGGAAGCAAGAACATGTTTGTATTCTAACCCATATGCAAACCAATCTAATAAATAAAAAGCAGAAGGAGAGCTATTTAAGCTTAAAAATATGCAAAGGCACTCAGGGAAAGGTACAAGAACAAAATACACACATTACGGACTGCACTCCAAACCAAAGTGTGTTTTCTTCTTTACAGGGAAAGTCTCAGTTCCTGGCCTTCCTGACCGTTTAGTCTACCTAAAAGTGATTTGCAGGGGACTTATCTTAAGGGCAATGTGCTCCTCTGGCTTTCAGGGCATTACCATTTCTCTTCCCCCTGTTCTGGATGGAAGGGGCTCAAACCCAGAACCACTGTTGTTTGACACCCATAACTACTCAGGAGGAGTGGTTCAAGGTCCCCTTCATATTTCCATGTCCGGAGAGCCATCTGCCCCCAGTAAATCAGTAAATACAGAGAATAGGACTCAAAGTAGCAAAAAAATTAATCAAACTTTTGTTTCAGGGAGGGAATCTGCTCTCACCCAGCTGTGTACGTTCTGTCTTTCCTTCTTCATTTCATCATTGAAAATACACTGAGAAATGTTAATAAATTAGGAAAACTTTAACAGATGTAATATTACCAAAAAGCACTGGAACAATATTCCTATACTAAATACCTCCTGTCAGCACAAGATGCTAATTTTAAGAAAAAAAGGCTGCTCCATTCTTCTGTCATCCAATACTGGACGTTGCAGGACAATTTGCAGAGCTTTTCTCTCTCCCTCCCATTTTTCCCTTAGGCTAGCATTCGTATATGGTGGATTTGCCATTTAAAAATATTATTTCTGTTACATAGTAATTTTGGAATTGAAACTCTCAAGTATCATAAAAAGCAGAGCTTCATAAATCTGTGAGACAGATGCTTATACTACCTACTATTATTAAAAATCATTAAAAAGCTCAGACTCATATCTATAATTGCATTTCTTCCCTCTTTTGCCTGCTTGTTATTTTTAGTGTGCCTGAAATAAGTGACTGCTATCACTGGCTAAAGCCAGATATAAAGTTACACAGACCAGGCAATCTTCCCTGTGAAACTGTGGCAACTTACTGTTCTTCTCTTTTTCCCCTCTGCTCCGTCTCTCTCCTGCAGACAACTTTCACTGAGATTTAAACTGACAGTGCCCAGTCCATTTCAGCTATTAAAGAACACATAAACATAAAGATCTGTGGTAAAAGGCTAAAATAAAGATGGAAATATTCCTCATCGTGCCTGTTTCTCAGCTCTATTCCCTGCGAGGAGTTGCTGAAGCTGATGAAAGTTCTCCATGCGAGGAGCCAGCAGACTCTCTCCATGCAAAGAGCCAGCACCCCTCTGCCTTCCAAGTCTGCAGGGGGCCGAGGTACAGGCGAGATGTGCCTTCCTGTCGAGGACTGGGATGGTTCTGGCTCACTCCTTTCCTGTTTTTGCTAAAAACCCTCTTCTTCTGCCTGAAAACAACGTAGTATAAGGCGATGAAAAGGGGATCCCAAGGAAACTTTCAAAAGGGTAGTGAAATAGACATCAAATAGCCAATTAAATAAATAGCCTTCTAGGTCACCCAAAGCAGAAGTTAAAATTATGCATGACTATTCTTATTAGCACTACTTTCTACAACGAGTTTCCTTCCAATGCCAAGATCTAGAATTTCTTCCATCGGTGTTACAGTTCTACCTAGTTCAACACACTGTCAGTGTGCTACTGATACACCTTCTCTCTCCGATGCATTCAAATATAAGACAGTAAGAAAATCAGAAGCAGGCACAAAGCACAGCCAACACAATGCTACAATAAAACTCCCTTTTTTCACCGTTCTTCACACACAAATATCTTCCACCCTGCTGACTTGGAAGCTCACTTTGAGATAGATATTACTGCAGCTGTCAAAGGAAGCTGTGACAAACAGCCTGATGCAACTTTCTATTTCTGTTTTACCAGGTACTGCAATCAAACGAAACGTAAATGAGGCCATAACTACTGGGCTACAGATAAAGAGTTTTAGTTAAGTCCTGAAATTTCCATATGGCCACAGGAAAAACTCTCTTAAAGAACATCTTTATAAGGGGACTTTCAAAGAATGCTTTTTTTTTTCCCCCTCAAAGTGGATTTTTTTTAAAGACCATTATATGATTATTAAATAGCAGTAGGCAAAAAATGCTCCCTTTCTGTGGACCTGAAAGATTTAGGTGGAATACCAGCTGTCAGATGGCATTTAATTCTTGTCAAATCTCAACACTATCTTGAGCTGAACAAATGGCATCTCCCAATAGTATTTGCTTCTGGGAGAGGCCTAACTACCTCTTTTCTTACATTTTCAGCAAACAACCATCATCCTGGCCTCACTCATTACTGACTACCTATCAACCCTCATCCTTTTCCTGTTTTAAAGGGTCCCTTCTCTGCTTCCTGAATCCAGGTTCCAACGGTCAGATTTCCTTTTTCTCTCACATTTTCTGCAGGAATAGGACTTAGAGAAGCTTCTCAGTCATACCACAACCAAGTAAGACAGAAACATTATGTCATATTCTAGGAACACAGGAACTCCTTCATATCTTTGTATTGTTTAAACTAGTAAAAAGTATTCAAGCTACCTCAGGAAACAAAAAATTTAATTTACCAATCTCTCTGGTTAATGTTATCTTTTAGGTCCTCTAGAATATTGTAGAAAAACTGGGCAGCAATTGAATAAAATAATGTCAGTTCCTCAGTGGTAGTTTTGAAAATTTGCCTGACTATATTATATCCTTTGAGTAAAATCACAGCCCCTTCCTTTCCCAAGGAAGACCAAGAGGAAAACGTTTTGAGATAATAGCACAGGTTTAACATTCACTGTAAATGAGGCAGATATCCAGATTTAAAGAGGGTATTGCCAGGAAAGATCTACAAATGACTTTGAGTCAATGAATTAATAACGATCTTAATTTATATCAATCTCAACACATACAAATTTTTCAACTTAAGTTTGAGGACTCATAAAAGTGAAATCAGCTTAGGACTTTTCATGCTAAAAGTAGGGATAGCTTCATATGCAATGATATACTCTCATCTAATCGAGACTCCAGATTTGGATTTTGAGACAGATGGAAACTTTTATTAAGTACTGGCACTTCTTAGAACTTTATTTGGATTGAGTCAAACTACATCAACTTAAAAAAAAAAAAAAGATTAAAAAGTCAAGGGGATTTTAAAGCTTACTATGCTGAGAAAACTAATCTTATTTTAATTTATTGGTATGCAGGAATACTATCAGCAAAGTTTGAAGAGTAACACCTACTGTGAACATTAATGTGTCAGCTTTCAGAACCCCGAAGTATTTTGTTCCCATAAAATAGGCTGTTTTGTGCTTTAAAGGTCAGAAGAAAACACCCATAAGTGTGCGTATATAGGTACCTACACACGTAATAGTATGTAAAATACTAACACCAAAGAGTGTATATTAAAATATTCAAAGATAGAGGAAAAAACCAACTTTTTAAATTCACTTGTAACCACTTAAATGGTTACAACGGTTCATCATTCATGACGTGCACATGTCCTCAACTAGCATCCTAATTTTCCAGTATTTATCTTCTTTTTATATTCTTGTTTTATTAGGTACACACAGATTTCAGTGACTACCAGAGATTCTCTGCATTGTCTGTGCAACAAAGAGATGGTCTTTCTGGATGCATAATCTTGGTTTGTTCGCATTCTATAAACTAGCATGAAGAAAAATAAACCTATACTCAAGGACTTGCAAGTTTTTGTCTTTTAGAAGAAAAGAGGCCACTATTTACAGTAGAAGAACTCCCTAATAATAAAAATAAAGATTAACAACTATTCATATAAGACATCCAGTGAAAGACTGTTTTAAAAATTGGTGCTGTGGGACATATATTTTGCCACTTACATCTGTGATCATTTTCCCTCTGGTCTTGTTTCTTTCCCTGTGGTTAGCTCGTTTCTGTTTTTGCTGCAGGACTCGTTCCCTGGTGGTGCGGTACTCCAGAGCAAATTCACTAATAATTTTGCAGAACTTATTGATGTTGACTTCGCGTATTGCATAGGGAGGATGGCCCATAAATAACAAGAATGAGTGAAACCTGGAAAACAATGAGTTAATGAATGCAAAGGGGAAAAATCTTTATTGATCATTTATAGGAAAACAAAACAAAACATTTCACTGCATCCATTTATTACTTTATTAACTCCCATATTTTTTTTTTGTGCTACAAAATTTTCATGGATTTTTTGCGTAACATTGCCATGGTTTATAATTAAAAACATGAAAGCCTAGTCTATGATAACTTCATCCCAGTCCATTTTCCCAGGCTGATGCAGGAGATAAGACGCTTATGGAACTCTATCTACTTTATATGATTAATTTGGAATGTGAATGACCAATTTCATTTCAGTTATAGAAAAAAAATATTTATTAAGTTTCAATCCTATTTATTTGTATTAAGCAACTTCAAAGAGGCTGCTAGGATGTTGGGGAAAGTCTAGACAAGAAGAATGCAGATTTACAGGCTAGCAAACACAAGAAGAAAAGAATTTCTCGTTCACAAAAATGACCATAAAATTATATTATCTTCCAAGTAATTTATTTTGGGATACTCTCAATTCACAATTTTACTGCTTCTGTGGCATTCATAGCTTCTGCACTATTTGCAACTTTTACTATTGCTTCTATTTTGCATGATCAAAAATAACACACTGAGTGTTTAAAAATGCATGTGAATCCCTTTTAACAGCATCCATATCCTCGATGATAAAAGTTTTCCCAATCCTAGAAAGATGCATTTAAACAGAGACATTTTTGGATAAGTCTACAGAAGTTCTGCAGCACTTAACAGGAAAAAGTTAGTATTTTTCTTACTTATACAATGCATACGATACTACAGTAAATTGGTGAATTCACTTCCCTTCTCCTGCAATTGGTATTTCTGCTTAATTATAGCATGAAAAAGAGGTCATTGCAAAAATAGAAGAAGAACTGAATTAACTTCTCAGTTGTATATTGACAAATTTGGGGTCATTTGGAATGCAGATCCTAATTTTGACCAAAGTAATTTGGAAATTCTTCAGTAGCTGGAAAATGTCTCAACATATCATTAATAAACTGAAGAAACATTAATCCGATGCTACATTAATCTACATTAAAGCTACATTAATCCGATGACTTAAACAATGGCTTTCACATATGTGTATGTGAAAAAAAAAAGCTTAGGTTTATGCAGAATTATCATGAGTAAGTACATTTCAGAACACTGCAATTAGGGCTAATTTCATTGGATAAAACTAAATCCAAGGGCAAGTCCTAAAGAAAGGAATCTTAAATCTGTCTCCTACTGTTTAGGCATAAAAGAAGTAGTCATAGATCTTGCAGACAGGGGTGGTGCTGCTTACAAAACTCACTGTACAAGACCCCTTTCAGCTTCCACATATGACAAATTTATCATCAGAACTTCAATATTTTGCCATGGCATATTCTTGTTAACCGGACAGCAAGCCAATCCCTCTAAAAAGTATTCAGGGAAGGACAGAAAATATAGCAACTTAGTCACAAAGATGCTAGCTTTAAGGAGTTAGGAGTTCAAAGGCCCAATTATTGCAACATGAGAACAAATGATTGCCTGGATTATTGATTCTTTTTATAGGAAATACAGAAACTTCCTTGAGTAAGGATATTTCTTGAACAGGTGTGAATGAGAACATATGCACCATATACATCCTAGTAGATGTACTTGCTGGAATATTTACCTATACACACTTAAAAAAATCGTGTTATGTCATAATTTATAATTTTAGCAAAGTACATATCATCGAGTACTGTCACCAGTTTAATTCTTTACCTGTTAATTATTCTTCTATGAACAATCTTCAGGATTATGATTCTTTCTGCACAGTCCTTCAGGAACTCAGACATCTTTTGCTTTAGAGTTGGCTTCATCTCATGCTTTGCTATAGCCTTAAGGTGATCCCATGACGCTTTGCACCTTCTTTCCATCTGACACAAGTTTTCCTGGAGTTGTTCAAAGTCAACCTTAAAAAGAGAAAATAATAGAAAATATAACACTTTACTCAAAATGCTATCACAGTAGCTTTGGATATCTGAACAGTGCAACTCATGTATAAGACAGGGTCACTCTAGTGGCAGAACAATATTAATTCACATTATTAATTACTGCTAAATAATTAAGAAATGCCCCTTTCTGTTTTACTTTGTCTATATCTTTCTGTTTATTTTGTCTTGGAGGCCTAGGACCTGAAGAAAGGACAATAAAATACTGTGATGTGCTTTTTCCCTTGCTAAAATCTTCATAGCTACAACAAGCAATTGCATGACCCAATTATTTCTGTTGAGGCAACAAAAACTTTCTCTCACTTTTCCTTAATCCTTTTCTCTACTACTCATAGCTTTTTATACCATGCTTGCTGCTCACTGTAGTATCCAGCCAACACTTTGCCAATTTAGGAAGTACTTGGATATATTCCCTAGCTGTGCACTGACTTGTTAATAGATGATCTACTTCTAATCACAAAATTCATGGGCCAGGATTTTTTAAATCTCTATTCAAAGGAAGTGTTATTTAGTGATTTCAGTACTAACTTTCATTCCTTGATATACATTATGAATTTTCTAACAAGATTATATGATGGTTTTGAAAATCCGTCAACGCAGTTAAAATAAATTATTGCATCCTACAGTAATGTTCATCAGGACAGAGGCCAACACGTTCCACTGAAGGTGAAAGAGAGGTTCTCCTTTACTCATCAACCAAAAAAGGTTTTCAAATCATAGTAGTCTAGAGAAGGCATTTAGGATATGTTACTAGTGACTGGACGAAGTGGTGTAAAAACCCTTCCACAGCACGTAAGTATATGAACACAAAAAAAAAAAAAAAAACCAAGAAAAATAAAACTGCCCAGTGTGTTCTAAAACTCCAAGAAAGGAAAAATTTATTTTATAATACCACTTCACAGTTCAGATGAACTCAAGCAATAAAACACAGATTTAGCCGTCAGATTCCAAACACAGTAGTTTGCGATGTTATGATCCAGTACTCCAGTTAATTCCTTAATGCTAAATGAAAATCAGTGGCAGAGACAGGTTTTAGTTCACTCCAGCATCAGTGACTGTGCTTGAAAGGAGGTGAATTTTCCTATCTGTGCTAAAAGCTATTAATGGCTGCAAAAGAAATGAGCCTTGGATACCAACTATTACAATTCTGCAGAGGTTTGGAGTAAAGTCTTTTCAGCTGAGATCAATATCCAATGGAAGTAAGTCTCAACATAATTTTTCTTCTTTTTATTTTAAGTCCAAAATTCCTGATATTGGTTCCAACCTCAGTTGGTTATACATCACAGAATGAAGTTTTCAGCTGTATGCAGTACCCAGTGTTGAGACCTACGCTAAGTATAGCCATGAGAAGTGCATTATGATTACAAACCTCCTGGTATTGATTGTATTTGGTCTTGCCATGATTTATAATGTGGTGACTTTTTCCTCTTCATAAGGAAATAAAAACATCCTTTGATCCATTCTGCTATTCAAAAAAGCCCTGGAGGTAGAGCAGCTGTGGGGTTTTTGTTTTCTTTAGCATATCAACGCATATGCTTTTGAAAATAAAAAATAAAAAAAGTCCCTTCCAGGTCAGTATTTTCATTGTTGATGATAAACACATTGCTGCTCTCCATAGATGGTATATCTAAAGCACACATGAGAAAAGCAGCTTTAGAGTACTACCTGCATGACATCTGAAATGCCATTTTTCTCTCTTCACTGTGAATCCAAATGTGGTGTGGACAATGAATAAACTTTTAGTTTATTCTGAGCAGCATCAATCCGATCAGTATGTGACCAACAAGCCTCTCTATTTTATGCACATTTCTATCATAAAACAGCAGGTACTCGTATCAGTGGAAAATATAAGTAAAATATAAATCCTTTTGCAAAGAAATACTTTAGCCTCACCTTAACGGACCATGAAAAATTAGCACAGAGGTACAAACCCAGATCAGTAATTGTACACAACTTCTTAAAAGCAATCACAGCGTTCCGCAATATCATTGTAATTTTCTTTTTCTTGTCATTTTAGCTATTATTGTTGTTCTGTTTGGGGTGTCTTCTAACAATGGAAGGATTACAAATACAAATACCTTATAATAGCAAGAAATGATCGCAGGGACATGTAGTTTGTAGTTTGATTTGTTTTTTGTTCATTCTTTCTTGAAGGGAAAGGTGCACTAATTCTTGCCTGCAGCTGTGACTAAGAAGGAATTTAGGTGAGCTTCACATCACGTTGCAGCTCCAGGTGACCTCAGAACAGGAGGCAGTCAGACAAGAACTGTTATGGTATTATTTTATGAGTATACTCCGCTGAATAAAAGGAAATAGTAATCTGAAATTGCCTTTACAGCTTTCTCCTTAGAGAGCAGCATACAATGTTGTGCCCAGCCCCCAGGATTTTGAGGAAGGTGGAAACATCTTCTTCTTCCTCCACAACTCATTACACTCATATGCAAAAGAGATGAAGCTTGCTGGTCTTACTTACTGTTATCTTCTGCTAAAACTTCAAAAATAAATCTAATTTTTATCTCAGGAGAAAGAAACAGAGGTCTTAGGCTGCTATGCAAAATAAAAATGACTTTCCTTTCAGACACCGGATGTTTATTTTCATCTATAAATTTAGAAAAAACAACTTTCTAAATGCTTGTAGGATGTAGTTGATACGTTCCTCCTTTCTCCTGATGGGCTCCTCTCCATTTACAATTATGAGAGAACAGGTTGTGAGGGAACAGGTTGTTTTCCTCTAGAATTTCTTCATCTGGTACGTGCTCTGCACACATTTCCTTTTCCAGCTACATCTCCTCTATTCTCTGGTACTCTTGCTGCTACTGAGAATATAGAACTCTACTAAAATTATCAATGCTACATCCGATTAAAGTATTCCTCTATTAATATTCAGCCCTTGTATAGGGTCAAAAACTTTACACCTGGATCAAAGAAAAAACAAACAAAAACTAACCAAACAAACAAAACAACATGAAAGAAATAAGTGAAAGGAAACTGGTAAAGCTGAGATTTTTGCTTGAAAAGCACTTATTTTCAAAAATCACTGTATATTATCCTAAGTTGTATTTTGAAGGCCAGTGCATAACTTGTTATGCAGCCTCAATAACTTCATATAAGTTTTCTATTGTTTGCTACTACGTTTATCATTTATTGCTACAGCTTGTTTCTTTTAGTGGTGAACAAATCCAGACATTTTCTAAGCAAGACCCAATTCTCTGCATTTTTATTCTCTCCAGGAAGTGCTTTAAACAGTATACCGATACCTTCCCAACGACAAATGTTGCCTTAAATTCACAATAAAACGGCAACTATTTTATCATGGGTACTAGAAAGATGCACATAATCATAGACAAAATCTTTCTTTCTTCAAAGTTCAAGATAGTTTCTACAGTGGACCACAGCTGAGCTTGAGCTGTTTATAACTTAGGGTCAGACCATTCACTCTCACATTATTACAGGGATGAGTTCTGGCAGGGAACATGAAATCTTCCTCTTTTCCTGAGCTGGTTCAGTGCCAGAGGAAATTCTGAGAATTGCTCCTTGCAAATACACTGTCATCTGAGTGCAGCGACCTTCTGTGGCATACATTCAGGAGTCTGTCTACTCCAGTATTTCCACATTGGCTTGCTTCACTGGATGTCACAAGAATTATCCCAAGACCAACATCAGCGCAACCTGCACCTTGTTGGTCACACTGTAAGTGAAGTACGTGCCAGGTCTCAAAACCAAAGTATAAAGGAGTTTCTGCCCACACATTTCTGGTCCTAGAGTAAGAGTTGGCATCCTGCCCGAATAATTTTGGAAATAATTAAACCTGAATCAGTCCCCTGATTAAAAATTAAACATCATATGTGCTTATTGAGGTACGACCAGATAAATCTATACAATACAAACCTTTCCATTTTAGTTCCTCAAACAATCTGCAATAAACACACTAATATGGGATCTACTTGCAAATGCTTTATGAAAGTCTACACTGTCTGGGAGGAAGGGAAGTAACACCAGCAAGCAGTGATATAGGTCACTTGGTGTTATGGCATCTACAACACTACTTGAGTCATTCACCTGAAATATTACTCAAACACCACAATGCCGTCAGGCACCTGCAAAACTGAATTTGTTCTCTCTCAGACCAAATCTGTAATGCTCATCTGCCACTGGAGCTCTTTCCCCCTTGCCCCAGTCTGCCTCCCCCTGCTCTGCCTCTCCCCTTGCTCTGCTAACCCGTGCCCAGACCTGGAGCAGCAGCAGCAGCTGTCCTTGCAGCTGGCACTGTAAGGAATGACCCAGCCTAAGAAACCTCGTGCCCTCACCCCCAAGCAAGCTTCCTTCCATGGAAAGTAATATGACTTTTGGCATTCGTTTTTGTTTGAAGAAACGTAGGGAAGGCATACTCGAATGATAATTGCAGAGAAATACCTTCTGTCAAGCAAGGCAAGAGAAGCCCTGCTGAAGCAGAGCAGGAGGCAGGCACGAACTTCCCTACTATTTTTTTTTTTCCTTTCTCTGCTTCCCAGTGTATCAAGCAGATGCCAGAGGAGCACTTCTGCTGCAATCACCTCCTTTCTCCCCACACATCCCTACTGAGTCCCTGGGGCAGCTGCAGACCTCCTCCTCCCCTGCTTAGTCTAATCCTAAATTCTTTTCTGCCAGCGAGCCTTATCCCCTGCCCTGTGATGTTATCATTTCCTCCTGCTTGCTCTTAAAGCTGCCTTCTTCTCCCTTGCCTGGTACCTGTAACAAACCATGCACCTTGCTGAAGGAGATAAAAAAAAAAACAGCCAGAAAATTGGTATTTTAATTAAAAGTAAATTAAAATTGAGGGAAGGAGGACAATTCCCATGTAGCTGGCCAGCTTCTGGATGCATGGGGAAAATTATTCAAGGGGATCAAAATGAAGAAAAACATTTTAAATAAGAATACTTTTTCATTCAGTAACAGAAGATACTAGTGCTGATGCAATCCTCCTTCCCTCCCCCACCACACTGGTAAGTAAACTGCTAGAAACAGCCCTGAGTTCAACTGCAGACACCTGGGGTCTGCTTCTGTGTTAGGTATATCAATTCTAGTTCAATACCATTGGAAAAAAAAAAAGAAAAAAAGATCAAATTAAAGTATGTAAAAAGAACAAATATGCAAGTGCTTATAAACATGGGATCCTAAACAAACAGTAGTCCTGCATGACCCTAGATACTTTTATACAACTATGAATACTTTTGTACCATTTTATTTTTTTTTTCTGGCCTTTCTATCTCCTTTTGGGTGAGCTTTTTTTTTTTTTTTTTTTTTTTCTTTTTTTCTTTTTTTCTTTTTTGGAACTAAGGCTCAGGAAATTCTCATATGATATGTGTATCAGGAGAAGGGGCATCTCTGTTTATCTACAGCATGGAAATTGTTTAGCCTTTGTGGCTTCTGAAAGATGTTTGTAGACAAAATGGAGCTCAAAATACAGCCTAATCCACAGTGAAATATTAGTTCTCCTTTCCTGTCAGCTTTCCTAAACCAAGATTTCGCCTACTCTGTGAACATTCCCTTGAAGAGGGCAGCTTGGATGGCTTCCATGTCCTAACTCTCTGATTTGTGGCAGCTAAGATCAAGTGGGAATAGAGCTTGTTACAGTAATCCATCAGTGGTATAACACATGTAGGAACATCCCAAGAAGGGAGACCTTGGGCGTCACGCAGAAGGTTAAGGCTATAATTTCTCTTAATGTGATTTTGTCTGGCCTTTTCAGAATTTCATCCGCTTTGGGCAGGGCCACTAGATCAGCAAACCACAGACTGAAAGACTTTGCTCAATTTTGCATACCCTTAGACCTAAAAATTTTTTAAAAGTGACAGCATTGGGTTAAGCTTCTTCCTCTCTCTAAGGCTGAAAAACAGAAATAGAAGATTCATTTGAGAGTACACAGTATATAGTGGTGTGGATTTTAGGAAATGACTGTTCTCTTTTGTGGCAATTTTCATTTTGTGATTACTTTGTGTAAAAAAAAAATGGAATAACTTCTTAACAAAGAGAGGAAGCAGGAAAGGAGACACTAATATACCTAAGTGTACAGATATGAAGAATCATTCAACATAACCAACAACAAAAAAAAAATCCTAACATGAGAAAACAGCCTTAGCGAAGGCAATAAAATGGAGCCTAAACACAGGCTGTATAAGAGGAAAACCAGCACAGCAGAGACAGAATCCAAAAAGCAAATACTTAAGGACAGAAAACAAAACCCACAAACTCCTTTATGGTATCTAAAAAAACAGAGAATCATGTCGGAGGTCCTGGATCACTGGGGATGAGAGAAACTGAGGAAGACAAGAGTTAGGGAAGGGAAGCAAGATGACTTCTTCTTGTCTAACTTCATCACCAAGAAAGTCAGGGAGAAACCTATTCTGGCATTTGTTTTTATTTTCTGTATTTTATTTGTTAGTAGACATGAACAAATAGCAAGTATTCAATTGCAGACACAAATGTGTTGGAGGAGGATGATAGCTTACAAAGCAGTAAACAACCAGAAGACAAGAATTCTAAAGGCAATTAAAATAATGCCACAGGCTAAAATGAGTCTGCTTTCACTATACTTAATAATCTGGGGAATCAGAGGACAGCAAAAGTTTCACCTATCTTTGACAAAAGTAGCAAGGATGATTCAGAGGACTGTAGAGCTTCAAGCTTTATTACTATACCTGTTACCTGGCTGAAAGAATAAATAAAAATAGGAAAACAAAACATCAAAGAAATCACTAGATTCTGAATATAAGCTGGTGAACAGATGAGAGCAAGGAACAAAAATTAGACTTTCAAAATCTTTACAAGAAGCCTCATGGGAGGCAACTTATGAAGTGTGAGGCTGAAAGCAAAATAAAAGAGTTTATACATATTGATTGTCATCTGGTGACAGGGTTAACAGCAGGTGGCTTGTGGTTTCTACTAAATATTTAAAAACTATTTGGGACCAAGAAAGCATGCTGAGAGGGTAAAATCTACAGATGGCAAGAAATTAACTCAGATTAGCCCTGACTTCAGAGGGCTATTAGGGATTTCAGTGATAAGCAGTCAGCCTGCTTCAGCAGATCATGGTCATTACTTTAGATTGCCACGAAGTGCACTTTGCAGGCAGTAACCTGGAGTAACTCCGTGTCTGGCTGGGTTCTAAATTGCCAGATCAACTCAGAAGATTGCCTGGATGCCCTTGTGAGCAGTCCAAAGATGACTGGTGTCAGAAGAACAGCAACAGTAAAAAAAAAAACAAAAAACAAAAAACACAAAAAAACAACACAAAATCTCAGGCTGTCTAACAAAAGACAGTATAAACAGAACGGGCAAACATAGTAACCATGCAATATTTGTATGAAGAGGTTACAATGCTGTATTTACTATTATTTAACACATCCCAGAAGGGAAGATGGAGAAAAAGTGTGGAAATGGGTGTCTAAAAAAGATGTGGAAGGATTATTTGAAACACAGACAATGACCTGAGCAGCCTGGCTTAATTTGGCATTTCAGTGAGAAGGGTAATGGACCAGATGACCTTCAGAGGTCCTTTCCAACCTAAAAAATTATAGGATTTTATGAAGTAGGGAGATAAAAAAAGTTTCTACTGTTCAATATACTCAAGACAGCAAATCCTGAAACTGGCAAATGCAACAGCAGAAAAAATTAGATTATGAAACTCATTGTCACAAGAACTTTTCTAGGAGCCAAAATAAGATTGTATTTTTGAAGTAAAAAAAAAAAAAAAAAAAAAAAAAAAAAAGGATTATGCATTTTTTCCCCTCAAAGTATCAAAACAATGTGTTTTTTGGAAAAGCAATCATTCTTCCATTTGATGCATATAATAAGTATTATGACACATGAAAAAAAAGATATTCTAGGAGAGATCTTCCTCCTTCTTCAAAGCTTCTTGTGCTCTCCTCTCAAGCAGCTGGTATCAGCCACTGTCCAATTCAAGACACTGAACTAGATGGGAATTATAAACCAGAATTTTCATGTTGGTTATCTCCTGGTGATGTTCTGTCAAATTTATTCCATTAATGAGTAATGCATTGTTTTTAAGAGTCGTCCATGAAATTTGACACACTGAGAGCCCCAAAAATGAGGTTACAGTATTTCTATCGTAAGTACTACCAATAAATACTCTGCATTCCAAATTAAGCCATTGACTAGACTTATGCATTAGTAAATTGATTACCACTTTTTAAAAAGAGTGGCTGCTGCAGGATTCCTTTATTTGTTTTTATCCTTCTTAACTCCTCCTCATCAAACTTGCTGTCAGGAGGACAGTAAAAGAATTACACAAGGTATTCCAAGGACATTTTTATTATGGAGACGATTTTATTACCCCAGAAGTGTATTCTGTCTAGTGCCTTTGAAATATGTAAAGGGATGTATCTGCCTTAAAGAAGAGATTCCTCCAAACCACAGAGTAAGTAAACAAATTTGAAGATATTGGTAAAATAAAGTAACCATAAAATAGTTCCTAATAGTTATATAACATTAATTGTATGTATAAGAAACATGAAAATGGCTGTCATAACATGGTGAGGAAACCATCCGACAGACAGATATAAAGCTCAAAACACAGTGTTCTGGCATCTTTGAAGTTCCGTGAGGAATAATGCAACAAGTCCACATTCGTAACAAGTTCTGTGACCAGAGAGGAACAAATCAAAGAATAAAATTAAATCTTAAAGATTTGACTTTACAGAGGAGCTCATAAATCTACATATTTACCCTCTAGACATACCTTAGCTGACCTAGTGATGGCCCCGATCTCTGAATAAAGATCAGTGCTGTCTGGGAACTTTTCCACCACCATAGTGCAGACATGGTGCAGGAGGGACTGCTTATGCACTGTGTCCTTGACTTCTGGAACCTTCTCGAGGTAGCTCAACTCAAAAGCTTTGGCCTGTAAGACGGAAAACAGGAAGAAAATAAAAACAAAAATGCTACTCCATCCCATCCCATGCAGATTAGTAGACTAAAATGATTACCAAGCAGGGGCAGAAGGAAAAGATGAAGAATCTTACAGAAAAAGAAACTTGCTTTTATTTTTATTCTCATAACTTGCTGAAGATTAGACCTAAAATGAGTCCTTCTACAGTGAAATGACTCATGACAAAGTTCTTCATTTTGAATGGGGAGCATCAACATTGAACTCAAGGGAGTTACACAAAGAGAACGCCTAGCTCTAAATTTCCTTCATGTTATGCAGAAAAGGGCAAAGAGCATCCATGAAACACAAATGAAAGAAAAAGTTGGTTCTGTTTTCTAGATTATATTTCTGGTCAGCAATAAATACTGGGTTGTAACTGTCATAATGGTTTTCACTTCTGCTTTTTGAAGGAAAAAGCTCAGGGGAAATACTGGAACACCGGGCTTACATTGGTTCCATTCAGAAAGTTCCCGATGGCTAGCAGAGTAGAAAGGATAAATCCCAAAGTTTTATTGTGCTCCAGTTGGTCCATTCCTTCTTTCAGATCTAGAAGCGGTTCTGCAACTTCCTGCCACGAGAAGAGAAACAAGAAAGTGAAGGCTGTAGTTGGCTATAGCTGCTTCTAGTTTTTAATTCTAAGGTTTAGATTAATTACTGCAAAAAGTTCCTGAACTGGCGTCTTGCAGAGTGTAAACTAGCCATGTGTGCTGGCTTTCTTCCATGTTCCAGCTGATAAATCACATGCAAGGACAGCAAAGAAATACATAAAATACTTTCCTAATGTTGCTTGTTTACGTATGCATTCGCCTTACTTGTCCTTGGGATTATTCTATGGTTCTGAATAGGAGATACAGTATCACTGAAAAGGCTGTTGCACCTGAATTAGGGACATGAACACCCCTGGTCCCAAGTGAAAAAAGAAAGCTTCTTATAACTATTCTTTCTAATCTTCATAAAACAACCCCCCCAAAAATGTTAGAACTCTGGCTGAGTTGACATTCACAGCCTGACCCTAAAGCTTTCTTCAAACGATGGTCACCTCTGAGTTTTAGATATCATTTTGTGCTTGTGTGACTTTAAAAATGGGGGAAAAAAAACACACACACACAAAACAAAACACAAAACCTTGAACCCCAAACTAAAGAAAGACCCCACCACCAACAAAAACATAAAATACTGCAAAAATAAAGCTTTAAAAGTGGTCCCATTTTGATCTTTTAACTTAATGCATCTTCCATCCACACACATTGTCTGAGTATAGGTATGTGAACTGATAAGACTTGAAAACATAAATTCAGTTCCATTACCTCGGGAAGTGAACTACACCAGAGAGTTCAAAGGAAGACAGTGAGGGTAATTGAGTTGAGTGAGCTTGTTTCTATCTTAGTGTGAGGCCCAGGGTTATTTATTTTATATGCACAGTTACAGTTCACATTGTTCCTATCTCCAATTGCCATCCAAAGAATCCCCGAGCAACATTCTTTTCCCAAATTATTACACTTTTTATGAGCTAAGAAGCCAAAATTAAGCTGTTATTTTAGACCAAGAGGCAAAATAACTGTGAACTTCACTGTCTTGGGGAAATACAACTGGTCATTCAAAAACTATACTGATATTTTACCACAAATAAGAGCACAAATACAAAGGAAACATGGATTTCTAGTCACTACAGAACAATTCAACTCTCAACTTAAGAAAACAGTATGGCAAATTTGAAATAAATTAAGAAATGGCACAGTGACACAAGTAACTTCTACATCAGAGGAGAGCTGCTAAATCATCCAAGACTTTATTGAGTTAAACTAAAATCAATAAACTGCTGCACACAATTTTTTGAATTGGTTTACAAGTCAGGACTGATTTTTTTTTTTGTTTTGTTTTGTTACATTATGGAGATGAATCACAATGCTATACATCTGCTGCAAACACAGATTTTTGAACTATTATACCTGCATCAACTTGCAAACTGTTTAAAAATCTTTCCTAGAAGGATGATTTAAAATATTCTGAGGATAGATAAAAAGGTATCATAAAAGACTTCCAAGAAGGCCATACTGTAGCCTTTTATTTAACTATTTACATGCAAGCTATCCATGCTTAAGCTTTCTTCCATATAGTTCACATCTATCATTACTCTTTGCTTTTGAGTTTATGGTACCATAAAAACAAACAAACAAAAACACTACAAAAAAAGTGTGCTATGTACCATATTAACAGGGGAAATACCCATTGTTGCTCCCTTTAAAACTCACCTTTTACCCGGAAAAAGCATATACATAATGCAGTTGCCCCATATTCTTAGCTATATCACATATCCTTTTCACCATGTTTTTGTTTCTGACCTAGAAATTATGCTTGAATGAAATTTGAGGGCTGGTCTAGAATTTTTGGTGGTGAGACATCTGATAAAGCCAGGTAAATGCTTCTGTTATTAACATGCATAGCTTACTGTACCTATACAAGTTCACAAGCATGCTTTATTGGGAGGGGTAAAAGCTTTGGATGGGAATTTTGGAATGACAAAAATGTAATTTGCCATATTTGTATTTAAATGAGACTGGCCTGCATAAATTATCATGTAATTTTAAATGACCAGAAAGTATCAAGACCATACTGTACAACTTAAGTTCTGCTGCATTTTTAAAATTTTCAGACAGTTTAAGTATCACTCAAAAGCACAATCTTGGTGATGCTATTTGTCTAGCACACCATCTCTGGGGAGCCTAGACTTAGGGGTAATCTTTCTGCTCAGAAGAGGAACTAAACGAAGCCCTTTTCTTTACCAGTCAAACTTTTCTCATTTCTACACCTGCTTATCTTCATTTATGATCTTTTGAAGTTGTCAGCAATAAGGATATATTTGCCCTCAATGGCCTTAATAAAAAAATAAATAAATCAGATTTAGGACAACGGAACATTCTATTCCTCTTTCTAAGACCTTTAAACTCCCTTTAAGATAATCAAATTTGACAGCATCTGCACCAGAAATAGTTCAGTATAAAGAGGTAGCAGTAACACAGTGTCATTGTTTATGAACAGAGCAATCAAAAGACTGAAAATGAAGATTTAAAGCTGAAACTCTATCTCCTCTGTGTATGTAGTTGAAATACGTTACCAAAAGAAAGGTGAGAAAAAGGTGTTCCAGTGATTAACTTGTATTAGGCATAAATGTTAGATACATGTTAATACTTCAGAATGTTATACACATCATCAAACAGACAATTTGGAAAGGGTTTTCCTTTTTCAATGCATATACTTTCACATGCATATACTTCGATCCAAAATAATGCATTGATTTGATCAAGTGTCACAGCTTACAGTGAAAGCTGCAAGTGTGCTGTAACTGCCTATAAAGTGCAAAGAACGAGAATTTCCTTCGCTTTTAGCAGTGTTTCAAATGTTTCAGAAAGCAAGTTAGAAATACTAGGTATAAACATAGATTAGCAGCCCCTGCTAACTCAGATCACATGAAGGGAACAATTTAGCCTTGTGGTAACTTCAAAGCAGGATAAATAGCTATACCAGAGGAGAAAAAATGGCAAAAAATATTCAGACCAGATACATATATTTTATGTTTTATAAGTCAGAAGTATAAATTATCTAAGATTAAAGTCACATTTAAGAAAAATGAATATTAGCTTGATAACATTTCCTAAAATCTAAGAAAATGAAGCAGAGACTGAATAATCTTGACAATACCATCTGGAAATCAATCCATTCTTGTTATAGCCTTTGCAATATCCATGGCTAGATAAGCATAAGACATTTTTACAGAAGTATGTCCCACTTCTCAGAATCCATCACACAATATTATGTATAATAATATATATAGGAGAGAGCTGCCTGAAGAACCCAGAGCAACACACAGGGTATGCACTAGAAGTGCAGCAGAGAGTTCCTGTACTGAAATTCCTGAAAGAGATTGTGGAAGTCAGCAGGTAGCTGAAATTGCCTTCACAGTTTGATTCTGTTTCATCTACTCACCGTCATGCTGTAATTTTGAAATTTTTGTATGTGATTTGTCATACATGATACAACCTGACTATAGAGTTCTCTGAATAAACGCTGTTCATGAAAAAGGTGGTGGCAGTCAACTGTGACCAAACTGAAAAGAACACCCCTGAAGGATGATCCTATCTTTTGTTTACAATTTTGTAAGAGAGCTATAAACAGAAATAACTTTAATGGATAGTGTTTTTCTTAGTTCAAATGGATGTAAGATCAATATTCTCATTTTACGATGTATGCGTGAATCCTGTAGTCCTCATTCAACCTTTGTCCAAGGAAAAATTCTTACTGCTCTGAGATTATACATTTCCTGAATAACATCTGGAGCAGCTGTGGTAAGGAATTAGCCCTCTTCTTTGTTCCAATGTCATTACTGCCTAATTAAAGGAAGGAAGACATAATCTCTAATTTTCTTTTATAGAAGAAATAGATTATGAAGGATCATTTCAGCTGTTTCCAGGTCAGCCACTGAAATAAAAGTGACTTATTAACTGTTTCCACAAAATACACACTCATATAATAATGAGGACAGAGAAAGATTAAGCAAAGACTTGGAAGACTGTCTACCTCAGCCTCCCCATGTTTGCCTCACCTTTTCCACTATCTCATAGTCCATCTTGAAAGCCCAGAGCTGGAGCCTGGCGGAGAGTTCGCTGATGGAGGAGAGGGTGAGAAGGAACTGCTCAGCACTGCCCAGGGGGACATCAGGGTTTGCCAGCTGTGCCTCCTGGATCTTTTGCTTCTCCTCCTCGGTTGGGATCATGGTCAAAATTTTCTGCAAGGGGAGATAAAAAACAATAGTCAGTTGGAGGGGCTGAGATGCTTGTAAGGGCTGGGCATGGGGACGCATCAGTAGCAAGGACACCAGCAGCAACAAGCTTCATTTTGACTTCACCCAAGCTGGTTTGATGACAAAGTGAAGTTTTTTTAAGGAGCAAAATTTTGTGGCCTGTGTTTTACAGCAGGTCAGTCTAGATACTAACGTTTGATTTATCCCCCACATTTATGCATGTTCCAGTGCACCTGTAGATATAAACAAAAAACTTGAGGACCTATTACAGCTGGAGGAAGGTTTCTTACAGCACAACTTGACAATTCGCTCTAAGCGAAGTGGCACACTGCGCTTTTTGGAAGGAAGCCTGGAGAAGGAGAAAAGGCTGGTTCTCGGAGTAGATGGGATGGATTAGATACCACTGTGTGGCACAACAGGAACTCCTGTCCCTTGCTGTTCTCACCATTTACTGTTTTTCATTTAGATTGTTTTGACTTTTATGAAACATGAAAACCATTGCAACATACTAGGGCATTCCTAAAAATGTCACCCAAAGTGAAGACAACTTCCCAGGGAACACTCACTGAATACACAGTTATGAACTGCATAACATATGGTCTTTTTCTCTTTTGATCTGAAAAGTCCAAAATATTGATGAAAAACGATCTCAATATTTTCAGTTTCTGCTGCCAGCATGGCTCAAAACATTTATATTTTTCCTTTAAATCTTGGATTTTACATGCTTGTTTACATGTGGCAGTTTTCCTTCCCAAAGGTATTGCTTCTTAGTTTTTAACATAATGAACGCATTTTCAAATGAAAAAGAAAAGCAAAACAACATAAAGGCATCAGATAAGTTGAAGTCTTTGCCCTGTTGATCAATGCCTCATTAAAACAAATCAGGAGATTTTCAGCACAACTTATGTTTATTCATCTGAGGAATGACATGTTTTTGCTGTAGCTTTCTATAATGATAAGGGCTGTTTTGGAGGTAAGGAGACCAAAATAAAAATACAGCCAAAGAGCTGTGAGACCTGCCAATCCAAACTACAGGCTTGTTCCAGCAGTGGAGATAGCCAATTTATCAAAGTAGCACAATTGCCCCAACTGGTACTGGTATTCCAGTACCAATTCCAGCAGCAATACTGGTATTGCAGTACCAGTAATTCATCTAGCTCCTTGTACAGTGCTGCAGCTAAGTGTGGAGAACTAGGGACTTTTCCTGGTCAATCTGGCAAAGAACAAGAGTTAAGGAAGCAAATAATGTTAACAAGGAATAAGCAAACTATGTTCAACCCGTTGAATGTGGACTTATTCAATTTTAGCCACATCATTCATATAGCTGACCATCTTCTTACACAGACTTCCACAAATACAAATAGGGAAGAAGTTCTTCTTGTCAATGTTGGTCAGAACGTTGTCTTTCAGTTTACAAGAAGAAGAAAATCCTCCTTGCTTGAACGCTGCAATAAGTTACCCTTGCTCTCACCTATAGCTAAAGGAAACAGAGAGAGTTAAAAGTCTGTGAGCATCTACTGTAATAAGGAAAACAAATCTTTTGATCTACCCCTATCCTAAGGAAAATAGAAGAGGAAGAATATCTCTCAGTACACTTTTATTTCCCTTGTCAATGTCTATTTGGAAAATGTTCTGTTCAGATTGACAGCATTTGTGTATTCATTTTGAGCTGTGTTATGTATCCATCCTCAGATGCTGAAATCTGTAAGTTAAGTGACACCTGGCATCAAACTACAGATTTTAAGGAGCTGCTTCAGGGCACTTCTCAGTGCTCAAACAATAACCACCTAAAAATGTTCATAAAAGAGAGACCGAGCCTGAAACCCAGAAGAGGTTTTTCAATGCGAACCTCTGAAGAAGTCAGGCCTCCTAGTTCCTACTTCTCTCTAAAACAATGACAAGAAGCCAACACCCCTCCCAGTGAGCCAAAGCAGCTTGCAAAGAGGATCATATGAACATCCATACATGGTGAGTTGAGCAGTAGCCATGTGATGGATGTAAAAATGCTTCTGATGCATTTTTGAAGGCTAACACTTCAGCAGTATTTTCAATTGCCTCCTACAAATAACTAGGGCTTCTGGCAGCTACCCAGGGATCCCACAACTATTTTGTGGTGGTGCAGGGCCTATACTCCAGAGATTTTGCACTGCTTTCGGGCATTTTAAAGAGGGCAAGGAAACAGTAAGCTCTATTTCCAAAGGGACTCTCCTCCTCCTTGAGCTTTATGTAAACACCACAAGCCAGATGGATCTGACACAAAGTATTCGAGTCCAAGTACTGCAAGTCTGCTCTGCTGCTCACTGCAGTATGTGAAAAAGGGAATGCCAAGCAAAAGAGCCTGTAGATGTGGTGCCAGCTGTCAAGCATCACCCCTGCTGCTGAAAGTGCTGTCTCGATGGAATCAGAGCTGCTGCCGATGTGCTGGCAGGTCTCACCCCAGCCACAGAGCAACTGCCCCCATAACAACTATTTACTCACCAGAGCTTGGAGTTTGCTCAGGCAAGTAATTCTTATCCTGCCGGTCATCATCCTTAGTGTGCTCCTGAGCAAGCAGTAAAATGCTCTTATTCTCTATTTCCACTCTATGACTAACTTGAACCATTTGTTCAGTGCTGAAAACTGTTGAGTACATCACCTGCCAATTCATTACTATTTTGAATGCTTTTTCTTTTTTTTTTTTAACATCACTGACAGTAAAAGGAGCATAAAAACACAGCAGGGCAGAAGGTTACTGGCACCTGATATGACCATTAAATCATAAATAGCTCTGAATCTAATGATTAGTTCAGAAAACTCTCTCCAATGCTGCATTCCTCAAGCAGATTAAAAGAGGACTGGTTGTTGGTGAGCCCTATGTTCATATCCTCTCATAATGTGACACAGAGATGTGTCATACACTTATTTAATCTCTGGGCACTCTAACACAATTACTTGGTCAAGAGACTAAAATTCTGAGAAGTGCAAAAACCTTGTAATGGAGAAAAAAAAAAGTAAAAGAAAAAAACTGGTGAGCCCATTTACATGAGATTATCAATCTTAATTGTTTTGATCTTTGAACTTTTAGTGAAGGGATCGAACTGATCACTTCTTGGCCTCTGCCATCCTGTTACATGATTTCCAAAAATGTCTTGGAGGAATGCCTTACAGGGCTCAAAGGGTGAAGTTCATAGGGAGACTCAGGCTGTCCCTCAGGCATTCAGGAAGAGCTGGGCACCTTGGAGGGGGGTTCACACCAGCAACTGCCTAAAATGACCATCAAGACAGACTCTGAGTTTGCCTGAGGGTATAAAAAATGGGATGCAAGGAAGTACCTAACCAGAAACTGTCAGTAGACTGGAGCCCCTCTGGAAATTAGGTGCTGAAGTTATCTCTTCCAAGAGATAAGGGGCCTTCTCAGTGGTGATGAGGTTGCAAGGGTGGCTCAGCTCTCACGTTTGATTTCAGTTGATTTTATTGGGCAAACAGGAGCCTTAAAAAACTAGGATACTGAAAATCTGGTTGATTTGGGGTCCTAAGCTTTCTGTGGCTAAAGGTCCACACGTTCATAAGCTACATAATCAAATACACATTAATGGGTATTTCATCTAATATTTGACAAGCCTCAGCAGAAGATTCAGATCCAAAAAGGCTCTGACACTTCAGCTTTTCAGACACCTATTCACGAGACACATCAGTGGTTTGCATTATTTGCAGAAGAAACCCATTACCTGCAGAAAATATGAAAGGATCTACATACAAAAGAGTAGAATAGAATATCTAAAAGAATATGAAGCTCGGGATTTCACGGTAAGTGAGGCTGGTTGTGCTAATTTTATCTGAACTTTTCAAAAAAATGATCTAATTCTGAAAAGAGACTGTATCTAAAATGCCTTATAATGGTCTCTATAAATCAGAAACTGACAGCTGTGGCTTCAGTCAGATTGCTCCACTTCCTCAGCTCTCTACTGAAATGCATCAGCATGCAAGTGCTGTTCACAGAAACCATAGAAAATGTTTTTGTTTTCTGTAAGGAGTGAAAGGGTAGCTTTTTCCCCATTAAATAAAGTCTGAAACTTGTTAGGGCAGTGATACACTAACTGTGGAAGTACAGCCAGCACAGCATTATTGAGTCAATTCTCTGTGCTGTCTGGGCTTGTGAAAAAAGGTGTTTTTTCAGGTCAGCTAGCATCATTTGAAACGCCCCATCAGACTTTTACAAAGCATTAACTAACCAAATTGGAAACTGCGAATGCCAACCCACTGTGGTGAAAACTATCAGAACAAATTTAAATACCTTGATCATTTCTCAAAATGAATTTTGTTGTTGTTGTTTATGAATGTCACTGTCTGCCTTTCTAACAGCAGTCTTTAATTTCTTACCCCTTTTTACATCTCAGAGCTACCTAACTACTCCAAACACATGGCTTTAGAAGCACTTAACTTCTTGGGCATTAAGGGCCTGGCATATCTGGGCAGCTTTTTTATTTCAAATAGTTTTACTGAAAGCTATACCTACCAAAGCAATGCACCATTATGCAGCACCAGAAAGCTACCTTTTAAAACACAAGGCACACCACCTTCACTTCCTCACAGCATTGCTCCAGTTTTACTCAGCTGAATTAATAAACCTCTTTGGTATGATTTGATTTTGATCCTTGTTCCCTTCCTGAGCAGCACTCTGTGGTAGGACCTACTCATTTCCTTTGCTGGAGATAAGCAGGAAGGACTGGTCTGGCAGACTATGCTTGCTGTTGCCGATGAAACACTTCATTAAAATTACACACCAGGATTTTAAGCTCGCCTTTTTGCTTAACTCAGAGAGAGCCCTCGTCCATGCTAAGCAGGAACGTCTTTGTTCTGCAGCGGAGCTCCAAGTTGTTTGAACACTATGAATGCCAAGCTTTCAAAGAAAGGAAAACACAACCACTTTGGCAAATGTAAGGTGGCAAAAAAATTTTTAGTTGGTTTGACACACAGTGCTCGCAGACACACATTGTGCCTTCCTGTGAAAATGTGTTTCTAGCAGTGCCTGCTCTGCATACTAAACTGACTGCGTCTGCCTTTCTAACAGCGTGCCCCCATTCTCACAGGTACCAAACCCCTTCAAACACATGGGCAAAAAATACACAATGTACACAGGGTCATAAAACGCATAGTTTAATTTTTTAAGTTAAAAAGTAAAGTATGCATGACTAACAACAGCTAAATGCCACAAACGAAGTAGCATTCAGCAGAATCTAGGATGGGTAGCCTAAGATTCCCTGGGCTATGATCTTTATGATGAGCTGGGCTATTGCACACTGGTAGCCTGCATCCCACTGCCTCACTGCCTAACAGTCATTAGTGCTACTGTCAGCACTGCTTTAGTCCCCTGTCCTTAAAGAGATTGCTAAGGTCACTTCTAAGACACCATTTAACTTGAACTCATGGACCAAGGTGCCAAACTGAAGTGACACACGTGCTATCATGACAGTGATGATGCTCCTCGGTGAAGGACTTGGTGCAGAACTCACAGCCAAGGCAAAGGAAGGCTCGGGTAACTATACTCTGTTGGTGCCCTCCTCCTTGTTGGATCCCTTAAAAGCTGAAGATGATCCTAATCTTCAGCTTTTCTGAATTTTTATTAGAGTATGTAACGTCCTCACCATAGCACATCACATCTCTTCCCCTGCACTCCCTACATCCATCTCTTCTGCTTACTAGCCATGACATCTCTTCTAGATGGTCTCTATGCATATCTTATATGATATCACAGTGGGTACTCAAAACTACTCAAAAGTACCCATGGCAATGCAGTTTTTTAATTAAATAAATAAATCATGTAACTTCTTCCATACTGGTCATACTCATGCAACCCACAGATTAACTGTAAAGGATACTCTATACCAACCAATTTGCTTTATTCTCTGCAGTTTTTGTATAAATGATGCTGATATTTACACCATTACTGATTCATTCCTCATCGCTATAATTATTTTGTAGGATTTAGAAACAGTTGTTGTGAAACAGAAAATTTTCTAAAAACTTAGACAGCCTCTGTTCCTCTCAAGCTAACTCTAAGGCTAAAGACAATGAACAGATGAACCTAGAGGAGAAGAGAAAGGGAACAAAGTTTATCTACATTGTAGGTCAAAGGGGGTGTACAGAAAATTGATTAAGGCCTCTGCTGAAAAGAGCAGGACTCAAGATGGTGAAATTCTACACCTCTTCTTGTACCTCTTGACCAACTCTGTATAGCTCAGTCCAGCCCTCTGTCTTGCTACTTGTCTCTCTATGTAATGATGCACACTAAGAAAAATCTGCAAACTGAGAACTGGAGAAGGGAACCTGAATGCATGTTTTTACTCGACAAGTAGCAAATAAACATGGACCTACACATTTAGATTTTTTTTTTCCATGAACATCATCCCTTACAACTAATGAAGGTGTCATCTCTCAACACGGAAAGTACCTAGTCTCAGATCCATTTATCCTTTCTCTTGATTTTAAATACCTGAAAGGTCACATCAGGAT
Source organism: Aythya ferina (assembly GCF_964211825.1). Classification (NCBI taxonomy): domain Eukaryota; kingdom Metazoa; phylum Chordata; class Aves; order Anseriformes; family Anatidae; genus Aythya; species Aythya ferina. The sequence continues at coordinate 91,105,377 of NC_140297.1, read as the reverse complement.
TACCCACGTCCTTTAGCTTCAAGCTGTGGACACTCAGAAATCCCATTTTCTTTAGCACTGGGCATGGGGATCAACAGTGTATCATTTCCTGGTTTCTGAATTCTCCCATTTGAAAGCTGCATGCATTTATTACATATATTTTAAATGAAATTATGGGTTCCTGGCAGCTAATGGAAAGGCCACCCAAATGAGGGTGTGGTGGTACCATGCACTCACAGCTGTGGACACCACAGGTGGTCAGCAGATGGGCCTGGCTACAAACGGTGGCACTGGAAGGGTGAGCTGTGCAGGGCAGCTGAACTTCTGTGAGCACACCAGGGAAGGCAACAATTCAAAGGAGATGATACACTGAAGATAATGAAGATGTGTCCTTTATCAGCCCCCTTTATGTTGTACTTTCCATGTGAACACTGCCTGCAGCACTGAGGTCTATCTGGTGGTCTGTGAGTTGGAGTTGGCTGGAGTGGAGCTTCTCTCCTATCCTGGAAAACTCAGTGCTTCACCATGCAGTGGTGGGAACATGGGGCTGGGTCGTGGAGATGGGTAACTGACCAGCAGGAAACCTGAGGTTACCTTACCTGCCCCAAAGATTGCAATCTAACCAACTGGGCTAAAAAAGAGCAGCCTTTGTTGATCCCTATTTTTAAGTCTAATTTGTCACCTTCACAATATCAATAAAGAGTGCATACAGCACATAATACAGTTTTGGAAAGAAATTATATTCTAGCAGGGATAAATCAGGCCATGCCTTCTAGCTAGAACAATCTTTTGCCTTGGGTATTTATTTTGCGTGTAACTGCTGGCAGCTCCATTTCCATTCCAGCCAGCTTTTCTCATTTTCTTCTGTAGTCAGCACCGTAAAGGTGGAAAGGGGGAAATCATGAAACACAGAGCCAAACCACGGAAAGGTGACTATGAATCAATGCAGGACCGATGCAATTCAACCACTGGTTGAGATTTGTAGTTGTGCAGATTACTCTTATTGGATAATATAGGCTTATTCAAAGAAAGATTTGAAATGAATACAAACACAATAAAACAAACAAACAAACAAGGGAGCAGCAGGCTTCTTTTACATTTCGTAGAAGAAAAGTATTTTGATAAAAAAAATAATAAACAGAGCTCATCTTGGATCTCAGTAAGAATATCTGCAAAGTCAAACATGTAATGGTAAAAATTACATCATCTGTAATCTTTATACCAACTGCTTTTCTTCAAACAACAGTAACACAGAAATGCTATTTTGAGCAGAACTAGTCACTGTATTTGTTTTCCATTAGATACACAATCTAGAATGACTACAACAGCTATCTGGGCATGAACTTTATTAAACTCCGTACCAGTTGCATCAGCTTTATAAAGTCACTGCCTATTCTTTGGTGCTTTATGAGTGCTCAGTATTAAATACATTTCCGATGTATGCATGCAGAACTTGTCCTGTTTAGAATTTTAATAGCTTTAATAAACATAAGAAGAAACTGAGCTTCAGAAGAATAAATAATACTCTGAAAATCTCAGTAGGAATCAGCACCAGTATTATTCAAGTTTGGATACAAACAAAGCAGAGAAAACCGCATCTACTGAGCATTCCCAACCTCAGGTGGACACTACCTGCATTGATCTAACAGGTTTCAGTAATAGACACATCACTTTTTCTCTCTTCCATGAAATATATGGCCTGTATCATAAGCAATATTGAGTAAAATGAAACACTGAACATGCAGACTTGAACATACTGACTTACCTCTATTCCTTCCTTATTTAAGGCATATTCGTCAAAGTTCAAAATAGCAGTCTTGATAGTCCGTGGAGGAGGCAACACAGTCAAGCCAATATTAATAGCATTGCTTCGTTTTGAGTCCAATACAATGATCTCCTGTCGCTTCCCATCTGCAGCAGTTTTCTTGATAAAGAAGAGAGGAACAAGGAAATTACTCCTCCAGTCTGTTTTTTAGACAAAAAGTCACTCCTCTCACCAAAGCCTTCCTCTGTGCAACGGTACTGACACTGAATGCTTATCTAATTCATATACAGCCATCAAAAAAAACACGTTAATTCCTCACACCAATACGATTGACGTGGCATGGGACAACTTCTGTGTGCTGACAAGGCTGAAGGCAGGGGCAGTGTAGAGGAGCTGGGGACTACCTCATGTGCACGATGGGTGAAAGTAATGAGTTGTTGGTGGTGGGTTTTAAATTAAAAAGAAACACAACTTTCAGAATAAACAGGATAAATTTTAGGAGAAGAAAGATGATGTTTGTTTTCCATTTTATTCTCTCAGAACTCTCTTCTGTTAAAACCTTAGAAGCACCCCTGAACCCTTCTTGAACCTTCCCCTTTTTTGAGTAAGAGAGTCTTTGAGTAAGACCCCTTTCCATGGAGGAGCTAACTGAGGGATCTGCGATGGTGCTTCTCCTTTAAAGCAGTCCTTTTCACTTCCCGGGCCATTAATCGCTTTTTCAGGACCACAGTTAGTGGCCAGGACCACATAAAAACAAGCGGGGTTCAGCAGAGCCTGCTTCCTCTCCAGCCTGTATCACACGCAGCCTTCTTTACACCACTGCCTCTGCCTCGTACTTCGCAGCTGAGGATCACGCCGCTCCGAGCAGCTTGTGCAGAAGGGAAAAGGCTCAGGGAAAGGAGTTAAATTTAGGCTTCCCACATGCGGTACATGGGTAAGTAAGCCTCAGATCTGCAGCTCTGTTTTTAGGTTCCTAAGTTTGACAAGAGAGACGTATTCATTTGAGGGGACATCTGATGCTAACCACTGGGACGACCGCGATTACACCAGTGCTCTCTCCTCGGCAGTGGGTTATGAAAGACAGATGAGCTGTGCCGGGGACACGAGCATGGAGGCATTTTTCAGAGCTGTAGCTGCACATCGAGTATATAGCAGTGGCAAAAGAGATTTTAAATCTCTTAGGTGAGAAAGAAACCCTTTCTGAATGAACAAAAGGATGAAGGGAAAAGATTTTACTCCTTTGAACTTTATTACCCTACCCTGAGGAAAACAATTCCCTTTTGCCTGCAATGAAGCTGCACAGGTGTAAGCGCCTGAGTACTAAAATGAGCTACAGCTACTAATTTCTGTTATAATATTAATGAACTGTTTTATTAGTTCATTAACAGAGGATTACTTCAAATGGGTGAAGGAACTGGGGCACTTAATGTGATGATACGTTGCTCTGAACTGTAGTATTATTAAATATAAATCATGTGGTATAATTTGTGGGAAATAATCATTACTACAGCATACCAAGAACTACAGTGGATTTAGACTTCTACAAGACCTAACTGGCCAGCTGCTGTTGCCTCCACTGAAGGCTGGGTTATTTGGAAACACCAGCGGTCCCACAGAGGTGACCTGTGGTTTGGTGGGCACGTAGTCTAAAATACTCCTCTTTGATTTAACTAAGCAAACAGAAGAGTTTAAGTCACTTTTTCAATGGTTGTATAAATGAGTATTTATATATGAGCACCAAGCCAAAAATATCTCCCCTCTATTTAAACTGCAGAACAATCTGCATCGGTAGTACAGAAAAACCTGGGATATCCCTTAACTGTGAGATGGCAATATTTTTGGTTTCTATCTTAATTAGCAAGGATTTAGCACTGGGGATTTAAAAAGGAATCATTCAGCTGTCACTGACTTTGTCCAGGATACAAACTTACAATCTTTTACAGAAATTTCATTTCACATTTATGCCTTGCCTTCGCATTTACTCACATTGCAACAAACATTTTCATGAGTATATGCGTCTAGGCACACGTGTATGTGAAAACACAGTCCTTAATTTTTCACTCCTGCTAGTTCTTATGTCTGTGGGCACATGATGGATGACTACGTCCCATGGGGTACAGATGAATCAACAAAATAATGCTCTCAAAGACATGAAGAACCAAGCGGATAGCAGAAGGGCTGAACGATAACTTTTGATTCAGTAGGGTGTACGTGTTTTCATCTCTCTTCGCACAAAAATAAACACTTTGAAGCACTTCACCAAAATACCTGGTTCTGTTTGGCAGAGTGAGAAAGAAAGAAATTTTAGACTGGCTTTCAGGGGGTACCTGATCACCTTTTCTATTCACTAACAAAATGTCATGGTCCTGTAGACCAGAAAATAAGCATTCTGCAACAAAAGGTGCTCCTCCAACTATAATCCATGTGTGCACTGCCCAGCGTGGCATTAACTTTCCTAAAATCAAGATCCACCCTCCACCTTGAACTCCCCTATTATATCCTACAATTTAAAATCCACTTTATTTTATTGCAGCCTATTGAGTTTAATGAAAAACTTCTCATGAGCCAGGAAGTAGCTGTTTATAGCTGTGTTGTGGAAATCACAGTGAAGGATTAGAAACTGGAGTAAAATTGGTTACAGCTGTATGAAAGAGCATATGCACAAGGTAGAGCCAACCCCCCCCAACACACGCACCCTGGCTTCGCTTTTCCCCTCCTCCTTCTGGACTGTTCCTTTTCCGTGCACCTGCTTGCATCTAATGCTATGAAATCTGGAGGTCTGACTTTTGATTTGTTGCTCCGTGCTCTTTTTTCAGCTGAACCAACTGAGCTGTGAGTCAGACTTTACGAAATTATAGAATAAACCTGTTTTGGATTGCAGCCATTGGACATGAGAAACTAGACACAACGGGGAATGTACTCCCTGGAAATAAACCAAGCAGTCTGGAAAAAGCGAGAGCTATCCTAATTTGAGTGCAATCTTCATACCAAACCTCAAGTCCTCTACAGATTCAGTGGTCTGCTTAATTATTCCCACTCTCACTTGATCTAAGGACCATCTCCTACCCGGTAACATTTGCTGGTACTCACCAAAAACACACGGGAGTCTCAGAAGCCCGCGCGGGCTTCCACTGGGATAATTCTCAATCATCATTGAATTCTCTACCGAGACAATGATACTTCTATGTCTGTGTTACGGGACGAGGTGGAAAGCATGCCAAAAGTATAATGTCTCATGCAGAGAGCAGTATTAGTCTCCAAGAGGAAAGCAGTCACCTAAATCATTCCTCAGACTTGCACTAATTTCAAAGAAACCTGCTCACTCATCTTTCAGCCAGAAGCCAAAAGCTGTGCCAAAGCATCAGGCAGCCCAGGAAGGTTTGGGAAGAAAGCGTGAGGGGGTGAAAATGGCCAAAGGTAGTTTGGGAATGTGCGTGATAAATGACAGGAAAAGTAAACAAGTCAACATCCCAGCAATTTGACATCCTATCAAAATTTAAGGTGAGAATAAAAGATGAAGAATCAGCCAGGCTGATTCCTTACAATATTGGCATTTAGCACAAAGCTAAAGTTTGGAAATGGCAACTATGTCATAATTCCACGTTTGATTCAAGGAATTAAATGCTTCACAGATCTAAGAAAACATTCTCATTCCTTCCATCTATGAACCATCTGGGGTAGATTTGTATTTACAGGGAGAGAGATGAGGAGTAACACGCCACAATGTCACCAACATTCCTTCCTCACCAGAAAAGGAATCAGAGAAAGAAATTAATCCCAAATCTGCCAAATGAACTATCAACTGAATGTGTTTTTAAAGCTACTACTCCACACGTTTCAGAGCTATGTGCATCATGTGTCTGAAAGATGTTTTTGCATCACAAAAAAATGCAGTTTATACCAGTGATATGTAGGATGTAGGTGAGTCACGTATTTATGTACCTCTTCTTTGGTAGGTACTTAATGGGGTGTTCGATTGTTCGAACTGTGGTGTTTCTCCTTGGCCAAGAAGATGAAGAATGACCATTAGAAAACGTTGAGTTAGTAACCCAGACAAGTGACAGGGAGAACTTTTACCATGAGACATCCAGTCTCCCCAGATTAAGAGAAAGCAGTAATATTTATGACACAACACATATCTTCTGTCAGCCAAAGAGAAGTAAAATATTCAAGATACTGATTGATTTTTATGTCACTATAAAACATACAAGCGATTTATTCACTTCTTTTAAAGAAGAGAGATGGGCATCTTTTACTAGCATTTTAACTGGAAAAGAAAGTTGTTTCCCTGACATCAATTATTCTGCTTAGAAGAAAGAGTTTGTGTAGCCATGAAAAACAAATGTTTCAGCTAATAACCTTTTTAATGCTACTTCAAATTCCTACTAAGGGTACATAAAAGAGACTTTACTTTGTTGTAGAGTCCAATGTTAAACAGCCACGACACCAGCCTTCATGAATTTATTTCATAACAATGCTCCTAAGGAACAGTAGATCCTAGCTACAGAGGTATTTCCTGTGCCAGCTTCTATCCTAAATTTTGGGTAGCCCCATTGTCCAAATCAAGGGTTTAAAATACGCCTGTTGACCAGTATTAAAAAAAAAAAAAAAAAAATTCCTCCCCAAAATCCTGCAGAGTTTAACTGCAGTTGAACTTAGTACAGCTGATAAATCAATCCTGTGCAATCAAGTACACGTGTAGGCATTTTGCAGCAGATCTAGGTTGATATTCTAACCTTTCTGCGTTATGATTAGGAAAATATTACCAAGTGAAGAACTTTCAAGTACACAGATATGAATCATCACGCTCTGACCTTTGCAGAAATGTAACAGAAAATATTTCATATTCCAATACCTGGTTTGGCACCTAAGTGTGAACGTGCTAATGTAGAATTTGTTGGTATTCCCCACCTGAGGTGATATCCCCAAACCGGTGGACCTGAGAAAAGAGGGTAGGCTTGGCACAGACACCCCCCTAGGCTCATTTCCTAGTTTCAGATTATGGAATATCTTCTCTCATAGGCCAAGCTAGAAACACATCCAGTAATTTCCACTGTTTTCATATAAACAGTATAAATCATTTAGGTCTAAGTCAAAACGAATACCAATACAATAGCAAAATAATAGCGAGCTGAATACGAGCTGTACCTTTGTGACAGGCAGTTCCTTGGATTTGGACTCAAAGAGATGCTCCAGTTTGGAAGTGTCCACCTTAATGGGTTCCAGTTTCGACCACAGGAATTCTCTGCAGCGTTTGTTGTTTTTACACTGCCACTCAAATGGCCGTACCTCGTTCCAAAACAGACGGATGGTTTTCTTCTTCTTTATAAATGCTGGCTGACCCCTAGAAACCTGGGGTGACCCTAAACCCTGAGGAGTGCTGAACAGCGGAGGGGGAGCCAATAAATTAGCAGAGGGTGGAGGTGGAGGCGGACATCCAAACAGCGGGGGAGGTGGCGGAGGAGGCAAACCCAGAAAAGAAGGTGGAGGTGGAGGAGGGGGAACAAGGGAGTCCCCAGGACCCATATCCATGTCCAACACATCTACATCATCCTCCTCCCCCAAGTCTGTAAAATCCATGTCTTTGATTTTAAGTTCTCTAGGATTAGCCATGAGCTGATCCCAGATGTAGTCAGATTCCTTCTTTGGCTGTGCTGGTGTTTTCTCAGGGACCTGTTCACTGATTTCATCTTCAGGCAAGGCTGTCCCCTTGGCCAGCTCACCACTGTTGAATTTTTCCGCAAAGGCTTTCACGCTGCCTTGGTTGTCCAGGTTTCCAATCTCCATCTTTTTGACACTTTCATCTTTGGCCTGCTTCGTGGCCTGAAGGATAGAGATCCTACTGGCTAGACTAGTGAGTGACTCCTCGCTTTCCTCCGTCTCCTTCTTTTCCTCCTTCGCCTCCAGCTCCTTCTCCTCTTCATCCTTGGGCTTTTTGTTATGCGCATACAACATGTCCAGCATAAACCGCTTGTTGTTGAGGATGTTGCTGCACTGCTCATTCACACCAGCATCCTGGATGGTCTGTGACCAGGGACCTGCAATCACACACGCACAGATGGGAACAGTCAAGGGCAGGGAGACAGAGCACCGAGGACACTCTCTACCACAGCAGAAATGTTTCTGGGGATGCATGCACAACTAGCCAGAAACTGGGCAACAGTTCTGAAAATTTTGAAGCAAGTGACAGCATTGTTATATGGCCCAGGTACCTCTCAAAGAAGGAATGGGGGCAGAAAATAATCAATTTAGTTCAGGAGGGACTATGTAACTGTCAGGATTTCGAGATTTAGGGTTCTAAAATCTATCAGATATCTCTTTGCACATACTATCCCAGCCCATTTTACACAATCCATAAATGCTCAGAACTTTTTGCAATCCAAAATGGGGCTTTGGTATCGTGACAATGGAGCAATATAGGTGCTGTCCTACTTTTGACCTGGCCATAAACTGGAAGTCCCCCCCGAAAAACTTCCTTATGAAAGTGATTTTATCTGCCTGACTTCAAGGTCAACAAGTAACTGCTTCCTATCATGTTACCTGTAGGAATACGAGCACCTAACTAAACTTCAAGTGATTTCTGAAAATGCTGCTCCTCGGTCCCTGTTACCCCTCCCCTAGCATATGATGGGATTGAAAACCCAATGGCCTTCTTCCCACATCGCCGCCACTTAACATGTCACTGTAATGAGGCTTTATGTTTCTGACTACTACTCTTTTATATTAAAATCTGCAGAATAATGTGTTTGAGACAGCACCATAAATAACAAACCACAACCGTCAATCTGTAAAAATAAATCACAGAATCACAGAATCACAGAATTTTCTAGGTTGGAAGAGACCTCAAGGTCATCGAGTCCAACCTCCAACCTAACGCTAACAGCCCTCCACTAAACCATATCCCTAAGCTCTACATCTAAGCGTCTTTTGAAGACTTCCAGGGATGGTGACTCCACCACTTCCCTGGGCAGCCTGTTCCAATGCCTCACAACCCTTTCTGTAAAGAAGTTCTTCCTAACATCTAACCTAAAACTCCCCTGGCTCAACTTAAGCCCATTCCCCCTCGTCCTGTCACCAGGCACGTGGGAGAACAGGCCAACCCCCACCTCGCTACAGCCTCCCTTGAGGTACCTAAAAAGAGCGATAAGGTCACCCCTGAGCCTCCTCTTCTCCAGGCTGAACAAGCCCAGCTCCCTCAGCCGCTCCTCGTAGGACTTGTTCTCCAGGCCCCTCACCAGCTTCGTCGCCCTTCTCTGCACCATCTGAGAATCTCTTGAATGACATTTTCCTGAATATAATACTGCTAACCAACGTGGATACTGTGTCAAAAAATTGTGGTGCTTCTTTTCCCAATGGGCATCAGATGAAGTGACTAAATACGGACAAAGATCATTCTTCTCAGATGAAGTGACTAAATACGGACAAAGATCATTCTTCACATTTAACATATCTACTTTATGTGATTCCTTCTGCTCCCCATAGTATTTACACATTTTATTAATATATTTTTACAAATTCTACTTCTTAAATGTTTTATTTTGATTGCTAGCCTGCCTTCCCTTTGGTAAGTTGTGGTGGAAGATTTTGTTTTATACTTTTCAGTTGCCTTTTCACTTAAACTTCTGTTTCGTTTTTGTTTCTCCCCTTATGCTCCTGACTTTTCAATACTTGAGAGTTTTAAGTATCTCTATTAGTTTCATTTATCCATCGAGGTGCTTTTTTAGCATGACAGCTACACTGTGGTCTGAGGTGTCTCCTTGGTGAGCTCCACAGTCAGAGCCCTGCAGCAACACCACCCCCACCCATTTAGAAAAAGAACTTGGGAAAATGTAGGACAGGTCTCCCAACACAAGGCATGTGGACAGAGGTGACTTTTAAAATGAATCCAGAGTTTTAACTCCAGATAAAATAAAGACTTTTTGTCAGCAGTGGATGCAACCTCCAAAACTATTTCCTTCTGCTTTCCTGTAGGAGGCTTGTCTGTCTCCCTTACTGATTTATTTTTCCTCAGTCATTCTCCATGGGATTGCTTTCTCATCAAGATTTCTTTTAGCTGAGGTTTGTCCCTAAGGTAGTTTCACAAGATAACATGACCTCTGTCTCCACACTACAGATTATATCCAATTAGTCCCAACCAAGGACTGCCTTCTCCTTCTAGCCTTTCCTTCACAGATGTTCACGATTGTCCCCATGATCTCTTCTGCAAATCCCACGAGCTATCTGCACCCCATTTTCATTAGCTGTATCCTCCAGGATTTCATCTATTTCCAAAACTCCTCCCCAGACAAAATTTCTAATTTGGGGTCCCCAAGTCTGCCTCCATTTCCCGTAGATGATCAAAGGTTATTCCTGTGAAGAAGCCCACTCTTGCTACCTCGGTGCCCTCTTCTGTCCCCCTCTCCACAGGGGTAAAGCTGTGAAATGCTATCTGAGAAACAAGAATTGTAGGAAGTCAAGTTTGGCAGCATGGCTGACAAAGGAGCCAGGACCAAAGGCTTTATTCGTTAAGGCATCTGGGCAGAACCAATGGGCCACCTCATGAATGGCAAGATGTTTGCTGGGAATCTGACAACTTCTGGCAAAAAGTGTTCTCCTTTGCTTTCTGAATCTCTTCTCCTGCAAATGACTCACTACAAGAGACCGCCTACATGGCACAACCTACTAAATCTTTGGCCTATTGGTAACACGTCAATTTTAGGATGCTGATTTTTTGATAACTAGGGTGTATTTCATAGCGTTTAACAAAAATTACATAAGCACTTATTTAGAGAGAAAGCATCAGGATGTAACAGACAATATTAGGAGGAAAAATTGTAACTTTTATTTGCACTTGGATGTTCTAGTGCCACCGTGCGATAATATCACTCATCTACCATACCTACCCTGCCTTTCCTACATATGTACCCATCTATGTTCTTTAAGGGTACCAGAGCATTCTAAATGCCTTATTTTAAGTTAATCTGGGTGCTGGTTGAAAAGAAGATCACTCTCAAATTTAGAATGAAATTAACTTAATGCTTCTCAGAAAAAAAGTGATACAGTTAAACAAGAACAATACAACATGACAGCTCATCTCTGTGGAGTAATCCTTGTGATTCAATCATCTCTCTTCTTTCAGGAAAGAGAAAGACTGTTTCACACTGTGCAGCAATTTTTGTTTTCTTATCTAGAATTTAGAGAACTTAGGACAACGCATTCCACTGTTCAGCCCTAAAAAGGCTTGGAAACAAAATGTCTTAATTATATTACATTTCTTTACATCTCTACCAAGCAAATAAAATAAAATAAAATAAAATAAAATAACAAAGGTCAAATTCTGCCTTTTTACTCCCTGCCTCGACTGCATGACCAGCTCTGGTCATAATTACCTCTCCATGCAGAAAATTGGTTGATGTCTTCCAGGCCGGACTACCCTTTACAGGTGCCTGGTGGCATGTTTAACCATTGGTCACAACAGGGCTGTGGAATAAACATTCCAGAGAATGTATACTTCATGTGCTCCACATGAGCTAAGGATGGTCACAGCCTAAGCCTATACACAGCAGCTCCTACATATACCTCTGTTTTCTGAAGTCTAAGGCAGGAACAAACATCCTATTTGGAAGGAAGGAACAAACACCCTATTCCTCACCTGCCTTATTGAATTAAAAGCTAATGGCATGGAGAAACTTGTTTTGAATCTCATGAAAATGTGCATCATCAGGGCCTCTCATGTCATTGTTTTATGTAGAAGGCAAATCAATTCTCTGGGAGCTAGAGACGCAAGTCACTGCAACACAATGATTCAATGGTTACTACTTTAAACGTACGGAAGAAAATGGTCTGGAGTTGAAGGAAACCTCCTTTCATCAAGGCCTGCTGTCCTTAAAACACAGAAACCCCATCAAAGTCTGCAGATTTCCAAACAGGGAATTGATGGGGATTTGGCCACAGAGAAGGAAGGAAGTCTTAGATAGGCAGAAAAGGGTTTGTTTGCTAATTAACAAAACAATAGAGCTGTTAGTTTAACATTTTTTTTCCATCAGAAAGCCTTCATTATTGAAAAAACTTCACTTTACCAGTTTCATTGTCACTGGTTAACTTGTCCTCTCTCTCTTCCCTCTCTAAAGTGCTGCTTGCTGAGGATATGCTGGATGCAGAGCAGTTGTCTTTTTCATTCACTTCCTCATTCTGCCTCTCTTTTTCACTGAGTATTGCACTTTCTTCTGGCTCTCTTTCTGGTCCTTGCTCCACCTCACTCTCTGGTCCCACCTCTGCAGCCTCTATTTCCTTGGGTGTCTCCGTTCCCTGCTCGGGCTCTGCCTCAGCCTCCTGCTCTGCTTCTGCTTCTGGTTCTGTCTCTGTCTCTGGTTCGGGTTCACTGGCACTCACTGGTGGAGAGAACAATGGGAGAAAGAGATGCACTTAACAGAGGAGTCGTGTCAGGCTCACCCGTCTAAACGAGAGCGATCTGAAAATCGTACAAGTGCCTTATGGAAAGAAAATAAAAAGCAAGTCCATGGCATGCTTAACATTATGAGCAACAGATTGATGAATGTTGTGTGACGACAGCATTGCACATGAGCGTGGCCTGGCAATCCCCCTCGCTTACTGTCTGGAGCCAATCCACTGTTTTTATACGTACTCCCACAGCTGGAGTGTTGGACTCGCATAAGGATTTGAACCAGCAGAAAATGGGCATCCCACCTGAGTATGACATTGGAAACTCAGTGCCCAGATAGAGCCAGGAAGGAAGAGATCTTTTAAAAAGCAAAAAGGAGGGAGATTGTGGCTTTTGGTTGTATTTTCTTTGGTTTCTGCAGGAATTCTTTTTTCACCTGATGAGGAACACTTCAACAGAAAAAAATACAAATATTAGTTTTATTAACACAGTGAAATGGCACAGTCTGGAAATGGCACTGTCACACATCTGGCTGATGAAAAACATATGTTTTTTCATGCACATTTACTTCAGAATAGCCACATCAAAACTGAACAAACTTTCCAACTGCTTGGCATATAGCACAAATTCAGTTTCCAACGGGTTGGCATATGTCATATGTTGAGCTTTTTTTTTTTTATCAGTTGGCAACATGGCAAACACTGTTGATGGTATGCTTGGTTTCTTCTTCTCTGCTTTATCATAGACAGTGAAATTCATTAATTTTTTTATTTTTTCATTTTTTTAAGCTAAAACATCAGACTTTCACATGCAAATGGTCTCTGCATGCTGCAAAGAAACTGAAGAGCATCCACACATATTCACATCAAGCAGCTCAGTTTTCTGCAAATTGAAATAGCCATGCAAAAGTGACAAAAATAGGCATGCGTATTAGCTCTGCATACTCCCCAGATTACCTTTGCACTAAATCTTGTGTCAGGTGGCTGAACTACAACAACCAAGTCATACTTGTTTTTTCCCTCTCTTAACTGCTTTCCATTACAGTGTTGCAAAATAGACTTCTGGACTTGTCATGATCTTTGGATCACATGATGTACAATGAGACTTTCTTCAAGAACTAAGTGAATCTTTGAAGGAAAAAAAGCATCACACTGGAATGCAACCCAAATATGTCAGTCCTCTAGGGAGCAGGTAAATAGATTTATCCCAGGAAAGTAGAAGTCAAAATAAAGTCACAATATTTTCTTAAGACTGCTTCACGTTGTGTGGCTGTTCTTTTTTCTGAGACACCCACTCAAAGAATGGTGATTATCAACAAGGTCTGTGTTTTATCTATACAATACCACACACGTTTTTAGACTAGCTTTCAGGAATGCATCTTCAGTCCCACACTATTCCTCTTCACTTCCTCAAATTCAAGTGTGCAAAAATGCAAATGAATTTTGTCATTGATTTCGTTGGAGTTAGGCTTCTGCACTTTCACAATTGATTTTAAATGTGTAGTTAAATAACTAGATATGCATATGTAATACGTATATATAAAAGAAATGTACACATAGTATGTTTCACAAATAATCCATGTATACCTAATCCAATTTTAAAATCAAACTAAGGTTTGAATATAAATGGGGTGCAAACTTAGGTATCCTTCAGGAGATCCTGGAACTAGAATGGTACTGTAGCATGAACATGAGACTCTGAGCTTGCCACAGCGCAATGGTCTATGACCGCTGCACAACAGATACACATGTCTTCAGTTTACCCTAGACTAGTCACTTGTCACTTTTTTCTTTTTTTTTTTTTAGTCTGTGTGTGAATAGTAGACCTTCCTACAAGAAAAAAAAAAAAAAAAAAAAAGGAAAAAAAAAAGCTGTTATGCAATGACCAGAAAGGTCAACTTCAACAGCTGAAGCAGAGAAAGAAGCTGACTAAAATGTGGCCAGGACTGCTAATGCTTTTGGCACCTTCATCATCATGAAGCTACACTGTAAGATTCAATTGAATAGAGTCAGGGGAGACATCAGAAATGCTTGAGAAAATAAGAATGTAAACCTACAAAAGCAGTATTCAAAAGAATTCTGAACTCTCTGAACACCAGAAATATTCCACACATACCTGAAAGACACAGTGTCTTAGCAGATCCTAATATATGCCAAGAAGTAGATAGCAATATACTGATAGAAGTTACCCTTCTGAATTCAAGGAGTATCAAAATTTTAACACTTCTAGAACAAAACAGGGATGCATTGACACTCATCTTGAAAGTCTCTCTCTTTCATTTCTGGGTCAGTGTCAAACAATCCACCTATATCCTAAATAACTATAAATAGTGAGCTATATCCAGTGCTTCCCTCAAAAAACAGTTCAGAAATCAAATTTGTCAACAAACACCAGTAGGCAAATGAAGCCAGATGGCTAGCCCTTTGTCCATCACTTGCGGTTTCACCATGTAATCCATTGGACTGATACTGATGATATGTAGTCACTGCACCAAGTCTGTCGGAGTTTAAGAAGCATTTGGACTGTGCTCTTAGTCATATGGTCTGAATTTTTGGGTAGACCTGTGTGGAGCCAGGAGCTGGACTTGATGATCCTTATGGGTCCCTTCCAACTCGGGATATTCTATGATTCCATGATTCTACGGTGAGAACTTCTAAAGATGTTAAAAAACAAAATTCTTCATGAGTGAAATGGTCTGGAACTTTCAGTCCAGTGCCTACTGGCTCCCTTTTCCACACTGGACAAAACAATACTGTAAGTGGCAACCTTATAGGCAGCAACAAAATTCAGGCACAGACCACGCTGTCTTCCTTGTGTTTTGACTGCTGGTGAAGAGTGAGAAGACTCAGGAAAACAAGCATGTGGCCTTAAAGACTAATTTTTGAATCACATATCCATTTATTTTCTTCTGCCAGAAGTCAATCTCTAAAAAGATGCTATTGGAAAAAAGAAACGTGAAGACTTCTCAGAAGAATGAAATCTCCCAAAGAAGTTGTATAACTGAAAAAGATGGTAGCAAGGCCCCTCAATGAATGTGTAAAGATTTTTTTGTTTGTTTGAGAGCTGTCGGAATCTGCATTTTCTGACATTTTTAAGACTTGGCCACAAAAAAAAACACAAACAAACACAACATAGCAACATGATCTTCTGAGTGAGAGGGTAGACAGGACAGCAAGCTGCTCCCTTCTGAAAAACATGGCCATGAACTCCAGATGCTACACAGAGCCATGGAGGGAAATTACTTTTCTTTTGATACTCAGAGAACTCTGAAGCAGACACAAGCTGTTATATCCTTACTACCTGCTGATAAGACCTCAAACCCTCAGGCCTATAAGCCCTCAGTGAGAACAAATACCCCTCCAGGCCTATACCATATCTCCTATTAGTGTAATAAATTAGGCAACCGCATCTCTACCTCTTTTATCTACTCACTCCTTGGAGTTGGGAAATGGCATCTGTCTCCTGAGGAAGCATACAATAAGTTTGAGGAAGGCTGTTCCCATATAAGCCCTCCTGATTAAATTGTTTGGGCAATTCAACAAGAAGTTTAAAGTCTTGGTTGTATCTCCCTTCAGCTCCTCCAGCACAGGATTCCTCTTGCTGGGCCCATCTTTTTCTCTCTTTCTTTCTCTGCACTCAACCCCTAACCTTTTTCCCCCATCCTTTGTAATGGTAAAACTTAGCATAAAGTTATTGCTAGGAGGGTTCTGACACTTTCCTCATTTGCCTGAGCTCCTCCTCTGTCCTGCTGTACAGTAGTTATTCTGGCTCTCCATCTGTGGCTGCAGTGGCCTCACTGCACCCTTACGCTCTGGTGCTTCTTCATCTCCAGAAACATTTTCACTAGTCATACTTCATGCAGGATTTGAACCTTGCTCAGCTACTAATAGGTTCAGAAGGTTTCCCACTGTCCAGAAGGCACTCTTGAGTTGACTTGTTTAGTTCCTCAAGTACTGCATAAAGCTACACCTCTCAGGGAAGGGCTCATCTCTGATGATTTTTTGGACTGACTTCAGAGATGTCTTGGTTATTGTTGCTCTCCTTTACTGCACATGTGCACTTCATAAGATATCCTCCAATGAAATTACAAAAGAAAAAAAAAAAAGTTCCATTTTACAGTTACAGGAC
The DNA here is from genome assembly GCF_964211825.1 of Aythya ferina. NCBI lineage: Eukaryota > Metazoa > Chordata > Aves > Anseriformes > Anatidae > Aythya > Aythya ferina. Next base: position 91,089,124 of record NC_140297.1, on the reverse strand, counting down.
TGCCTTCATTTCCTCTGAATGCTGTACCACAAGTTTTACAAGAGTAAGCTATACAAGACTTGATTACTTTAGTGGAACCAATTGTTTTATATGAGAAAACACTTCAGATCAGTAAATCCGGATTTTTATCTTGGGTAAAGATACTGAGACATTTCACAGCATGGGATGAAGTTCCACAGACAAAATCCATTTCCTTCTTAAGCCTGGTAGATACTAGAAGGCCAATGGATACCGTAACACAAGTAATGTAAAATAAATTTAACTCCTAAAACCAGTTATTGTTTTGCTAGTAGAGGAACACACTTCCTGTTTGACTTCAGGTCTGAATTCTGCAGGCAAGTATCACACCTCTGTTAACACCATTCTTTCAGGGTCTTTGGAAGGTCCTATGAACAGAAGTGGGGAATTATTTTCCTTCTGCAGTTTTATGCTTGCTTGGAAGACTGATGACTTCCATGTTCAAAGCAACTATTTGGAGTGCAAGTAAACTGGGCTCTGCCCATGACTCTATTTCAGCTTTCCTACAACTGGCTTAAGAAGTTAATGCCTCAGTTTATTTTCCACTAAGTGTAACTCATAACATTTCCTAAGGACAGAAAAAGTTGAGATTTAAATTCATTATGGAGCATAAGGAATCCAGATAACAGTCTAGAGGCCACGGCACAAAATCTGCAAAGAAGCCTGCCAGCTGCTGGTTGATCCAATCATCTGGCCACCTCCAGAGAGAGTTTGTCCTGCTCACATGCTCATTATGTCAAATGACCTTCCCAATGCTTTTGTTAGGCCTGAAAGAGCAGTCCTTCCTCATGCATGGCTCCCACTGAAGTATGCTGTCTGCTTGCAGTTGTCCTTGCCTGGACACTTACCCTACACCATCCATATGTTGTCTCCCTGCAGGTCGCTCGTTGGGCTTCCAGGTGTTGCCCTCTGACACCTACTGATATTGTCAGGACTTTTAGAGATGTCCTGCCTACCCACGTGTTGATAGCTTTGCCATATCCTGGCTGCCTGAAGTTGTACACCTGCTCTAAATGTATTCTCCAAATGGGCTGTGCTGCTCCATTTCTTGCCACATTTTTTTTTTTTTTGAATGCTTCCAGGAGAAATATGTTAAAATAATCATCATAAAAGAGATACTTGCTCCCTACCCAGCTCTGAAATCCTAATGGTGGAAAAATCCAGCTTGTTTGCTCTAAAAGCAATATTGAACTCAAAGAAATGGGTATCTGGATGTTTCTAACTATCAGAGTCACAGGAAAATATCCATGACTTTTAAGTTCAGATGATCCCACTGAGACTTTTAGGGTGCCAGACAAGAAAACTGGGAATATAATTGTGAAACCATATAAACCTAAATTAAATAAACTTCACCTATTTATTACAGTGAGAATAAACATATGCAACATTCACTATTTGTAACTTTTTTCTTAAATCACCTTGCTTTATAGCATGCTACCAGCCATAACACTCAATAAAACCAAGCAGTGCAAGTTGCAAATGCATTAATCACCAATAGCACATAGCAGGAAATCAAATAAAATAAAAATGAATGATGGCAATAATTCACCTCCAACATGCACCCTAGCTCCCAATGTTAATGCAACATCATGTGGCATAAATATAAATCTGTATGGTGGATGTTTTTTTTGAGGACTGAAGGAGGGGTACATGATGCAAGTGGCAGAATGACGTGCACATACAAAAAATATTGCACTGTACACCAATAAATTATATGACAGCAAACCAACCGTGCAAACACTAATTATACTTTCCTTTTCACTAATTGTCTGTGGTCTCTTTTAAGTCCTTTACTACTTCTGTTACAATTTTAAGAGCTTTTGTTGTTGTTAAAAATAACCAACACAACCTCCCTGCCTTTAATTCAAAAGCTTTTCTGTTTGTCCCATTCAGCCTGTGCTCTGTTGGAAGGTTATTATAATCTTGGCATTCATCTGTTGCATTTCTTTCAGAGAATCCACATAAGCAAAATCTGTTGGCAGGAACACTGTTGGTTTAATATTCAGTAACTTCTAATATACAAGGAACATGATGCTAAAATTAAGACCCTCTGTATGCTGTATTTTCCAATTATTTCATCCTAATAGCAACAGACAATGCTAATATAAATCATAGTGACGATTAGCAGTGTATTCTTTGCTTGAATAGAGTAGAAGATATCCAAATCTATGTGGAAAAAAAAAAAAAAAGGAAATCTAGGAAGATGGCGTGGAACACTATAACAAGACCCTTTACTTTGGCTCCTCAGAGGTTATATCCTTGCACTCATGCATGAAAAATCACTGCTAGCTGGAGAGAATAATCTTAAAACCATCCCTCTTTTCCCCTGCCTTGCTTTTCACTTACCTTCTGAGTGCTGAGGGGTTCCACAGGGGGTAGAAGGGGTCTTCAGCTCTTCCTGGGACTCTATGGATGCTGGGCTGACACACTTGGGCACAGGCGAGGATGGGGCTGAAGGAGATCGCAGGTTCAAGGACAGCTCACTTCTGCCTCGGCTTACACTCCGACTCTTCAGCTCCTTCTCATACTCCTCAGCTGCCAACCTCTCCAGGTATTTGTATCTGAAAGTTAAATTCCAAAGGGTTTCCGTAAAGAAAAAGAAGTCTGTGGCTGATGCTTGTTTATGGATGAAACACCTGCAGAGAGTGAGCTGACTTCCTGACACAAGGTGTACAGCACTGAACCGAATGCTTGGTCAGTCTGCCAAAAAATGCACACCAAAGCAAAAACTATTGCCCTGAAAAATGTTAAATTGCTCATGACAAAACAAAAGCAAAAAGCAGCAGAATTAAAGAGTCCTCAGATATAGTATTGTGTCTGCATAGTCCTTCTCCTTTTGGAAGCATTTGTCTGTCCTCCTTTTCACCCTCCTCCTTCACCTCCTCCTCCTCCCAGCCCTCCCTCTCCCAAAACTAAAATGGGAGGGGAAAAGAAAAAAAAAAAAAAAACGACCTCCAAAGCCAGAGCCCCTTAATACTGATGCAAATAGCCAAAGTCTGAGACTTGCTGCAAGGAGAGGAAAATGGTTCAGTGCAGCAGACAAAAACAGATCTCCCTGAAAATAATACCACTAATAAATGTTTGGATTGACTATCTCAAGTCTCTGAACCTGCTTCTATTTGCTCTGAGAGCAATGCACTGGAATTCACTTTGTTCTCTCCGGAGCCTACAATGGAAAGTTTTCTTTTTTTCTATTCTAAAAAATTTCTCTGCCGGACTCAGACATCCAATAGCTTGGACCTGACGTCACATGTAGTTTATTCATCAAAGTCACTTTAAAAGAACAAAGATACATCTGTTTTGCATTTTAGGCAGGCAGAACTCACTAACTGTTTATTAAGACCAGCTACCAATCATATTCTTCATAGTGTGCTTTATACATTTCGACCAAAATAACTTTGAAATACGTGCCTCTTCCAGATGTCTGCTAATTTTATCCACCATTATTTGCTAACGAATAAAGCCATGAATACAGCTGGATTGGGCTTTAGACTGTTTGCCTTGCCCACAAGTGAACTGTTAAACAGGTTAATCAAGACTACTGCTTACGTCCCTGAAACGCTGTGGTCATCCTCCTCTAACCCACTGTTGTAAACACTTCATAACAGGGAACACCTCTCCTCCCCCAGCCTGCCTCCCTGACAGCCTGAATTAGTGTACAAGTGCGCATTAAAAGCAGGAAGGGTACAGGAGTCAGCCACATGGGGCAACAAACATGCTTAGTACATATGGTAACCACACACACATGCACGTTTGCAAACATCCATACAGAGCACAAAAAGAAACGTGGCTTTGAAGAGCACTTCTTGTGTTTTCAGAGGCAATTTGCTTTATTGCAAACAGCAATAATGAAGAACAAACTCATTTTCTTTTATTCCTCCAGAGGTATGCACACGCTTTGAACAAATTCTGCAAGAGAAAGAACCCCTACGGACTCTGGATGAAAATATAACAAGCCACATACTTGTATGGTTATAAAATAGGAACTGTTTACAGTTCTAACATGAAGCCAATTCTAAAGAATGATTTTTTGCCTTCTCAATAGAGGAGAAAGCCTTCTGCCGGCATTAGCATAATGTTTTGTTACAGCTAATGAAACCAGTCTTTCTTTTCACTTTGGTCACTTCCACACTGCGTCTTCCAGCTCCTCGCAATTAGAGCAGACGGGACTCCAGTCTCACAAAGAGCCACTCGAATTGATCTCTTCGCTAACACAGGTACAGCCCAGCTGGCTGCAACGGGGGTTTTTGCAGTTTGCCAACCAAGATCTGGATAGATCCTTCGGTAACAGGGGAACCACAATGTTTTATTGTCCCCAGCTCTTTTTTTGTCTGTTTTACCATTTTAGCTTCTGTTGCTGTGTTAACCAGCAGAGCAGAGGACTACCACGAAAATGTGCCTTCTCAAAATATATCTGCTCATTATACTGGAAGAAAAAAAGGAAACCAGAATGGCAGCTCCCACGGCAGCACAGGAGCATAACCAGTTATCAAATGGGCAAGCTAATAAGCAGATGTGGCAATTTAACCAGGAAATAAAATCGTTCTACAATCAGTTATTAATGCTCCACACTCGATAAACAACATATATTTATGGGATTTCTTGTTTCAACCCAGTGTCTCAGCGCTGAATAAATACCAGCATCAAATACACAAGGTCTCATGAAGGTCTCATGAAAGGACGAGGTACCATTCCTCCCCTGCATTTTGTCCCTCCAGTATAGGATCGATGCCTTGCCCCTGTGTATACTGCCATACTCCTGCAAATCATGGAAAACTGCAGCCATCCTCTCGCCTGTGCTGACTCATTTCTATAGGCGAAGAGCCAAAAATTTGTGGGCTATCCATTTGGTATGTCTCGTGAAGATTACATTCCACTTCTTCATCTTCAAGTAGACAAAAATATTGTGAGTTTTCTATGTCTCAGGGCAATGCCCTGAGGACAACTTAAAATGTTTCTGGGCCAACAGAGTCGCTGGGTGGAAAGCAGACCCATCCCATCGAAGCTGTAAATCACACTAGAGAGGGTTTGGAAGCTCACCTTTACTGGGTTATTTTTAAACTACCACTGGAAAATACCCAACCAAGCAAAGTGAAAAACCTCAAATCATCGAACAGAAAGAGCACATAAAATGAATGGTGCTGAACCCTTCAGACTGCACCCTTTTTTCTCCCTGATACAGAGGCCACCCAGAAGCATTGGAAACATGGGTGCCTGTACTCCAGAGCTCAAGGGTGATGTGACAGTACACAGGATGCATCACAGATTTAAGAAAATTTAGACAAAACAGTCCTTCTGTACATGCTCAATAATCTTTCCTTTTATTTTTCCTAACTGATAGATTTTAAATAAGATTTGAACACTTTGGATATAACATGTTCTTATTGTCCTTGCATTCTCTTAAAACAAGTCAAAATTCAACTTGCCATATGAAATGAAACTTCATTGGTGCAAAAATGGTAATTTAAAAAAAAAGTTACAGGAAGACAATGTAATAGACTACTGATGTCTGGCCTCACTTGCAGGAATTTTCTCCAATATTTATATTCTGTCAAAGCAAATGTGTCTTTCTTCTTTATGGGGAAGAACTGAAACGTTTCAGTTCAAAAAACCCCTAATGACAGAGGGACACTATTATTGATGAATAAAATTGTCTCAGACTGCACAGCAATGATAGTCTGCTGGTAAGCATTTCCAAAAAACTTCTCCAGTTGACTTGGTGTGTTCCATTACAACCTGAAAGTGCTGGAGAGCTCACTTAATTTGTTTCAAGTCTTGCTGATGAGCATGCTTGCTGCAAAAAGTGGTAATCAGCTGAGATCTGTGTATGATGCTTATGTGCTCAGATGCATTTCATTTTAGAAAACGCCTTCAAGTAATTTGTAATTGTGTCTAGAATGACAAAGAATGATCATCAAACGTTTGTTACTCTTAGAGATGTCAAAATCATATTTTAATACAGTTACTTTAGCCACAACAGATATGCTGGCAGATGAGACTTCCATCTGCAGAAAAAAAAAATGCCTCCTGGTGTATGATGAGCTTATGAAAAAAAAAAAAAAAAAAGCATCACAACAATTGCTGAGAAGACTGCTCTCACAGTCTGATAATATAATTCAGGAAAGTATCTCTATATAGCAACCTCTAGAGGGCCATTAAAGCAGTATTGAAGCAATCTGGATGATTTTTCATCTACTATTTGTTCAGTAATGTGCATATTTTCCAGGTAAAAACAAGAGATCCCTCCAGGGTGTAATTACTAGTGGAAGCAGAGATGAAGCTACCGAAAGGCAAAGGTCTTTATTCAAGTATTCCTTGAAAAATGTGTTTTCATAAGCACATAGCTCCCAGACTAGCCCAGAGTTTCTAAACTATTTAATTGAATGTTAAAAAAAAAAAAAAAAAAAAAAGAAAAAGAAAAAAGAAAAAAGCTCAGTCCCTTTAAATATGCTATCTAAATAAAACTAAAACAATGTCTTAATGACAAATGCTGCTAAGCTTTATAATTTACTAACAGATGTTTAGAAAGACTGGCAAAGAAAACTTGGCCCTGAAAGATTAAAAACACTGGGAGTGGGTCAGACCCATTTCCATCAGCCTGTAGTGGCAGTTTTCCAATGCTTGTTATCCCACTTTCTTTCCTTTATCCTCAGTTGCCTTTTCTGACCCTCCAGAAAGCTTGGGACCCACTGGGTGAGAAAGACAGGCTTGTTCAATTTATAACTACACTAAATTTGGGCAAATTTCTGAGGCAAATCAAGTAAACTTATTTCCCACACAAATAGATAAAAGATAGATCATCAATCTTTCTTATGCATTCCCGTCCCACTGCTCCTTATTTATTGCTATGCTTACAGCTGGACTTGATTTTCCTCTTTAATAACACAACAGCTTTCTTATAGAGTTCTTTTTGAATGAAAGTGTTCTGTGCATGCATAGTTAGTGTAAGTACACAACAGCTACACAGTATAGGAAGTGGAAACAACCAAAGGGAAGGATGGATGCAGCATATACAGACCTCTCTTCTCTTGCTTGTCTTAGTTCTTCTCTTTTGTCTAAATAATCACGGCTAAAAAGAGAATTGCATTAAGTTGCAGAGGAAACCAAAAGAATAAACTAAGCAGCAGAAGTACAGTAGGAGAAACCAAGAGCAGCACAAGAAACCTTATCAGAAACAACAAAGGCTGTTTTCAGCCAAAGTTATTAGATTTTGTCCTCTGAAAAAATGCTGAAAAGTAGCTAAGTACACGTTACCACACATATATGTGCACACCCATTACACAGTTTGGATAGTCATTAGAAGTAATAAAAAAAATAAAATAATAATAATAACTTGAAGCACATTTTGAAACTTGATACCTGGAATTAGACAAAAGGAATTGGTCTCTTTCTTAAGAAGCAAGCCCATTAGTGGCTGTTAAACAATTATTCACTAGCTCCATCTGGAACGCCCTTAAACAATGATTGCTGGTATCTGGGATGTTGTATCAAGGCGAGGAGCAGACTCCTTAACCTGCTTCTAATACACCTTTCCTAATTGTATGGTAGTTGCCACAGCTAGAAACAGAAGAACAGACTATCTGGGCCTTTGGCATTACCAAGTAGGACAATCTTTTAAAGTACATTCAAGATCATCTGACAGGTGAAATCCTTTCACTTCTTTGTTTTTCACCCTGAGTTCTAGACACAAACCTCCTTTTAATTCATCTGTCCCTTTCTCAGCCCCTCAAGTAACTTGTATACTTAATTTCTGCCAAGTCAACTTTGCAGGATGCCTGGGCACTGTAACCTCAGGTAGGCCTGTCACATCCACAGATTAAAAATTCCTCAGCAAGAAAATTTAATTCAGAGAAGAGCAGAACTCAATGAACACCCAGCCTGCCATGATAACACAGCAAAATAGTTCCGTACAATATATTTTAATATTTAGATGAATCTGCTGGATACAATGGCTGAGAATGTTAGGTTCTTCCCCACTGTAACCTATGAGTACCAGAAAAATTTTCAGAACCATCCCATTTCTGAAGAATACACTGTTTTTTCTCTTTGTATTGTGTCATAAAATGAATTACCTGCCATCTATATTGCTATCAAACACCTCTTTGCAGCTACCCTTCAGAAGTCAGCATTAACATGGAACACATCTTATTGTTTCAGACCATCTCCATGTTCTTTTGAGTCACTGAACTGATTATACTTTAAAGATATTTTCAGAGTATTATTTGCAATAAAAATAACTATGGGAATAACCCCTAAGTAAAAAAAATGAACAAACAAACAAACAAAATTAACTAGGATTTTTTTCAGCAGGAAAACATAGGAATTACTTGTATCCTCTGACTACTTCCACCTCTCCCTACAGCTGAAGCGTAGCCCTCTCTTTTTAGGTCATGTTGTTCTACAAATGGAATAGGAACAATAGTCCTACTGAGAAAAAATATTAATTTTGTAAAGCTTTCCTTTTGCTAGTAGTAGCTTTTAAAGAATTTTAACACCTCTCCTAAAAACAAGCTCTTTCACAACTGGTGATGCTCCCCTCTAAATTATTCTCAATTTGTCAATAATGGTGCCAGAATCTAGTGCAATGTTGTCAAGGCAGAGTTGGAAAGAATGAGACAACACATGAGTCATGATGGTAAATCCAGTACTGCTCACGAGTTTAAAGGCTGTGAATTGGAAGTGCTATTTTTAATCAAAAATACATCTTCAGGGGCTGGGTTTCCAGCCAGACTGATGATATGATAATGAAATCCCAAGAACTCTTACAAAACTGTCCACGACTGTTTGCTGTGGCTTTGTCCTCCTCCTTCTGTACTGTTTAATCAACTGTGGGATGCCATCTGAAAAGTTTGGTGGCTTTGGAGACCCTCCTCTACTCAAACACAAGCTATAACTTTTGGGTGACCAGGGAACTCAAATATGAAAGATAAAAACACTGGGTATTGAAAAATTGTTGTCATAAGTATGTAACAGTCATGACATTTAGTTAACCAGTTTCTGAATCTGAAGTAATGGGATGAAGATGTAAATAAAATTTAAAAAAAAAAAAAAAAGTAGTTGACTTTAAGGAAGCTCTTTCAGTGACAGAACGACTACTGTAGCCAACCTTTAGTGAAAAGTGTAGATCTGTTTTTCAAACAGGTCAAGCTGCCAAATGTCCTGGTGGCTTTTTTTGGCCTGGGAGTTTCCTTTCTGAAAGATCATGTTGGCTTTCCACGACAGCCTGCTGCAGCCTGATGATACTACTTAGAGGGAAAGTTTTTGGAAGACGCTTGAGGACTGAGACCTGATTGATTCCGTTTCAGGAGAACTTGGGAAGCTGTTGGCTGCCAAAGATCCTATTATGGTGCTCTTCCACCTTCCCTCCACCTCTCATTTTCTTCCAAACTAGCTATCTTCTGGAGCCAGTAGAATATCTCCTTCAACCAAGCAACCAACCACTAGCAAGTTATTCCTCTTTCCAAATTCACTATGACACAAACCATTTCCACTTCTTACTAGAGATGATTACAGTGAAAATAATCCTGCATACTAATAAACAAACTCACATGAAACCCAGTGCCATCTTTTCCCTAAATCGCAACTCTCAGGCAACAAAACATTTATCCTACCATTATTTAGATTACTGCATTATATCTTCTGACTGCTGAAAATATGCTTACTCTTCACTCCTAACTACGAAAAAAGAAAACAAATTCTTTCTCAGTGCACACTCTTCGTATGGTAGGCATGACATCTCAGCAATAGGCACCTTACCTGTCCTAAGCCCACTGCAGTCTTTGCAGCCTGTACTGAGATTTCCAGACATGTATGTAACAGGAAGAGAGGACTTACTACTTATTATCCTCAAGATATCTTGGGATCCTACGATATTGTCTTAGATGTGAAAATGCAGAGTCCTATATTCAGATGGCGCCTTTGTCTGGCCACAGATTGAGCAATAATTTTATAATTATTTTCTGTCACTTGCCGTTTCCAGGACGGAGAGATACATGCTCAAAAAAAAAGCAGGAATAAGTATACCCCCAGACAAAAAAATGCTTTTACTTTGCAAAACATGAAAGCAAAAAGATGTCTCAGTGTTGTCCCTTTCCTTCTTGATAAATTCCTTCCACTGTTTCACCTTCAAACCTATGCCTCACTGAGACTGTACTTTGAGAAGGAGCATATGAGCTAACAAACTTTGCCTGTGTGGATATCCAGCCTGAATAATTGGCAAATATATAACTGTCTGGAAGAATGTGCTAGTTTATTAATGACAAAATTCATTGGAATGTGTTTAATATATCAGTTCTTAAGATACTCATATCAAGAAAGGTATCTAAAGATATCCATGAACTATTCAGCAATTCAATTATTTTGCAATTAAATGTCTCAATGATTTATGGACCCATCATGTTAAGACAACAGAGTGATAGTGAATATGGTTCCTACTTGAATTTGTTTCTTTCTTCACGTTCTATTCGTTGCAACCTTTCTTCTCTCTCTTGACGTCGTCTTTCTCTTTCTGCTGCCAAGGACTCCTGGTGCTGCCGAAAAGATGATGTAAGGAGACCACCCAAAGCTGGCCTGCAGAAAAAAGAGATCAGATTTCTCAATGTCACTTTTATTGATTATATTGGCAAAACGTTAGTAGCAATCATTCAGCAAGTAACATAATCCCAACCAAGAGAATGACATGACACATTTATATTTCAAACCGCTGACTAAGTATCTTATTGCTAAATTGATTTTAGATACTATGATGATCTTAAGAATCACAGGTCGGGTAGACTTCATATATTGCCAAGTTTATGAAGTACAAATAAAAAAGTACCTGTGAGAATTCTTCAGCATATTTCAAATTGCAGTATTTCCTAAATCTTTTTTTCTCCTTTTTTTAATCCTGTTAATGGAAAAACTGAACCCTGTAATGGATTTTTGAAATTTAGAAGGAAAAAAAAAGCCTGAAATACTTTTCAAGTACTTCCCAAATGTCTTATGCAATGATGTTAAAAACAGGTGTGTCATAAACACCTGAGAGTCCTGTACACAGAAAAACATAAGTAGAAGAAGATCTCAGAACCTCCCTTCAGCAATGAATGCTCTCTTAAGTAGGGGCTTATTTTTCCTTTACTTGTTACCAAATTCTGTTATCATAATTTCTTTGCTGCCTGTGATGTAAAGGCAAAATGAATCATGTATAGGAACATGTAAATAAAATACACAGGAACAGCACAGCTAGCTATAACAATCATTAAGTGTAATCAAAATAGTTATTAAAAAATCAGATGAAATGGGGCTGGAAGAGAATAGATTACCTATTTTCCTTGCCTTGCCCAAGGCAGGATTTAGTCTTTTCAAACCATTCCTGAAAACTTGTTGTCTGACCTGCCTCAGAAGCTCTTGATAATGAAGCTTCATTTCAGAGCTTAACTCTTTTTTAAATTTTTTGCTGTTTAGCCCATTTTGTTCTTCTGTCCACAGTGAACAAAAAGAACAAGCTGCTTTATGGCTAATCAAGAATAAGTCCAAAAGGGCACTAATTTGCAGTCCTCTTACCATAACCAAAAACTAGATGCTCCACAGTAGGTTACTGTAATGAAGAGGTCTAAAGTGTCACCACTAGCAATGCATATCAAACTTTTAGCAATTGCTCGGGAGACTGGCCACAGATTATTGTTATTATTATTATTACTATTACTATTTAACTGCACCTACTACTTTGGCTAGGAGAGTGGCTCCTCTTGCACACCTTTTCCCCAAAGTGGTGGTAGTGGTACCACCAACCTTTCACATGGCATGAGAGTTCCCTCAGAGCAAATGTGCGTGTCTGTCTGTCTCTCAGACAGGAAATATCTAAATTATACAGGATAGCTTGATACAGATGTAAATGTATCCACACTGATTGAATTAGACTGATAAAATCAAGAAGACATAGCTCATGTAGAGCGGTTTCTGTGCATTGTTGTAACATGAGTTTTGCTATGAAAGGATTAATGAAAGAAATAGTTATTGCCTCTTTTTTTAAAGAGACTGAACCCTGTATAAAGGATGTGTCTCAAACCAGCAATGGAAATCTGAATAAATTTTCATTATTATTAAAAACTCTGACCCTTTTCCTTTTTCATTTACATGCCTATGGGTGCAAAATATAGGCATTTTGTGTAATGTCATTAGTTCACCAGGGAAAATAGGTGTAGGAGAAAACAAAAATAATAATGCAAAACAATCTTCGGAGTGTCTACGTCTGTGTGAGCAGCAATGTCACAGAACATTGCCATTTCAGCCCTACTGGAAGCAGGGCAGTATGAATATAATTTCAATAAATTCAGTAAATTGAATTTCAATATGTTATATCCCACACGCATAAACATTACATAAGATGGTATAAAACTTGATATTCTGTAAGCCTCCTTTCTGGCACTCCTCCAGAGCTACAGTATCAATGCTGGATCACACTCAAAACCATAAAAATCTCCAATATTCCTCTGCGCTAAGAAAAAGGGGGGAAAAAATCCCCAACCCCTGACAGTCAAGTACGTGCGGTGAATTTTTTCCTTAAGCATACTTTAAATTGATTTTAACTCTTGACCTTTTAGTACATGCTGCAAGAGAAAGCTCTCAGCGAAAAGAGTGGCACCACTGTACTAAGGCTAAAAAATCAGAGATCCATCCCTGTGGTAGTGTGAAATACCATAGCAATCATCAGAAAATGGTCTAGGATGTGGAAAACCAGACAGTGTCTCCACTTGAAACCATTTGGAAATGAACTGGAAGAGATGGTGAAAACCTTGGTTCCTACCAAGTGTATGCTCCATGTATTTAACTTGCTGTCCCATCCCATTTAGCTTCGTTAAATCTGCAATCTCCATTTAGAATCAAAGGAAGTTTTGACTTAATAAAACCTGAAGGAAAATGAAGGGAAAGGATGGGGTGATGCTGAGAGACTCACAGAGTGATTGTAGTCTGCACAGTGTCTAGCAGGTTGGAAACTTTGAGTTCTGACTAAGCTCTTTGGGGCTATATAGTGAATACAAATTCTTATCCAAGGGATTACAGGGAAATTGTAGGGAGATGTGCAGCTCAGTCGTGCGTATAGGATTCTAACCTGACCCTAGTAGTAAAGTGTCTCCACATGCCAAAACACCTTGTTTGGAGGTCTGATCTAGAGCAGTTTGGCTAGCACTGTTCACTTGGTTAATATTTGCAGATGTATGAACAGCAGCTTCGCAATCTAAATAAAAGATCCACAGGCTTATAGTCAGAAAAAAACCCACAAAACACAACATCTAAGAAATTGCTGAACATCCATATGCCCTATTGCCCTATTAGTTTGCCACCTCTTGGAAACTAATCAAATCAACAGTAACTAGCCAAAACTTCCTACTTCCCACTGGTTATTTAAGGACCCCATACTTCAGCTGAGTTGCAAGCTAGACTGTAGTGCACACACACATATTTGAACCAATTCATGTCTCAAATGCAGTCACTTCTGGACTGCCATATTACAATGAATCATTGACTCATTTAGGTTGGAAAAGACCTCTAAGATCATGAAGTCCAACCCTTAACCTAGCATTGCCAAGTCAACCATTAAATCATGTCACTAAGCTCTACTTTCACATTTACATCTTCATCTACATTGAAAACCTCCAGGGATGGTGACTCTGACATTTCCCTGGGCAGCCTGCTCCAATACTTCACAACCTTTTCAGTGAAGAGATTTCACCTAATAACCAACCTAAAGCTCCCCTGGCACAACTTATGGACATTTGGTCTTGTCTTATCACTTGGTGCTTGGGAGAAGAGACAAATCTCCACCTTCCTACAGCCTCCTTCTAGGTAACTGTAAAGCACCTCAAAGAAAGATAGAAAGAGGTGGGGATAGTTAGCTCACTCATTTTGTGGCACTGACTTCTTAAGGCACAGATAGTCAGGGTTTGGGTTTCTGGTCACATTTAGAAAGCACCAGGCAATGAAACAGCACTGACAGAGCTGGGTTAGTGCTTGCTTTGTGGTCAGACCCTGCCCAGCCCACTCAACTGGTCCCCTTTCCCCTTCTTGAAGACCACACCTCACATCAAATGCTAAGATTTGCCTTATTTTAGTAAGCTCACAGCTTCGCTGCTGCTATCAAACACTGTAACCAAATTGGTATTCAGATGTATTTTAATGTAAACTGCAACTGCAAATGAGCAGATTTTAGGATTTAATATGTTCTATCCTTCTTTTTCTACATAACTAAAACTGGAGAGAATAGGTGTTACTTTCAGGTTGTACACAGGTGTTTAACAGCCAGAAGGGAAGGCAAGTGGTAAGATGTACTTCTCAAACACTCTAAACAATTTGGAAACAGATTTTTCCACGTCTGGTTGGTCTGTAAAACCTTTTTTTTTTTTTTTTTTTTTTTTCTCTCTCTCTGTGCAATAATGCTTAAAGTAAATGTTCTCTTTCACTGAACTCATGGTTGAGTTGCAAATGGAAGTGAGATTGGCCAAACCAGCTGGCAGGAATGCTTGGCTAAGCCTTTAGATAATTTTGGTGGTCTGATGCTTTCTAAAGGGTGATGAGACCTCTGGGCCTCAGGAATGCTCAAGTCACACTGCTTTAGGCTGCATTTTAAAAATGGGTATGTAAGAAAAAAAATAAATAAATAAAAAAAGAAAATAAGAATCTGGCACTGAATGAAAGGTGTTAAGAGATTTTAAAAGAAAAGAATATGTGAATGCTCAATGAAAGCATAACAGTGATCACTCACAAAACTGGGTTACAGCTAATATATGCCAGCATTTTAATGTTGGTGTCTTATGTTACGGAATGGTAATATCAAACATTTGTTCAATTCCAAAAACATAATCCAGAAGGATCCTTGCTCTGACAACTATTTTTAGTCTCAAAGAGAACACAAGGCTATTAAGAATGGACTGTTAATATAAAAATACCAAGAAAAGCTTTGTTCTGCCTGCTGTTAAAATCAGCAAAAGCTAAACAAGATAAGCTATTACATTCTCATTCCAGAAAGAAAACACACAGCAAGAGTATGTCCAAGTCTAGGGATTTGTGATTATAGGTCTGTACTGTACCATTATGACCTTGGAAGAAGACAGGAAAGAGCAAAGAAGGAAAAAAGAAAGAAGGAAAGAAGGAAAGAAGGAAAGAAGGAAAGAAGGAAAGAAGGAAAGAAGGAAGGAAGGAAAGGAAGGAAGGAAGGAAGGAAGGAAGGAAGGAAGGAAGGAAGGAAGGAAGGAAGGAAGGAAGGAAGGAAGGAAGGAAGGAAGGAAGGAAGGAAGGAAGGAAGGAAGGAAGGAAGGAAGGAAGGAAGAGGTGACAAAAATATAACAGGGCTGAGGATACAAAATAAAAACATTGTCTGTAGGCCAAAACACTTTTGAAGAAAAATTCAGCTCACCTGACCTACCGCATTTGATACAACAATGAAATAGTAATCATGATAATAAAAAGCTCTGTGAGACAAGATATCTGACAGTTACCCGACAATATGTTGCAAGAGTGAATAAGGGACCTGAATTATTATAATCTTGTTAAAAAACAGAGAAAGTATATCTGTCTTATTCTAAGCCACTTTGTAACATGAAATTTTCATTTATCAGCTTCAAATGCTCTTCATTAGATTTGGAAAGATCTTCTTTTGTGGCTGTATTTTCCTCTGTTAGTTGAATTTTTAAAATTTGCTAAATGGAAGTGGATATCTACAGCAAGAAGACAAAATACAAAAGCTTATTTTAGGAGCTAAAATGAAAGAACAGTTGACATATGAGATGAAATCCCTTTAGATCATTAAGTTAATATTCAGAACTTTCCTTAATATAACAAGGGTCAGAATCATTAATAATCTCAATAAGCAAGCACTAATTACTCATTTTTTTCCCAATGTGCTCCTGCTCCAGCAGTCATGGGAAGGTTTCAAAAAGGGAACAACAGTTGGCAGCTCCCAGTCTAAGACAGGCCTCAAGTAACTCTAAATGCCTCTCGGCTTTAACCAAATAAATCCGCTTTCCAGCTTACAAAGAGACAAAAAAGGAGGCAAAGCTGCCAAGAGCCATATTGGTTTTCACAGTTAAAGAAACTCTCCTTGTGTTATGTCTCTCTATATGACATGGCAAATTCAAAAGTGTGTTGATATAGGATTTTGCAAACAGACTAAACATTACTTGAGGAATCTTTATGTAACTTCTCTCAAAAATAAACAAAAATTTGAGAGAAAAAAATACTGACTAAGGCTTCCTTTGAGGAAGAAACTTGAGAATGACCAAGAGAAGAACTGATTAACACTGGACTTTAAAATGCCCTGAAAGGCTCCAAAAAATGCAGCTGTAACAGGGCATAGCTGCACAGAGCCAGGGCAATGGACCAGGACTTTAGAGACACGCACTATGAGCAGACTGACATTTACAGTTTTTAAATTGTGCTTCTGTCTTTGTCTGACAGGGGCCAACCCGCAGCTTCTGAGCCTTCTTCGAGTCACAAATCACCTGGACGTGGCTTGCAGAGACCTCCCTTAGGTAGGCTAAGGTAGAGGCTAACATCCATGTCCCCTAAATATCAGCACTGCAGGTACCCATGGGTGACAATGTCCCCCACACGCGCTGTGTGTTCAGTCAGTAATACTCACATTTTAGTCTGAAGCTGCAAACTGTCTCATGCTTTCTGTTTAAACCTATGCTGCTGCTATACGATGAAGCATCCAAAGCTGCAATCAAAAATACTGCTTACACAGTAGTTCAATGAGCAACCCGGCCAGTGTAAGCCACTGCTGCTTCCCAAATTGTAAATCATCCAGTAATTCCCAAGGTCGCTTTTCCTAGTAAAATCTCAGCAATAAACTTGAGGCTTTTGCTCTGGGCCACTATTATCAAGTACCAAGCTATCCCTTCCTCATTATGTTATTCGGAGTGAAAGATGGGCTTGGCATTTACCACAAGAAAAAATAGCCACAGCCACTGGTCTGACACAGTATATGGTAGAAGCAGAAAGAAAAGAAAGCCAGGGAAAGGGGAACTCTTCCTGGGAGAGCAGCAGCTTTGTAGACTGTATAGTGGGCTTAGTTTCACAGGTTTCTTGCTTTTCTTCAGTGCTTGACAGCTGGAATAAGATAACTCCAGAGTGCAGTTTAGTTAGCAATAGATGGCTAATCAAAAAAAAAAAAACCAAAAACAAAAAACAAAAGGTGAGACCCTGCCAAGAAACTTCATCCAGCAGCACTTCCTTGGTGAAGTCAGTTACAGGAAAATTTAATTTCAGTAAAAAAAATAATAATTAAATGAAAAGTTGCTCTTAGCATTCTCAAACTTTTTTATTTTTATTTATTTATTTTTTAAAGGAGATGCAAATTTGTAAAAGCACCAGATTACCAGAAAATCACTCTTTCGGGCATCTGGAGAGGAAACAACATTCAAAGGAAAAGTATTTATAGACTTCAGCTGAAATTCTTGCTTAGGCTTCCAGTATGGTATTTAAAATATCCTTAAGATCAGCGGAGAAAATTGACCTACAATCCAGTCACGCTAAGCACAGTGTCTGTGTGCACCTGTTGTAGAAATAAATGCTTTAAGGATAAACTGGAAGGTACACTACCTCTAAAAGACATATTAAGAACATTGAGTTGAACAATCAAAATTCAAGGTTTATCAAAAAAGTAGAAGATAACCTATTGCTGTAGATCATAAAGAAAGTAATACAGAGGGAAGTTTAAGGTATGTGACAAATTTCTTCTTTCTTTAGTCTATTTTCTAATGGTCTGGAAATGTTGGAGAGCGTATCAAACTGGAATAATTTGCAAATGTCCTAACAGGTCCTTACCAAGCTTGGAGATTCGGAGGAACATTAGAGGGACCAGCCAGAAGTGGAGACTAAATTCACACTGACTGGCCAAGAGGATCCAGACTCCAAGCCGAACTTTCTGGCATTTGATTGAACAGATAAAGACAAGAAAATGAGGACTATGAGCTCCTGAGAACAAGGCTTTTTCAAGCTTGGCTAATTGCACAACTGTGTGGCTACCAAGCCCTGTGGGATCTGTCTCCTGGCAAATGCATCAGATGAAACCTACCTTGGCAAACGCAGCAGCAGGGAACAAAAGATATTTTTCTGGCAATGGAATGAATCAAAGCTGATGCCCAAGTTAGGCGCTTCTGCCACAGAAGTTAGACGCCTCCAGGGTCTCTTCTAACTAAAGCCACAGTCAATAATGCATACACTTCAACACCAGAAACACAGTAAGAGGAGTTATAAAGCTTTGCAAAAACAGAGTTTGTTATCCCAGTTTTTATCCTAAAGAGCAGATTTGTAGATTGATGCTGCAAGTTTTCAGTTTCAGTGACCATATTAGATTCAGAGTCTGAGAAGGCAATCTTTAGCTAAACAAATATCCTAGATGTGAGCACAAGGCAGCGAAATACAAAAGAGTCTTGCAACAAACACCTTCTTCCCCCAGACAAGAAGGAAACTTGGAGGTACAGAAAAATGTTTTTCTCCCTGGTGTGCTCCAGCAACGTCTGGCTATTCCCCTTTGCTAGCAAAATTTATGAGGCTATGAAATTGAGATTGATACTTTTTTCTTCCTTTGGGAATTGGGGAGAGAGTTAGCTGGTGATTTAAGTCATGAAAACTGGGAGCAGGATATTTACAGAGCAAAGCAGTCTGGCAGTTAGAAACAGGAGGACTGGGTTGTACTCATATGCATTAGAAGCAACTTTCACAAGCAGAGAGATACGAGAGAACCAATAACCCCTTCTTCTTTCTTAATAAAGGGCTGAGCTGAAAGTGCCCTGCAATTTGCCCTCCTTCAGCAGGATTCCCATGGCTGCAATATGCACTTCAGAAACATGGCTCTCCGCAGGGGACCCAGAGAAATGAGAGAGAAGAACAGTATTGCAAGAAATTGGCAAAAGGCTGCAGCTGAATTTAGAAACCGAGAAACAGTCAAGTAAGCCTTTTCTTCTACTGTACAATCAAAAATATATACACTATGTGTATTTCAAAGAACAAAATCTAGTTGCTTTTGCACTGAATCATACTGCTCTTTTTGATTCTGTACTGATCTTAGCCAAAGAGGGTTTTAAAAGAATGAATGTCAAAATGTCAACCACGCTGCTTCTTTCCACCTAGGTTGTAGCTCTTGTTAACATAAGCAAAACCCAGCCAAGGTTTTGAAAGGCCTGTCAGGACAACTGAATGGCACATGAATCATTCTGCGGGGCACTGCTCTAAACGCTGCCTCTTCCTTCCTCCTCCTTTTCGAAGGTCAGATAAACAGTACCAGGAACTGCCTCTGAAGCTCTTCCCTACATGATGAAAGACAGGGATCCTTCTGCAGAGTCCTTGGATAGCTGCAATACATGTACTAAGCTGAAAGCAGAAAATTCACCTTGGAGCTAACCATAGAGATGCATCTGCTTCTTATCAAGTCTTCCTCTCTCCCCACCTTACAACCCATCTTTTAACTTTTGTTTGTTTGTTTGTTTGTTTGAATCCACGTAGATTTTTTGCCACCAGGAGGTAGAAAATAGTTTTTACACAATCTAAGGCAAACACGTTGGTAGAAAGCTGTGAAAGCTTTCCCAATATTTTCCACTTACTAATTAACGATGACCATTTCATTATGCACTATACAGCTTACTCTCTGATGAGCAAATGCTAACCCTGGATCTCTACTTGGCTATTTCTGCAACTCCTATGCTTCAGGACAATGAAATAGGAGCAGATTTCTGCCTTTCAAAATGGTCCTGTCATTAAAGCCTGCTGAACTCTACATCTGGATTGGCAGCACACTCAAAAATAATATAACTTGATGCAAAATGGCATTCAAACCTGCTGATTTCATTATTGTTCAAGAAAAAAAAATCAGGGAACCTTTCTGCCGGCAACATGCAGCTGTGGCATACAGGCATTTTTCACACTTCTCAGGGAGTCATAAACAAAATGTGTCAGGCCCTCAAATATAAGAATGTGGAAAGACTGATGAGATCAACTACCATGAATAGCAAGTTACAAATTTAAACAAGAGATTTTATCAGGTGAGCTGGAAAGTTGTTAAATGTAACCTGAAGGAAAGACAGAGATGCAACTCCAGCAACGTGTAAAAGAGATTTGTTGCAGGCAGAGTGTTTGCCAGCTTCGGTGAGAAGCAGAACAAAGTGCAATGGCTGTAAGATGCTGCTAGACAAGATTGCCTCCAAAACATGAAATATTTTCCTAGCAGCGATGATAAATACTGGAATGCTTTCCAGGAGTTACCCACTGTCACTTTAAAACCAATGAAGGTATGGGGTGCCTTCATTTAGCTTCTGTGAGACACATTACAGGTTGGAACAGATGATCACACAGCTCCCCTCTGGCCCGACTATCTATGAATCTGTGAATTTTACAGCTTCATCCTGTGGGGCCAAGGCATTTTGGCTCCAAGCCACCAACGCACTTATGCGCATGCTGAAATGAAAGCTCGCTTCCTTTACTGGATCGGGGCCAGTATGATCAGCCTCTTGCAGGACCAGCCCAACTATCTTTAGCCATCTCGGTATTTGACCACTTTTGGGTTTCTTTTCTGCAGTAGCAACCAGAAGCTGTCCAATGGCAGGGGTGTAGAAAGCTCGACATTCAGAAGCAGCGGGATACCTTTGATTCTTGCTTATCTTGAATCTATTTTGCCAGGGTAAAAGTGGGTAAAAATGCTGATGTGGAGTTTTTTCTTATGGTTTCACTTGGCAATAATTTAATTCAGATAAGGAAAGACAAATCAAGGCAAGTTATTTGTGGAAGATGAACAAATGAAAAACAATGCCTTTCTCCAGAGATAAACTTAATGCTATTACTCACTTGAAGAAAGGATTAAATCAATACCTCATGGTTAGAAATACATACATGCTGGAAGAGCCTAACTTGAACCATTCTGAATAGTAGATTCATAAGGATGTGAGGCAATAGGTAGGTTCAAACACATATACGTATGCACAAGTACATATATATATATGTATTTCTATACATATATAGAAATATCCAAAAGTCATTAATAAAAATGAATTAGAATATAGACAAAGGATCTTGAAAAAAACAGCCCTCAGTTCAAACACGGGGGTGGGAGATGGGATTTTTATGAACTAGAGGGCAATTTGGCAACAATTTGAAGCCCATCTGGCCTAACTGGAAATTAGTAGATTATCCTGACAGCATGTATAATTAAAAACTTCTACCTTTCCTTCTTAATCTCAGCATGATATCCTTTGAAGTTGTCACTTACTTTCAGCTTGTAACAGTCAGTTAATTTCTGGTGGTCCAAATCTCTTGCCAGAAAGATTATCTTTTTCATATGTCCATAACATTTTCCCATCTTTTTTCTTCCCAGAGCACATTACATAATTCAAAACAGTATTCTGATTGTTCAAAATAGTTTTTTTTTTTTTTTTCTGGTGGGTTTTAGTAATTTTTTAATAAGTGCGAGGAGAACCAGTAGGTTAATATGAGTTTCCTTTACCGACAGCAATAAACTTTTTGCCCCAATGAAATACGATGATATAGGTCATGCATGTTCATCAAGGAAGGACAAAATTAAGGCCTAGGGAATTCTGAGCTAAGCATATTTCTGTGTTTTTATACTTGATTTAAGATGATAAAAGTGAAAATAGATCTGTCTGAATTGAATTTAAAACATGTAAATAAATAAAATGTGCTTTAATTATCTTTTTTGGTACTTAGAACAGCATACATGAGACAACTCTGTTTTATCCATTTGAGTGGAAGAAGCAGAATTGGGATGAAAACATATCCAGCCTTCAGCAGTAACTGAGCAAATGACTTGAGAATGAGTGGGAAATGACTGTGTTGAGCATTTTGTACGTTCTCTTTCCAGTATTAGAAAAGATATGGCTATTTCAAATAACCCTTCAGGACAGCTTATACTTATCTCCTTTGTCTTCTATGTAACGTAACTGTGATAAAATGGTGGTTTTAAAAAGTACAAACCTGTCAGACTTGGTCTCTTGAGGCGGCGAGAGAGTGGTCCCATAACGAGAAGTGGGTGTTGTAGGGGCACTCAGACCAGAGTAAGGTCGCGGTGAAGAGTAAGAGTTGCTGCCGTAGCTATTGTATCTGAAGAAGTGAGAAGGAAAGTAGGGGAAAGGGAGAGACAGAAAGAATCCGTCAGCGAGCAGACATGTAACAGTTGATCCTCTTGTTTAGGGGGTGGCAATGATACCATACCCCAGACTTTCTCAAATATCCACCTTCTGAAAATATTGCTTTAACCCCAGCTCCAAAATATGCAGCCTATCATTTCACTTTAATATAAACCATGTCATGGAAATACTTAATTCAAAGACTGAACTGTTGTTATGGAAAATAATGAGAGATCAGAATGGTCCTCTAAAGTGACAACTCTGAGCAGAAATACTTAAATTACTGCTTAGTTACTCAAATTTATTAGCTGTTTTGGGAGCTGATACCCTGCCATTAGAAAAGGGACCCAGCAGTCCATGTCAGCAGTAGTATTTCCTAGGGAAATTAAGGCAAACAGCAGCATTCTTAAGGCACGATCTGAACACGGACATACATAATTTGCAAATGTTTGCTTTATAAATGAAAAGCATCCACAACCTCCCCAATTAAAGCAGGCAGTATTTTCTTTCCCCTCTCCCAGCATAAGTCATAGCTCATGTGCCATTTCTTACGATGCCTGTAAAAAATCATCACCATGGTTAACATGACATGTCTCTGGAAGCATGGCTTTAAGAATTTCTATCAGCCATTCCCTCTACGTAAAACCAAACCAAACCCAACTAAACCAAACACCAACACAAAAATGCTTGGCTTCAATGTGAGCTTGCTGATCAAAGACAAATTGCTTCCAGGGCTCTTGGAATGGCCACCTCCCCAGAGTCCCTTGTACCAGTGCTTTCATCCTGGCTCCTGTGCTGAGCAGAAAGGGCGATTGTTGTGTTGCTTTTATGTTCCCTTTAACCACTGTATTTAAATAGCATATCCAGGAGATGTAGAGATTCCTGATTAGGAAAAATTATAACATTTCTTTTCACAAAAGTTACCATTTTCCCTCTTAGAAAGAATCTGATGCACTGTAGGTGAAGTATTTCACAAGGCCAACTCAAAACTGAAATTCAGTTCAGGAAAAAGGGCAACATAATTTTCTTTATTATAATTCCTAATGCAAAACACTTCCTCTTTTACCTTATCCTTCCTGGGCTGCTTCTTCTCCCATGCACATCAGCACTAAGTCATTTCTCCTCACTCAGCAATTTTATTTGAAAATAGTGGTTGCTTTCCTTCAGCTCCATTTAACGCCCTCATCTAGCCATGCAAACTTTCAAAGTTTCAAGCTTCATTCCTTAGGGTACAATAGTATTGCTGATTGCCAAGGCCTATGCTAAAATCAAAATAAAGTTATAATGGAAGGGATTATGCTCCCTTTTTGCCACAGTCCAGTTTTATGTTTTATAATACAACTTCCAGACACCATGCTGACTGCCCAAGAACTGAGGATTCATTTTGGGGGAAAAAATGCTATCATGCATATTTGTGAGCTAGAAAAGGAATTTTGCTGAATGGGAAATAACTGACTTCATGGCATGCCTGCCCTAGAAGAAAACGAACTAGAAAAGCAGTCCTAGTGGAGGGCTGTGTAGCTGGGCAGGACAAGCCCCCCCGATGGCACAGACCTAGCACAGGTCTTCTTTCCAGCATCCTGAGCTCACAAAACATCCTGCCTGGGCCCACACTGAGTGAGAAAGCAAAATTCAGTTGCTCTGAGTTCCTAACACTAACAGGATGCTCCATTTCAATTCCAATCAACTGATAGCAGACCTTATTATTACACTTACTTTTCTTCTCCTTTGCCCTTTGAAACAGCTGACATAGTGCAGAATCATTTTTCAGATCAAGGAAGTTCAATTAGTCCAATGATAACTCTAATTAAAATGGAGAGAACACACTTTCCATGGGCTCTGGGCTACAAGTTTAAACAAAATTATGCTAGATGGACTGGCCTGAACATAGCATCCCTCTGTAACAAATTTAGAGGGAGACGGTATCTGGAACATAAGCTAGAACAGTATCCTGTGTCCTATACATGGTGTTTCTCTTTCTATCTTTCTTCCACTGGTGGCTATTACTTTCAGTTTCCCTTCTTGTTTCATATACCGCCACAGACTGCAATGGCCTTGTCCCAGGAGCCTCCACTTGGAAGAAACCCCAGATATTCAGATACCTACCTCTTCTATAAACACATTGCTGCCCAAGTTAGGCAAGCTTTGCTCTTTTCTCCAAATAACCAGAATACAATCCTTCCCCACACCACCCCTTTATCCTATGTGAAAATGAGAAGCACAAGGATGATGAGGCAAAAAATACCTGCAGGAATACTAAACTTGCAGGAGCAGGAAGTATTTAGAAATTAAGTTACATATCCTGTCTAAAAAGTATAACCCCAAAGGCAGAAGCAATAAGACACCAATAAATGAGTACAAGAGGCCTGAGGGAAAATGCACGTATGCAGGGATGTGAAAACTCAGAGGAATCCCAGTGTTCAGCTTGCAATTTAGGAAAGATATGGGAACTAAGGTACCTGTCAGTAGCTACATGGTTTTAAAGTTTTTCATCAAAATAAAAAATCAACTAAAACACCCATGTATTAGAAAGCAAAGATAAAAAAAAAATAAAAGGAACAAAGGATTCAAAATATTTGTTCAGAAGCAGAAAATCAGAAGGATTGCTGGAAAAAGGAAGGAATACATATGCTCACAATATATGTGTACATTTTCAGCATGTAATTCAGGAGCACTGATCATTGGGAAAAAGCAGCTAAAAACTGTTAACTTCTTTTAAAGGTGATTCTTTAACATTGCTTTCAGTGCTACCTTTTGTCATTCTGTTTTATTGGAAACAGGCTGAGACAAAAAAACTTCTTAGTGGTTGTTTTTAAATGGGTAGAATGGAGAAAAAATCAAATTTAAAAGTAAAAACTATGAGAAATGTATGAGCAACTGAACATGACCAGATGTTGTGGAGGGAAAACTGAGTGCTATATTCTCTTTATAGGGTTTAATCTACCTCTCTTATTACAAGCACTAGTTGAAATTGCACATGGCAGGGATATGCTGTGTAATCTAGCAACAAATTCAGGATTTTGCAGTTCAGTCTTTGAAGCCAGGATTTCATCCCTGAATTCCAAGCACTGATCTGATCTCCCTCGGTTTTACATCAGAAGAGCTCCATTAATTTTCATGAAATCATGCCTACATATTACACTGTTGTAAATGAGAGCAAAATGATGCTGCTTTGTGTGATCTACCAAATCACGTTATATATCTACTGCTGCACAGAGGAGGCCAGGATACTTACTAACTATAAACCTTGAAGAGGAGTTAGATGAAATGAAGGCAACAAAGGCAAGGGGAGAATATCAATCAAATCAAAACACAGGCTTACATGACTAAAACTAATACAGTATGTTCTGGAAATAATACAACACGGAGAGCACATTATTACCACTATAAAAGTCTTGAAAGGCATCATTCATTTATCTAAAAATTCGTATCAGCTGTATAAAATCTACCTGTTTTCCCTCATCACCTCTGCTTCCTTTTCTTTCACAGATGCTGGAGACTCTTCAAAGTCATATGAGAAGAGGTGAAAGGGAGTATGTGGTACATAAGGTAATTTCTCTACCGTTGGAGATGCCTTTGGAGTAATGGATGATGATGATGAATTCTGGGAAGAGTTTAGCAAAGCTGCCGCAGGTGAAGATGGCGATGAAAGAACAGAATTATGATGAGAGACAGATGAATCAGGCACAGAAGAGGAGCTGCTAGAAGAGCTCTTTGCTCTAGAACAGGGGAGAGGCTTCTCAGCTTGAGAAATGGCACTGGAGATGGCTGAAGAATCACACCACTGTGAAAGGTTTTCCTTCATAGCCTCCTGTGCACCTGGGAACTCACTGCAGGAGGAAAACATTGTGGTACGGAAGGGAAGGGAAGGGAAGGGAAGGGAAGGGAAGGGAAGGGAAGGGAAGGGAAGGGAAGGGAAGGGAAGGGAAGGGAAGGGAAGGGAAGGGAAGGGAAGGGAAGGGAAGGGAAGGGAAGGGAAGGGAAGGGAAGGGAAGGGAAGGGAAGGGAAGGGAAGGGAAGGGAAGGGAAGGGAAGGGAAGGGAAGGGAAGGGAAAAGCAAAACAGGGGAAAGACAGATCAATGGATCATACAAAAAAAAAAAAAAAAGTCTAGGAGAGTCAGGAAAAAAGAAACCTTCCCAATGGTAGACAATCATTATTTTTCTCAGAAGTAAGGAGATGCATCTTTGTATCATAGAGGGATTCTTCTGGGGGTTGGAAATACTGAGATGTGGAAGCAACTCAGCTTAAAGGAAGGTACTTAGCCTTAGACTTCATAAATTTTCATAAACCTTTTCACAACCACATTCTGAACAATTTTCAAGTACTTAAAGATAGGTTGTAAACATTGTCAGAGCAGCACAAAGCAGTCTCAACACATCAGATGACATGTTACACCGAGTTAAATACTTCAAAATACAATCTGCATGACTGCCTCTTGAAGGCCAGGTATCTGATTATCATCCTCCCCAGTGAACCTATATTTTTTAACTAAAAACGCAAAACCACTTTATTCATCAGAGATGAAAAATACAAGAACAAAAAGCAAAAAAAAAGCCAAAAAAACAACCACCACAAAAAATGAGCATTGTTTTGTCAAAATTAAGGTTTAGAATGATTTTAAAAGCAATGCCTTACCACATCAGTTATCTAGGAGCAAAGGCACTACATTTATCTGAGTGTCAGCATCCCATTCAGACTCAGTGTTAAGAGATTTGCAACTGCGTGCAACAGAAAACACATCTGCTTTACTTTGGTGAAGGTAGGTGTTGGTGAGCAACAGAAGCAGCAAAGCAGGTGAAAGCACTCCTGGATATCTGTTTTCACTAGCACCTCCAGCACAAACACTGTGCACGGGCTTTGGGCTGGATCACTCAGCAGGCGGAAGACTTCCTTCTTCCGAGACCACCTCCGTGCATACAAGGCATGGACCTTATCTGAGGAGCATGGGTTTGGCAAAGACTATGCAACAACAATATAATATAGGTTATATATGTTAGGATATTATGAAATTAATCATCAGGTATATACCAGGTAATTGCCCTCACAACTGAAACACAGTGGGAATCTGGAAACCTCCATCTATTTCAACAGCCGTGCATGACAGGAATCCCTGAAACTAGGCTATTCCTACCCTTCCTGACAGGATTTAAAACAAATGGCCAGGGTAAAGGTAATTTTTGTTATGCTACAGTGATGGTGAAAGAAAGTATTTAGAGAAGTCATGGGAATATCACCCTGTTACCTCCAAGTGAGGTATTTCAAAACAAGAATGCCCTATCAGCACATTACACCCTTTACATGGCTCCTGCGCTCTACACTTTTTCACAGTATTTTAGTATTTTCATGTGATTTACTAATAACTTGTGTCTTAGCTTTGACTTTTAAGAATAGGATTTGAGGAAATTATCACTTAATTTTGAAATTTCAGGCAGCCATTGGCTAGATTTGCAGACTGGAAGATATTAATAACAACAGTACAGTATTTTCTTTGGAATTTGCACATTAAACAGTTTCCTTTCTTCCTTCTGTGCTGTATAGTGTCTGCATGAATGTGGTTTATTTAAAAAAAATAAAAAAAAGTCCAATCTCATTTGCTGAGTTGCAAAGCCAAACAATTTAACCTAAATCAAATGGCTGTCTGGAAGAAAGAACATATTTTCATTCTTCCAGTTTATTAGGATAAAGTTGCCAGATGCCAAATCCATATATACCTCAGAATAAGTGGAAAATTTTACATGAGAATACTGTTTTGATAGGTGGTTTGTTTATACCCATATATACACAGATGGGCAAGTATGTATAAAATGACATATACTCTTCAGCTTTGCCTCTAAGTAGTTCTTTCCTATTAAAAAACATAAACAAAATTGATATAAAACATAGGCAACATTAAAAAAGTCAGTCTTCTTCATATTGACAGATACTGCTAATAAGGCTATGTTATGAAAAAAGGGATGAAAGCCTAAGAAACCAAGCAATATCCTAACTCATCAATGCACAGCAATGTTTCAGCATCACCCTAACTAAAAGATAAACCTAAGCCATGCTTAGAAACTATGCTGTCTGCTAAATCTTTTTAGGATTTGTGACTGTTCCTCACTTGGTACCAAAGTGAGGGAGTGCAAACAGTTCTTAGTGCCTTGAGTTACACAACTAAACGTGTTTCCATTAGCGCACACAGCAACAAAGCTTTTGGATGAAAAAGGACTTCCTTGGGGTGGCTTTAAAAGGAGAGATGGGAATGTGAGTGACAATGTAGATGCTGATGCACATGGGGTGGTGAGTTAATGCCAGAGTGAGGAAAGGTGCGTGGACAACGCTGAATGTCGATACCTGGCTTTGACCTGCCTACTGGCCTCTTCCTCCCCCTCATCCTCAGTATTGGGCTCTGTGACTGGCTGTTCTTCGTCCTCTTCTTCACACTCCTCCTCCTCTCTGAGGTCACACCAAGGAAAGAGGCATGCAGTAGGATGGAAAGAGAGAAGGTGGAAGAGAAAATGACATGAGTCCGCAGAAAGAGAAATGCAATGAGGTTAGAAATGGAAAGACAACACCAAGAGGGAAAACTGGGGACAGCCACCGAAAACTTCCTGCAAAGTATGTGTTGGTGTAAGAGTAATTATCAATACAATAATTTTATCCTCTCCCCCATTTATGTTTTATCTTATTAATTTTCAAGTCCACAAATATATGTATGTATATATATATATATAATTTTTTTTTTTTTTCTTGAGCTTGGCTTTCCATTTGCTACCCACACAGGCATTAATGGAAAACATTCATGAAAAAATACCAGTGTTCAACCCATTTGTCATTAAGCCGTATATGGCTTAAAGGACAGTGCAAACTGTGTTGGCATTGGACAGCTGGCACTGGGCATCATACTTGTTAAATTAACACAAATAAAACATTCCAGTTAAGCAGCCAATAGCTCAACTAGGAAACAGAGCAGGGTGAACCATTAAGCTAGAAATAACAGAGACCAAATCGGTTTGGGGCTATTTGCAAACAGCAATATTTCAGTTATTGGATGCCAGTACATGAATTATTTCAGTAAAGAATCATTAGTATAGCTGAAGCAGGCTTTGGTTCAGCAGTCAGTCTGGCAGAGAAGAATTTTAAGTCACGCATAAAGCTTCCATATCCTACAAACCACATAAGTAAAAATAAAACTGTATTAAACAAAACAAAAAGGCTGCATTTTCTGCCTCCTCTCCCTCTCATTATACCTATTCCTCCCCAAACCAACAGACTCATAGAAAATTTAGAAAATATTCTCTCTTTGGACTTCTCCTGCATTTGCAATTTATCCAGTTCTCCTTGATTTAATGATAAATACCATTAGGTTATGTTCCATGCAAAAAATACTGCGTATGAACAGTAATAAAGTTTGTAAGATACTTAGATATTTCTTACAATTTTCTGAAAGCTGGTTTTCTTTACTCTAGTTCTGAAGGGATGATTTGTCCATTTTTCTTCCATTTAGAATTAATACATGTATGGTGCCATGTCATAAGAACAATGAATATTCACAATGTGAGATCGTGAACTCATCATGATAATGCAGAGAGTCAATCCAAATTTTGTTGCATTTGTATGGAGTTAGCCTTATAATAATCAGAAAAATGGCAGCACTTGGAAGTTTTCCCAAACATCTATAAGGAAGACGCTTTTAGACATTCCTAAGGTATCGTAGTGACAAAACCATGGTAGTTGCAGCAGGTCATCTCTCCATCTCTTTGTCCTCTCCTCAAACACACACCTCCCCTAAAGAGATACCTCTTGACTTCCACACACATATATATCAGTATTAAAAGAAAAAAGAAAAAAAAAAAAAGATATAATCCCTTCTCCTTACTAGTGAGCAGATCAATACTGGCTTCGCTATTATCTCCTGTGAAGGCCAAACAGCTGCATCTGCCAGCTCTAGAGCAACCACATTTGGAAAGTAACTCATGAAGCTCTGTGAGAACACAGTTCTGTGATAAGAGCACAATGCATCCTATAAAGCTGAGAGCATGGCTATTGTTAACATGAACAAGAGTTGCCCCATTTACTTCTGTATTTTAAGCTCCCACCAGGTTTCCAGATTGATGATGTCAAATTCCTCACCTTCCTCAATTGTCTCCAAATGCTCCAAATCATAACTGAAATATTCATCAGATACAATGGAACTCATAAGTTTGAAATTGTTCTTTCAAACTTTATTCTTTCACCTGAGTGAATGATATTAAGGACACAAGCTTGAAATGATGCAATGAAACTTTGTACAATATGGGTTGAATTGGGAACCATTAGTTTTATATTTGCAGTGAATGGAAAAAGAAGCCGAGAAGAAAAAAATATGCAGAACCAGAAAGGCATGGCCAAGCCCAGGACCACTTTGGTCCCAAAACTAATGCTTATGAGGTAAGCGACACGTGCTGAGTACTTTTCTTGAGATCTTGTCATCCTCTTTTTGCATCTTATGTTTATAAGCCTGAACATATGGTCTGAAGTCTTAATATTAAGTCATTAATTTACCAGCAGTGAAAGCTGTTCCCATCCCCACCACTCAAAGATCTTATAATCAGTACTTATCAGATCAGGATATTTAATTGGTACCTGAAGCCCTGAAGCTTCCTTTACTCTACAATCTATTTCCCTAGCGCCAGATGAACTTTGGAACTCAATTGGCACTTACAATTCTGTGTTTAAGCACTTGTTTTCAAAATATTGATCTTCTGTGTAAGAAGTGTTTGACTGCCTAGTGAATCACACAATAAATACAACAGGTGAGCAGTAATCGATTAAAATACAGTACTTGGGGTTTTTAACTGCTTTGCAAAGCATCCTTCTAATCCATTATTGGGAAAATCTAATCCCCATTCAACTGGCTTAATCATAAATACAAAAACGCCCTAAATTAAGCCTATATAAGATAGCCTTTACAAAATTAGGATGTATGACCTGCCACTCACAAAATAGTTACTGCACCTTACCCTGGAAGGGCTAGCTTTTTGCAAAAAAAAAAAAAAAAGCCAGAAAACCAAGCAGCTTTCAGAATCACAAGAGAAATGCTCCAACTAAACCCAGGTCAATAGGTCAAGAGTTCAAAACCCCCACTACAGTATCTTAGTTCTCAGGGCTATTAATGACATATTTTCTGTAACCACTAGCATTTCCTTAGAAAGGATGATTAAGGTAGACGAAGCTGTTCAGAATGTGTGTGTATGTAAGAGAGCTATGCTTAAAGGACCATAGTTCTTTACATACACCCTGCTTTCAGGTAAGCTGTGTAATAGTTGTAAAAGATGTAAAAACAGTGTAAAAACTGTGCTGAAGACTAAGTAATAAACAGGGAATTAGCTTCACCTTTAAGTTAATTACAAGAAATGGAAACCTCAATCACGGAGAGACCAGCTGGGGACATGTACAGTTTTCGTTTTGGCCCATAGGTAGAGAAGCACTCCTGCCTACAAGAAGAAGCAGAACTTCGTCTGGGAGGTAATATGACCTGCATGGAGCTGAAGGAAGTGTTCGGGCTCTGTCCTCCTTCATACCGGGTCACAACTATTAATAATGTGACTCGAAGGAAATACTTCTGTCTGCTGTGCTGTTTATCTGTAATTTCATCTGAGGAAGTGAAAAATCGAGAGCCCCACTTCCCAGACATTGTGACTTGCTGTACTCTAAAGAGGCAGACAAGAGTAACAGCCCCTCCAGCTGATTATTACCTAGGGCAGCCAAGTTTGATTAAGGGAAATGTGGACAATGGAAATAAGACTGTACAAGCTCACAGCCAGAAGACCTGGTGAATCGAGTGTGCTGCTCTTTCAACAAAAACAACGACAGTTGCTTGTCTGTATTGTTAGAGACCAGATATCCTAAAAAAAATCACGTGAATCTTTATTGAAACTGGAAAACACTAACTACAGACAGATAACATTCTTGTAACACTAAGAACGTCAGACAGGGGGATGCTCAAACAGAACAGCAGACAGATTTGGGAAGTCATCTGGATGCTTCAGGGTCGTGTGTTCATTTCTGTGTGAAATGGAGAATGGATAGCAGGGAAAAACACTTTCCCGCACACAAATGCAAATTTTGTTTCAGTGCAATAGTTGACATAAATTAAGAAAAATGATTCATAAGAAGGTTTTCAACTAAACTAGGTTGCAGAAGCCAGCAAATTTTTCAGTAGCACAGAGCAACTTATCTTGTTCAACACAAGGCAAATATTTTTCCTGGGGCAGGGAAGAAGGGTTTCATTTAACACTGAAGGTTCTGATATATTCAACTGATGTTAAGACTACTGCTGGGTTATTTCAGTTCCATGACAATAGTACCAGATTAGAAATATTTAAACAAAATCTTTGCAGCAGTGAAAACAAGTTTAAAAAACTATCACTGTGTTTATTTTCATCTTTAAATGGATTACTGCTACACGCTGACAGCCTCACCAAACAAACAGAAGTCCTAAATCCTACAAATCTTTATAAACTGTAACATCAGCCATAGCAACTAACAAACAGCTACTAGGAAACAGTTTTGCTTGGTTGTTTCAACTAAAGGTTGATGTATTTGAAGTATTTATAGTGCTTTAAAATACATGTATGCTTAAAAAGATTACAAAAATGCAGTTTCTGGATAAAGAACCATTGGGGCTTCAAAATGAAATCTAGGCAAAGATTTTAAAACTAATGGATTAGCCTTTCTTCTTTTTTAAATGAAAAAAAAAAAAAATAATGAAAGGAGCACCAAAGAAATTTATCCTGCTGATCTTAAACAGCCACTCTGCATTACATACGGACATAAACACTAATGACACTAATGAACACAGATTGATGAAAGGAAATGATAGTCAAGGGACTCATCTACAAGTTTATCAGAAGGCAAGGCAAAGCCCGTAAGATGCTCGGCATCTTACCTAACACCCATGAACACATAGCAATCCTGACACATACTTCTTTCTCACAAAAATAGTAATCAGTATCTTCCATTGTGAAAAATATTTACAAGATCTGAGCCCTCTCCAACCAACCTCTCCAACATGTACACCTGAACAACGTGTACAAGGTTATCTAGTCTCTGTCCTCTCCAGGCTCTCCCAAAACACTTCCCTTTACAGTTTTGATGACTGCAACTTGAAACTCAGGCTTCTGGTTGTTCTCATTTGCAGTCCAGAAATACTTTTTTTAATTGTTATTATTTCAAAAACAAAAACATGGTTAATAGAAAAATCAAAGGCTAAGGCTGTGCTGAAGAGGAAAAAAAAAAAAAGGAAAAAAAAAAGAAAGGAACCACCACAACAACAAAAACGAAGCCAGAAAATAAGCATGAGCACAAAAACACATTCTATTCTGCTTGGTACCAATAGAGATTTTTGAAGTGCAAGATATACTTTAAATGATTTTAATTCAGAGTGGAAGAATTTGACCACTAATGTTTGAATATAGAACAACAGGGAAAAGCCATAATTAGACTACTGACTTTATAGTCTGCACATATAATGCACATATAACTTAATAAATGAGATAATAGCACATTAAAAAAATCTTCCTTCATGTAGAGCTTATTTAATCTTTACCAAAGTCTTACTAAATATTTCCTTTTTAATTTTTCAGGTCATCAGACAAGGCCCTAAGTGTACGTCTGAGCCTTTGTAGACCACCCACAGCATTATATTGAAATTCCCCAGAAGTGGGAACACTGGACTGCAGTGAAGAAAGGGACCTTTGCGTTATGAAGTGACCCCGAAAGTAAAGGACAGGGGAATTGTAGAGCTGTTGGCCATTATTCCCACACTCTCTGAAAATCACCCTATGTGCAGTAAATTACTGATGAGGAATTTTCTCTCTCTCTTTCTCTTTGTAATTAAGTCAAGTGCTTTTCAGTTTAGCTTCTTTAAATTACTCCCATTTAAACTCTCTCTGCTTTTCAGAGGAGCAGCTACTGACTAGGACTAGAGGCCACTTTTAGTGAAGGAAGGTGACCATTAACCATTCTGCCATATTATCCTAAATGAAATACTACAGTTGATCTCACGATTTTTCTTTTCAAGTGTCCCCTCCCACTTCAAACCTCTGTCCTTCTTTTACCTCTTGCATAGGACTTGGAAAGCTGCTTCTCTGAACTCCTTACAGGTGTACAAATAGAAAATTACAAATGTTCCATCAAGGAGAGATCTTTATAAGTTACAGTGGATGTCACTTTATTTTCTTTTGCAATTGCTTACCATTGTCCTCAATTTATGAGTGAAAATTCCACTTACATTGGTTAGACAGCACAATTCATAGCCAAATTCCTAAGTCCTTGTAAAACAAACAAATGCTTTGGTACACTTCTGCTGCTTCCTCTTTTCGTCTATGCTAGCTGCCAGAATAGATTCGACTAATCTTTCATGTGAAAGCTGAAAGTGCTAATAATTTAAATTCATCATTTCTTACTTTGTATGAAACAGTAATGCTTTCCTCCTCCATTAAAAACAAAAGAAGCCACCTATTAAACACCCAAATTCCATTCCACGGTTACATGTGATAGGCCGTTGTGGTTGGTGCAATTATGTGAAGATGAAGGTGCATGAAATGGGATGGAAAACAAGTTAGTTGTGAAGCCTCAAACTTTGGCCTCCTGTGCAGAAAGGAAACTAAAATGCATAATTACAAAGGTCAAAAGGAAAATTATCCTGGTATTTCTGCCCTAAATAATAATAAAAAAAAAAGGTTGGAAAAAAATAACAAGTAATGTAAAGTACATGTGTTCTCCATGCCTTCATACTACACTGCTCTTCATCTTTAGGTTACTGTTACTTTCTTGTTCCTAAAATACGATCAGTAAGAACTTTTCACACCTAAATAATACGTAGGTAATGCACCACACTTTTCTCATTGCTGCAGTCAGTTTATATAGGACACATCAAAGCAGAACAAGACAGCAGAGTCTTGCTTAAGATACTGGCAAGGCTGCACAAAGAGTTCAAGAGTCCCAGCTGTCTGATCACCCAACAGCATAGCTGTTTTTTCATCTACATGAGCAGCAGAGGTAAAGAAACAGAATCATGATGTAGAGAGACTTTGGGGGCAATAAATACTGAAACATATACAGAAAGAGAGAAGAAATGGTGTTTTCAGAGCTTGGAGCTGCACATTGGTTGACACCTCAAGGTCACTGTTGTTGCCCCTTACTTCAAAGGGAGGGTTCTGGAAATGGCACCAAGCCAATTTGTTGTCTTTTTTGCCTCCCATCACATCACACGTGTAAAAAAGCTTTCCTGGCATCAGAAAATCATGTTTACAAATACTGGAAACCCACTGGGGAGATAAACTATCTGAGACACGTGTCCATCAGACACTACCACCGGCCTCCAGAGACAAGGATTCAAATCCTGGTTCCGTGTTACATTTCCTTGGGTAGTTCATCTAAGCTAAATATGCAGTGATAAAAAAAAAAAAAGACTAAGCATACATGCATTCACAGCATGCATGCTGTGCCTGCATTTGCCATGCAACTATAACATCACTTAATGCTCAGTGTTGGTTTTTTTCATTCATTTTCAAATTCAAACGAGGGAAATCTACCTTTGCTACTACAGAAAAGTCCAGTGCTGTCAACTGGTCTCTGCACGTATAACAAGTATAAAACATTTCTTTCCAGCAAGATCCACAAACAGTAAACAGCAACCCCCTACTATGAAACCTGACATTTCTACAGAGGTATTTAATTCAGAAAACCACTGGTATAAAACTGAGGCAGTAATGGGACCAGTACATGGGATAAAGAAATTAATCAATACATGAATGGAGTATTTATGGTATGAATGTAAAAGAAAACTTTTCTTAACCTTTCTGATGCCTCTTTTCTATTGCACTCCTTACAGGTTCTTCCAAGACATTCTTACAAAGCACAAGGTCACAAATTTCACCTTTTTGTTCACCCTCCTTTCAAATCTGCTTGACTTCATGCCTCACATAACCCTAACCACATGAAAGAAGTAAATGTGGCCTCCCTGCCCCAAAATTCAAAATAAGAATTGCATTAACAAATCATTTTTTGTATGTAACTGTTGTCAAAGGCTGATAAAGGTTGGATGCTGTGCTACTTTACCGATCTGTTTGATTGGACACATAAATCTCCTCTCCAAAACCCTTGCTTTTACAACCCCTCTCCATTTTTGCCTATACCAATCAAAACATGAATAAGTTAATTTCTCTACGGTTATAATTGTAACTGATGATATCCATTTTATTTCAAAGCCACCACTAATGCTCGGAGGCTCAGATCACACACACACATGTATTAAATGGATCCCTCGCATATCCACACATGTGGCTGAGTGTTTGTCCTGGAAATGTCTTCTTTGTCTAGATTTGTGCTTCAAGCAACCAAAAACAGGAAGCAGGGACAAATGTCTAAGAAAACATACATTTGGTTCATTCTATTAAACCAATAAAAATAAATTCTTTTTCTCTTCTGGGCCTTTAGTATCTGTATCAGAACCCAAGTCCTCCATTAATGCTAACACCGAGTCTCCCTTCTCTGCTGTTTCATACCTATCTGTATTTCTGACAGCGACTCTAAGAGACATGAAATGTATCCATCCTGAAAAAAAAAAAAAAGGAAAATAAAATCCACCTACCACTGTACCCAGCACTTCAGTCTAGAGCCATAAGTATTTACATAATCAAAACATTTCATATAGCGTAGTGGAAAGTCACCAGAACTTAAAAACGTTATGACAAAAACTAGCATTTTGCCATGGTAAATGCTACGGAAAATCAAAGATTAGTTATGGTTTAGGATGTCTGAAAACATGGAAAATCGTTTTAAAAAAATTAAGAAGTCTCAGCTGTATTTTGGGCAAACTACCCCTGCAGGCCTGGCTCTACATGAAGCAAATTGAATAATCAGTTAATGGGGTATAATAGCCAAATGAAGGCCTGTGCAGTTGGTTAGAAACTCGACAGGAATCTGAAGTTGAGCTGAAAAAATGTTTCAGCTCAGCTATGTTCATTGTTTTCTGGTAAAACTAAAATAGCATCAAGATCCCTTCCTGAATCTTAGCAATCCTCAAGCATCAGAAACACGTATTTTCTAACAAAGACCCTTATGGCTTCTCAGCACAGCTTTGCTTTGTTTAGACAACGATTTTCCAATTTTCTCTGGGATTATACGGGGTGTGAAAGTCCTTGAGTTGAGAGTATGCACCATGCAACAGTGCTGTGTCCAACTAGCCAGGAAATTTGGAGGAAACTTTGGAATTCCCCATTGTACTCTTTGCTCAGAGGAAGAGTCATCATAGCCTGCCAGGCAGGACCCTAACATTACTACCAGGGAGTTTCCAACTTTGCTGCTCTTCTGTAATGATCCAACACATCTAGAATAGTTTTAATAAGGCAAAAAGCACCTTGTTTCCTAGAGCCTTTCTTAGGAGGCTCAACACGTTTATATTTCATGGTAGGTACATAATTCCCTGTTGGGTGTTCTGCTGTTTGTTTCCCTCTCGGTACATGGCCTCCTGAAGGCCGAGTTTCTTCAGATTAATATATCTGGAAAGATCAGGTGAACCCAAACATTTGCTCTTCCTTAGGACTTTTTTGCTCCATGGTTTAAAAAGGACAGTTTGTGAAATGCAGTTTCTCTTGCTGTGTTGGGGTGCAGGCTCCACTCTGATGAGTTAAGAGATCAGTCAGATCTGGATATTAGGCTCCAAGCAATACTGATGCAGAACTCCTGACCAAGGTCTAGGTATCTCCAGAGGAACACGTATGGTGACCAGTCCTCATAAATCTTTTGCATTTTTTTGAAGACGTAAACCAATTCTGAGCTATGGAAGAAATTTTTTTTAAAAAAACAAAACAAAACAAAACAAAAAACAGAAGACAGCAGAGAGTGTAGCAAAAAATCTAATCCTAGCTATTCACATCTTTATAAACCACAAGGTCTTTGAATATAAACTTTGAGAGCCATTCAGTTAACTTCTGGTAAGAGCTGTCAGTGTAAATCTCATAGAGGCTTCCCTGAGTATGTTTGCTAAGTCTGGTTGACACATCTCTCATGGGACACCGAGGGAGAGAGACAGGGATGGTCTCTGTGCAGTACTGATCAAAGGGAAATTCACAGCAAAATGAGAAGCAGACTCATTCAAAAAACTGGGAGTTGTTGTCATTTCTGGTTTGTATGTATGGGGCTCTTGCAGAGCACCTGTTCCTGCAAGACAGCACTGAGAACTCCCAAACTACATGCCTTCTACTCCCTCAAAGCCAGACACAATATGACTGAAAGATAGGAATTTGTGTTTGAAGACTTTTATAGCCAGAAATCACTGCATACAATAAAAACATCAACCTAGTGTTAAGTACTATGCCACTCCTTACATTTTTCCCTGACTCTATCCATTGTGTGGTTGGAAAAAGCTAGCTTAAAAAAAAAAAAAAAAGCACACACAAAAAAGAACCATGAAATAATGTGTTTGAAAGTCTACCACTTGAGAAACAGAATGCTAGACCACAGATTGACAGCGCTGAATTTGGACTTGGGCAGAAAACCTTAGGAGGTACCCTCAGCGAAACACTTGGTGTCATACATCAACAGGACAGAAGATGCCCCCAGGCTTTAGGGCGCTGTATGCCATCCTGGTAAAAGAAAGGAGTTTTGACCGAAGCTAACCTGGTGGTGGCCAGGCCAGGTAAAACATACCAATTAAAGAATGCTTCTGCAGCTACGTATCCTTAAAGTAACCTTCAGCCTTTCTTATTTAGTAGTTATCAATTTATTTATTTATTTAGTTTGTAACAGACACAGTAGGCTGGGTTTCACTCTCCATGAAAACTATTTTAACACAAAGCAGACTTGGGTCTTTATTTGTTTTGAACCACAAGTAAAAAAGCAATACATTTACTTTGGAAGAAGGTTGCCAAACGGATGAAAAAGGCCTGCAAGTTTTCCTTTTGCTTGCCCTTAGCATTTACGGTCAACTTTTCCCAGCTCAAAACCCAAAGTCTGCTCTCAATTAGCCTGGCATAAATCAGAGCAACTCCATTGACTTCAGACAGCTTTTCTGGATATACAGCATTGTGAGACAGAACAGAATTTGGCCAATAGTGTCTTTTTTGTTTTACCGGCATCATGGATTTTTCTCTTTTTGGAAGACTTATCGGTCGACACAAAGCAGATGACTGTGGACAACCTGTTTGATGTGGTAAACAAAAGCAAAGTAACTGCCAAACCAGCCGATGGAGTTAGAAAGAAAAGAAACATGAACACTGTGGGAAGGAGAATGCTGAGGAAGAACTTGAACCTTCTACTGATTTTGGTAGTGAAGTCCAAAAATAACCAAGAATATTGCCTAAAACTGTGTAGGAGTGTGATTTTAATCTCTAATCATGCCCATCAGAAGCAATTCCTCTGAACCTGATGGTGCTAATCCACAGTAAAACCAGACGCAGGAATCTGCAACCACACACAAAGTTTAGATACCAGCAGGAGCAACACAATAAAATTATCATGAACACATTTCCTACTGGTAAAGCAAATGTAGTGAAGGAGTAGAGAGACTGAACTCTCTTTTGCAGAATTTATTTCTGTAAATACAGCTCTGCAAAACCTTATTGCAAACTTTTTTCCTTCCTTGAGAGGGACTAGGATTATGAACTAAAACAAAGTTGATAGCAAAGGACAGATCTTTCCTGGATGAACAGAGATATTTCCAGTTTATGAGGCAAGAAATATTTTTAATTGATTCTTACAGATTCCTCTCTGCAACGCTAGTGATGGAAGCAGAATGGGCACAACAAGCATTTCTTTTGACAAAAGCATAGGGTGTCATATTTTAACTTACAATTTTAAAATTTCATTACAAATTGCAGTAAGGCCTAACTAATGGTGTTCTATTAATTTTTTTTAAATAATAAAATAAAAATGTTGCTTCAGTGACCAAATGCTCAAGCTTGAAAACTTGAAGATTCTAGCAGGAACATTGCTGAGAGAAAACTTCTTTCAACTTACGGTTAATTCAAATTCTATAAACATGCTAAAACTTTGTATGAGTCATTTGATTTCAATATCTTTGTTTATTTTTAGTCCCTTTTCAGCTGTCAGGTGTAGAGATAGTTTCATTCACCTGGACTATTCCACTGAAAGTTTAGATACTCACTGGGATGTTATAAAGCAGAAAGACTGTATTTAGTCTTCCTACCACAATTACAGATTGAAAATACTAAAAGTGTGAGTGACAGAATCAGCTTTGCTGAAAAGTTTATTTACCAGAAACCCAGCATGACTTACAGGTAGCCAACACAGACAGATTCTTGTCATGGCAACTTTGAACATTTCACTGGGCATAGAACTTGTATCTTCAGGTACCAACATGTATTCATTGGTCTGTAATGACTAATGGGGAAAAACTAATTTGCTAGAACAACTTCAACATGATATTAAACTTGAAATAAGTGTTTAAATGAGTACTTATCTGTAAATGTTTACATGAAGATTTATTTCTCGGCTTTAAATTTAAATTATGCTTTAAATTATGTCAGCTTCCAGGTGGATGTGGAGTAGAAATGGCTATTTTTTCAGAAAATGAAGATAATTATTGAAATTATGCTACACTGGTGAAATAATAATAATAAAAAAAAATTTCAAAGAACTAACAAAACTAATCTGCCATGTTTCTACTGACTCATTACTAAAAATCAGCTCAAACATAAATTCATTAGGAATTGCTGAAGACTGCAAAATAAAACTAGCAAGCAAACATTAACAGTGAGAAACTGTGTTAGTATTAGATGCATGACTTGTATTTGTTTAATTGCAGTAAGAGTATCAACAATTTTTGTAGAATTGAAGCAGTCCCTCATTTTTAATCCAAGCTCAGCATTTTAAC
This sequence comes from Aythya ferina, assembly GCF_964211825.1. Classification (NCBI taxonomy): domain Eukaryota; kingdom Metazoa; phylum Chordata; class Aves; order Anseriformes; family Anatidae; genus Aythya; species Aythya ferina. The sequence goes on along the minus strand of NC_140297.1, from coordinate 91,048,130 downwards.
AAATCAATGACATCTGCTGCACATCGGCTGATAGATTCCCAGTCACATTGGTAAGTCATGAAACAGAGCATAAGGTCATGCACAAAGCTTTCCACACAGGGCAGCTGAAACCCCCAGCTGTACTCACACTGAAGATGCTTTAAACTCAGCCTCAAATGCACTGTCATCTTTGTCATCAGCCTGTAAGACCATGTGGCTCTTGGCCTCCAGCTCACTGAATAGCAAGCCAATAGGACGTGATGGAAAAGCATGAATGTGTTGCCAAATGGAAACAACCAAACAAAAACAGAAAAAAAAAAAAGAAGAAAAAAAAAGGAAAAAAAACATTCTATGATACACATCACTCAACTACTGTTTAAATTATCTGGAGTCTTGTATTTTCTTATTGACAGAAGCCATTAGACTTTGGTCATCTCAGTTTGTTCTGTAAGATGGGCAGCTTTATACGTAATACAGGGTTTTAGGGCTCTAAGTTTCCATCCAGCGCTAACCAACAGAAACCCCCAAAGAACTTCCCAAATGTTATAATCAATACAGGAAACACTCTTCACGGAGCACACTTTGGTTTTGCAAATTGCACCCTGAGCCACTGGATGACAGACGTGTCCAGCTTTAGCTATCTGCAGCAAACATATCTTCATGTGAGTTAGTCAGCCAGATTCCCTTTATAGTCGATAGAGAGAAATTGTTAGTTTCACAGCATGATTCATCTTAGCTGAAATTTCAGACATGTAGAACACATTAGATAACTTCAGTCTTACAAGCACTTGCTCCACTCCACAGACATCAAAGGGAGGCAAGCTGATCAGACATCTAACTTAGGCAAAATTAATTCCAGCCCTCTTGTGTGGTATTCAGACGTGCTGAGGATCTGCAGCTCCCATTTTTTCTAAGCATGTATAGCCCAAGCCAAGTGTAATGGTACTGGCAATGACGCTAGCTCTGACTGACTCCAGTGATGCAGAGTGCTCCTCAACTAGTCATTACTGTCTCTCTTTTGTTAATTATAAAACATCAGATACATTCACTACTACAGTGTAGCCTCAAAGGAAAATATTTATGCTGGAATGCTGGCTGTTTGCAAAGGGGAAAAACAATCAATGAATGGTAACATAAGCAGGGCAATTACCTCTGTATTAATGTGACTTTACCCTTGTTACAACCTCCCATTATGTTCCTATATTAAATATAAAATCTGTCAATGGATGATATTAACCTTGGTTAGTTCCATCAAATCAAACGCTCTACCTACCATGTTTTGGGTCCATTTACTTAGGGTAGATGGTGACAAAGAACTTGGATATGTAGGTAAATGAAATGAAGTCATCTACAAATTTTTTATTTTTATTTGTTTTTTTTCTTCCAATTTGCTGGAAAAAGGCTGGCAGGTTAATAAAGTGCAATGAACATAATGGAAAGTAGTAGGGCGAAAGCAGGGCCCATTCCTTAGCTCAGGCACCTACCTCTCACTGAGACCTTCAACGCGCTGTCCGTGGCCTAGCATGAAGCTGGGGTTCGACTGACTGCACGGACTGGCAGGGGCCGATAAAGTGCTTTTGATGTTCTGTACCGAGTGTCTGCGGCTCCGTCGGCGCTCCAAGCCCCTTCGCTCACTGGCGCCCAGGCTGGCCCTTCTTCTGTCCTTGCGCCCGCTGGGCGGGGGGTCAGCGCTCTCATCTCCATCCTCGTGTCTCAGGGTCACCTGAGGAGGAAAGAAAGGCAAGGCTTCTGATATGCGTCCTGTAGGTACCACAGGTCTTCACAACTAGTCTTTAAAAAACAACTGATCTCAACATGAGTGTGGCACTGTTTCTACAGATATCCCTCCACGTTGCTATCTATCCACTAGTGCAGTGTAGCAGGTCTAACAACTGAATTATAGACTGACACCTTGTATAAAACAGTACAGGACCTGTAACAACAGATATATTCATGCCATTTTCATTTATTTATTTATTTATTTTTAAGGACTTAATTTTCAAGGAGTCCAAGCAGCGCTAGACACCTAGCTCTCTTTATTTCCTTCTAAAATACATATGTGAAGTCTTGGAACTTCTGAAATCAACAGAAGATCTCCTAGGCACTGATCAGTTGAACACTTCTGATGTTCAGACATGCCACTGGTAATGACCGAGTGAAAGATAGGCTAGTATTTTAGGATAGTGCCATCATTTATTCTCAACCAAGAGAATAGCAGATGCATACATAACTGCATTCCTCTGTAAGGTCTCCATTTTTACAGATCTCTCTGCAAAGTAAACAAAGGAAAAGAAACTAACAAAACTGTTTCTGTGAACTCATACCACAATGGATTAAAAGCAAAACACACAGACCACACATCTCCTCTAAGCTTCCCAATTTTTAGGTTAGCATAATTACTTTCTCTTCTGCCATTCAGTGGAAAATTCAGCATTTCCTGCCAGTTCAGAAGCACTGTCAGTGCAGAGGAACATATGCATTATACAAGGAAGGAACAATGCTGAGAATGCATTGTGCATGGCCACAATGACATTTGACAGAAAATTCTGACATTGGTTGGGAGCTCATCAACTGGAAATAGTCCAGGAACAAAATATGGATGTAGCTGTATTGGGTTTACGTGGCAAGGGTTTGGTAGCAGGGGGGCTGCAGGGGCAGCCTCTGTGAGCAGAGCCCAGCAGCTGCCCCATGTCAGAGCTGAGCCAGCTCCAGCCGGCTCCAAAGCGACCTGCTGCTGGCCAGAGCTGAGCTAGGGAGCTGAGCTGGATGGTCTTCTGGAAGAACAGAGTTAAGAAAGGGGAAAAAAAAATGCTGTGTGAGAGCAGCTGGGAGAGAGGAGTGAGAAGCAGCCCTGCAGCCCCCCCAGGTGAGTGCAGCAGGAGGGCAGGAGGCAGCAGCAGTTCCCCTGCGGGCTGTGCAGGGAGAGGCCCCTGGTGGAGCAGGCTGTCCCCCTGCAGCCCATGGGTCCCCCATGGAGCAGATCTCCACACTGCAGCCCCCCCGTGGGTGGAGGAGCCCCCGGTGGAGCAGGTGGATGTGGCCTGGAGGAGGCTGCGGCCCATGGAGAGCCCCCGCAGGAGCAGGGGGTCTGGGGGGAGCTGCCGCCCAGCCGTGGGGGACCCGTGCTGGAGCAGTTTGCTCCTGGGGGATGGATGGATGGACCCCGTGGGACGGAGCCGTGTGGGAGCAGTGCTTGAGGAACTGCTGCCTGTGGGAAGCCCACGCAAGCTCAGTTCAGGAAGGATGGTATCTATCCACGTGGAGCAGGGGCAGGGAGTGAGGAGGCAAGGATGGCAGAGACAAAGTGTTAGGGACAGACCGCAGCTCTCATTTTCCATTCTCCTTCACTGCCAGAGGAGAGGAGGTAGAAGAGGGTGGATGGAGGTGAAGGTCGTTTTTTAGTTTGCTTTTAGTTTCACTAAAAGCACTCACTGCTCTAGTCTGTAGGCAATAGGCAATAAATTATATCATTCTTCCTATGTTGAGTCTGCTTTGCCCATGACAGCGATAGGTGAATGATCTCCCTGTCCTTATGTCAACCCATGATTTTTTTTTCATCATAAAAAAAATAAATAAATCGGAGTGTAGGGAGAGTCAGAGAAGGGTGTGGTGGAGTTAGCTACCTATTCATGTTACACCACCACAGCAGCATCTAGTATCTTGAATTATGGCATGCCGCTGAAATGCCAATGTGACACATCTCTAAGAGAAAAACAGAAGTGCTATCATACGGTACATAAAGAGAGAGCTATTGCTAGCAGAAACAAAATTACTGGTGGATCTCACCTGAAATGCAGCATAAAGTTTATGCAACCTTTATTTAAGAAGGATCCATTCACATAGGAAGAGGTAAAGCACAGGGATATGTGGGTGACCAGAAAAATGTGTATTTTCTTGTTTCTATGTCTTGTTATTCTGGTAATTCTTACTAGAAGGGACTTTGACAAAATGAAGGTTGGCGAAGTGGTATATCTCTGCAGAAGGTGCAAAATCTATGAAACTGTGAAGGAGATTTTTAAAATAAAGCACAAATTTGGTAGTAAAAGAAGGAATGTATGAGGATATGTTTACATTTAATCTGGTTATCAAGACAAAGCTGGTACACAACTAGGTAAACTGATAATTTTGCAATCAGGTCTTTCAGTAGGCACAGCATAAACAAAAATAATCTGTTTTTACGTTTAACAATCATTTTTTACAGAGGACATTATCAGCTGATGCCTCTAACAATAAGAACATGGATCCCTCTCATTCTCACATTCCTTTTTTTCTGGCCTGACAGTCCTCCTCCAGACTGGTCTATATAAAAAATAGCTCTGCTAAAGTTAGTGAAGTAGTGATATGGTTTACTGGAGGACTTGTTAGTGTTAGGTCAGAGGTTGGACTCGATGATCTTGAGGTCTGTTCCAACCTAGACAATTCTGTGATTCTGTGAAGTGGCATGGGTGTAGAGCTGATGAAGAAAATGGAGAATCAAATCTACCACATCCTTTGCTGGACTTGGATGGAGATAAAGTCATTTCATTTCATCGTATCAGGATACAAATTCACATTTACATTATATTGACTGCAGCCTAGACCTTCCCACTTCCAACACTTGCCAAAACCTGAAAATTGAGTCTAATTATTAAGAAATTGGATATCCTATCCTTGTATATAAGTTCTTCAGAAGTAGTTAATTTATACCTAGGTGGTGAATGTGGAGTCGTTCATTACTCCATTGCTGCAAACTGCACAGGATCTGGTCCAGGGTAAACTCGTAAACAAGGACTTGCTGGGTATTCAGCTGCAGAACAAGTGGTATTTGTGAAGCTAAGCTCAGCTGAACCTTTTTCATGAGCTGAATACTTCTGCATATGGAGAGAACTGCTTACTTCAGGATGTGTAACAAGCAGTCTGAGAAAGTTTTCACTGCAGGCAGAACTGCCTTTAAAGAGGCTAGTAAATGTGCTGCTTTGCCTTGCAGTACACCCCAGCATTAGTATGAAACGCATCTGTATGAGCAGCTATATACTTGTAGCAGGTCACGTATACGAATGTGTATAATACTTCTAGCAGCCAGATGTTTTTCTTTTAAAATAAAATAGATAACTGAATTTCACCTAGGTTACATTCCCCCCTCCTCTAGGCTTTGAAGTTTGCACAAGCTGTAAGATGCATAAAACAGGGCATGTTATGTTACCTCATAAATGTTAAATTGCTCAACTAAGTCCAAGTCTGTTCCTTTCTTGTTCAAGTGTCTCTGTGAAATAGCTTCAATGCCTAGCTCTTCCAGACAGTCCACCACGTCGTAGAAAGAGTCTTGATCTGGCAACCCTGACAGCGTCTAAGAAACAAAGGAAAAACATTTTAATCTGTTTGTTTTGAAAAGAATTAAACAAAGGTTTTTAAAAGCGGGTGGCAAGTGGTGCTACGTATGATTTCAATAAAACAAAACCATGATGTGGGATTAGAGACACCGCTAGAAAATAAAAAACAAGTGGCACAGCTTTTAACAAACAACTCGATGCACTGTGTAGAAAAATGAATAATTGGCAAAACAAATCAATGTTGTTATTTCATACAAAAGTATGGAAAATGCGGGTCTTTAAAATACACAGTTGGATTCTTCCTGGCTTCATTCAAGTACAGATTTAAAGAACAGAGAATGTTAAAGCATCAAACACAAGGATAAAAGCAAAGACAGAGAAAAAAATGGTTCAGCTAAAACCAGTGAAGCTGATTTCCTACTGATTCTTATAACTTTGGCCGTAAGAAGAAAAAGTCAAATGCACAGCTGTGTGATGTCAGGACAGCAGGAAATATCCTGCACCATGTGCCTACTGTCCTCAACACCTGCAGCAGAGGTCATCCTCCCAACGCACAAATTGTTTTATATTACAGAGATATTGACTTCTTTCCTCCCTTTCAACCTTAAAAGTCTTACTAAAGGTATGCTGACTTCTTAGCTCCAATACAATGTTAAAAGTACTACAGATTCCTGATTATGGGGTAAGTTGTTACCAGTGACACTGGAGCATTAGAACACTAGAAAATAAAGAACGCCAGCACTAACAGCTACTGAAAATAAACTATTTGAATTCAGAGCTTTATATGGTGCCCACTCTATATTCAAGAGAGAAAGCACTTTTTTTCCTTTTTTGGTGAATACAAAAAACTGAGAAGAAATGGAAGGTGGTCTTCTGCAGTGTACCATGTACTTTAAACACTCCACTACAGTGCACGTAGCAAGAGGAATTGGATCAAGCCACTCAACATTGTACTGCAGGGTGATGCTTGGGAAGAGGACATGGACATTGGACAGCTCTGAAAAGAGCATAAGTGAACTTCATCCACCAGTCTTGCAGACAAAGCCAACAGAAAACACAACTATTTTGGTCTGCTATTATTTTCTGCTCAGCTTGTGCTGATTTTTAACCGCTCGTTATGGATGCTGCAGAAAAATAGGCCTAATCCTGCTGATGCTGAGCAGGAACTACTGAACATACAGTGCAGCCTTCTTGCAGAGTGGCACATGCCACCTTGTGAGCATCAGTCACCCCAGAGCTGCTTCTGCAAAACAAGGGAGAGTGCAGTCTGGAAGCAACACAGTTAGTCTGGATTAGCTCTCCAATGAGATACTCGTGCTCAGGTAGCTTCCTCTCTCCTAGCTATTCAATTAGCTAAGTAACTTATCTATAATTCCACTAGAAGAGAGAAAGAGTGAGAAAAAGAGAGAGCCCAGGCAAAAAGGAGACACTTTCCAGCCAGTTTCACCTTCTCATGAATGTGAGAAGGTGAAATGAATGGGATGGGATGAGCTGTGCTCTAATACTGGTTTTCTGGAGTGTGGCTTTCCCAGAGTTGCTCTGAGCAGCAAAGTGAAAAAGAGAACAGCTGTTCTGGGCTACCTCCCTCTACCAAGAAACTTTACATTCAGAAAAATTGGTTGGAATTACATGAATAAGGAGAGACAGCAATAGACAGCTGGCATACCCTGCCCTGTTTAAGCACCTCTTTCCTATGAAATGAGGCACTGGGAAATGTGCCAAGCTGTGTTTCTTCTTCAGTCATTGAAGGACTATTGTCTGATGATTATCTAGTGAGTTGCACAATAAAGAGGAATGCTTAGCACAAAACCCTAATAAAGTGCTAGGATAATATGTTTAGGATCTGATTAAACATTTGTGTCTGTCCAGAACAGTATTTAGGGCCTCTGTTCAAAACCCACTGAAGACCATGGAACTAAATTTTCCTGAACAGTGCTGATAATACATACCATGTACATTCTGGTCTTTCCTAAACTGACACCTAGCAACCTTAAAAAATGAAACCTGGCCTTGGCAAGGCAGAATTAAAATATAGCCACTTGGAGAAATGTGTTTAAACCATAGTCTTTGTTTTGTTGTAGAATTTTGTTGTGTTACTCCTAGCTTAGAGGAAAACAAGGACTTCAAATCTCATACTCTTTAGAATTCAGGTCTACAAAAGAGGAATAAATAGGAATGTCAACAGTCATTCTTATGCTTCTATCCCGTTTTGGTTTGAGGAAACATCCCCGAATTAAGATTGTTTTATTTGTTTGTGCAAGTTGTGCAAGTTGCTCTCAGGACCTTATGGGAATGCTTGCACAACACTGAGTTCTTTTCTCTCAAGCAGCTGCTTTTGGAATGGTGAACTAAATTAAAACCAAAAACCTAGCCTGAGAGTTTTGAGCTTGATATATCTTCTTAACCACATTTTTACCAAAGCCTAAACAATACATTTTACCTACCACTAACTGTAACAGTCCCAATGGAAAAAGGCAAGAAACTGATGAAGTTGTATGGGCAGTGGAAAAGAAAAAACCACCACAGGTCTATGGAATTACAGGCCAAATGTTTTCCTACATGATAAATCCTATTAGACGACATATGAAACTGGTAACAGCAGAATAACCTTACCTCGACCTGTCCTCGGTTCCATTTCTTAACAAAGCCAAATGTAAATTAGCACTAACCTATTCCTAGCTTCAGACTGAAAGGCTCTCTTTAACTGTGATTTTTTAAATGTGTATTGCTGGATGACATTAGGTAGCAAAATTAGTAAGTATAGTGTCTTTTGTCATTTAGAAAACATTCACAGCACAAAGCAGTGGTGCAGACAGAATACAGACAACAGAAAGTCCAACAAAGTGTATTTGGTGTGCATGCTTTGCATGCAAGTCCAAATAACATAAAAAGTACTGCTCTGGTTACTACACATCCAACAGATTCGGTTTCAATAGAGGGCCACACACTATATAGAGATATTATCTAAATCCTACATGCTTTGGTGAAAAACACAGTAAATTTACATAGTAAATAAACACACTTAAGGGCATTTGCTGAGTTTTCAATTGCTTTGGGATAGGAAGAAGCATGTCTCATGCATGCGTTTTCTCAGGAACCACAACTTCTTCTAAAACATCTGCTGCTGCCAATGCTAAATACAGGACACAAGAAGATCATTGCTGAAGAAATGATGTGCCAGCTGCTGCATTAACACCACAGTGGCCTGCGACAGCACTTTTCCAGCTGCTGCTGCTGCTGGACCACTGGTGGGTGTCACTCTAAGCTCCCACTGCTAATCACTGGCCTGGAAGCTTGTACTTAAACTTGTCTTGTCCTGGATCTGCTAAAAAGCACTCAGTGCTTAATCGGGCTACACTAAAACATACTGATTTTTACATACTGAGTAATAATTTTACTTACCTGTTTAAAACAAAAGTATTGTATAATGCAAGAGAACAAACATAATCTTAAAAAACTGGTAAAAAGAAAGTCATCAGTAATTTTACAGCTACAAAAATACTGGTATAATCTCAGTAATAGAAAATTTTTGAAGCAAATGTAAAAAACAACATGTAAATGAAAGTCTGGAAGTAAACAGAAAAGCCAATTGAATTTAACACAGAATTCAATTTCTACATTTGGTGATTAGAAGTTTTTATATATTTGTGTGTGTGTGTCTATACGTAAAAGGAAATATAAAGTGTTTAATCTGTTTGGACCTCAGTAAAACTTCCAATAAAGGGCCACATGGGAAAAAAACAATAAATAAAGAAAGAGGGATTACAGTAAGATCTAACAGACCATATGAACTCACCAAAGGAAGGTATCATAGGTTATACTGGGACTACAGAGAATCTGAGGTATATATATTGAGATCAATCTCATTTTAGAGATTCATTAATGAGTAAATCCCCCATAACTAAGAGATGGTTAATGAAATGGTAGCATAAGTAAATTGGTTAAGTGTCAACAAAGGAGAGGATGAGGATAAAAGGATTGGTACAATTCTTGTATCAGATTTTGAGCAGGAAGGAAGGCAGTCTATAAATGTATACATGGAAAAAGAAAATGGAGTAGGAGAAGTATGCTTCCTTAAAACAAATTCCCCATGATGTTTCTGCCTGCACTGAAAACTTTGACAATTCCTCGCCTGGAGAAGCTGAAACCGTCTGAGCCTTCTTTGTATTCTCTGCGGGGGAAAAAAATTACAACTGTGACATGCTGCTTACTGTTTTCTCTATAATCATGAAAAAAAATCCCATTAAAAACATCATAAAACTGTCCATAAGCCAGATCATAATTACAAGTGTGGCATTGTGGGATTCCTCTGTTCCTTGATCTTTGTAACTCCTTTGACTGTGAGATGCTTTTTCTTTTTGTTTGCTTTTAAAGAACTACCTCCTCCTAAAAATAGCTTTAAATGTAGTGAAAAACTCGAACTAAAGAAATTAACTATAGGATGACAAAGGAGTCAATATAGAACAATTTTTTTTTAAAGTTAGACACCGGGTAGTTGCAACAGAGGCGGGGGGGAAAGGGAATTATTTCAGACAGAGGAATCAGTACAAGATACAACAAGGCTTAGAACAGAAACACTAAAAACTAGTAGCCTCAGCTTTAATAGCAGCTACGGACACAACGAGCAGGTGATGCTTTTCAGAAAGAGTACGTCAATATGTAAGATGGTCACTGAAAGTCAACAGGATCTTTACTGCCATGTAAGCAGGTGCAAGGGCAACTCTAAGTAAAAGGACAGTGACAACAGGGATGTCACTGGGAGAGATCAGGCCCTCTCAGGCATCTTCACTGGATAATACCAGCCATTAAGAAACCATTTCATTAAAACAAACACACAAACAGAACAACCCATTGCCCCAGCCACAAGCACAGAAAGCTGTCATCCTGGTATATGACCTCCACGGACACACTCTGGATTTTTAAATGAATATAATGAACAGTAATAATGTTCTGCAGTTCTCTGACCTATTAAGTATAATTATAAAACACAAAGCTATTTTGATTTTCTAGCAGTATGTTGACCTTCTGTGCTCTTTAAAAGATTTACTTTTAATTTTAGTCACGCTAGGATTTGTTTAGAATTTGAAGATTAGACACTAATTTTTAAGGAATTTACACTCATAAATTTCTAACTTTTGCAGTCCTTTCATTTTCTCCCTCCTCATCACTCAAGTGACTGCTTCCGAAAATGTTTGATTTTACTGCAAAACTACTACTTGTAATAAACGGTACCAGAAAATACAAAGAAAGAAGAAAAAATCAAAGCATGTTTTTACCTCAGTTTTTAAAGTGGAAACACTCTCACTAGCTCTCAGACCTGTTTAATTTACCATATTTGGTTTGCAGTGAAAAAAATAACATAGAATCACAGAATCACAGAATCACAGAATCACAGAATTTTCTAGGTTGGAAGAGACCTCAAGGTCATCGAGTCCAACCTCCAACCTAACGCTAACAGCCCTCCACTAAACCATATCCCTAAGCTCTACATCTAAACGTCTTTTGAAGACTTCCAAGGATGGTGACTCCACCACTTCCCTGGGCAGCCTGTTCCAGTGCCTCACAACCCTTTCAGTGAAGAAGTTAAGGGTTGTGAGGCACTGGAACAGGCTGCCCAGGGAAGTGGTGGAGATATTAAACATAATTTAAACAATCTGGAACTAGAAAATTGTGCACAATGCAAGCCTTTGTGAGCATTTGATCTTTTCACCAGTACTTGCTTTAATTATCTTCTGGGTAATTTGTTAAGCTGGTTTGTTGAGTTTTGTTTTGCACTGTAGTGCCAGCTTTGGGAGAGGAATTGTGTCATAATATGTTTATGCACAGCCATGAGCAAAATAGCAATTCTGCTGCTGCCAGCTGCTGCCTCTGGGTGACTGCAACATCTCTGGTCCTGCAACTTCTCTGAGACAAGTCTTCTTTGTCATATCTTCTCAATACAGACCTGTATTATGCAACTGAAAATACAAATATCATCACTCCAAGTAATAGTAACAAAGCAAACAAACCTTGTTAACCAAGGTCATTGCGTAAACCAGTAGTTCCGTATCAACCCCATCCTTCTCCTCCAGGATCTCCATGATGTTGGACCATGGCTTGGCTCCTAGAGATAAAGCAGAAAACATCAGTAAAGATAACCAAAATGGACAGCTGTTGCAGCGACATTTGTCCAAGAGGCAGCATGAGCTGGAATGATGTGGCCAAGTGGAAGATCAAGTGGATCAAGTGGATCTGCAGCTTCCTCTCCAGTCTGCCCTACTCTGTGGAGGACCAAGTAAATACAGTCAGTGAAAGCAATGGTACATCCTGAGGCAGGCTTCTAAAATGTCAGGCGGACTTTCCCCAGAGCTACTAATTTCTCTCCCTCGATGATGAAGGAAGCTTTGTTAGCCCACTCAATTTACAGTGAGCTTCTAAAAATCGTGTGGGACGAATTTTACCCCACCTATTGTAGGCTCCCACAGATTAGATAAATCTTACACAGAAGTCTGTATGCCACTCTTCTAGTGTGTTTGTTGCTTACATTCCTAGTGATATTACTGAGTTACACTGCATTAAGATAAGTCCTGTTAACAAAACAGTGTGGCAGAGAAAGACAATTTTCCCAAATTACAGGTTGCGTGTAAGATTTAAAAAAAAAAAAAAAAAGTTTTTTTGCTGTGGTTCTTACTTGGATTATTTTTAATAAGAATCCCCTCCATGGATCTTTCAGATACATTTATCTCTCTCTCTTTTTTTTTTTTTTTTCACTCAGTAAGGTCAAAAATCTGTGCTTCTAGCTATGAACTATTTGCCTGATTTGCATTTGTATGTTTGATATACATTTGCAGGATTATCTGCTGCCAAAACCCACGTGGCTTTAGCGAGTTATTGCACCAAACGAGTTAGGCAGGAAATGCCAACCAGATTCAAGATAATGTCTCGTGTGGAAGGCACCTTGTAAAACCATTCCATTTAATTTGGCTAAAAGGCAGATGATGACATTTTCAGTGGGGGAAAAAAAAAAAAAAGAAAAGAAAAAAAGAAAGACTATTTTATCTAGGAAAATGGAGGAAATAATGAAAGACTACAAATCACTGTTTTGTTTGGAGTAAAGTTAAAGGTTGGGAGAAAAAATCAGAAAGCTAACCCTAATTTAGAGATGCCCAATTCACCTACAAGATCGTAACTGCAAGAGTTTTACAATTCAGAGAGAAAAATGCGGAGTATTCTAGCAGATCACATCCCCTAAAAATTATAACGATGACAACACTTTGAAGACAATCAGGCAGTAAAAACGAAACGTTTCATCCCAACAACCTGTTGCTGACTGATCAGTGACCCCAAGGTTAAATTTCCACACTGCTCTCGCAGCAATTACCACCACTGCTTATTTGCGATGCTATTGCACATACATGCAGATAAATCCTGCTGCACAGACATGGATCCCTACTAACCAAGCACCCATTTTCAAAGCAATGGCAGTGCACTGTGTGAAAAACGATCTAGTAATGAACACACAGACAGCAGTACTTCTCCTGTTTTCTTTTCCTCACACTTTTGAGACGTTCTCTGATCTTTTCTCCTGAATAATAAAGCAGAGCTTCCTTATCTCAAGAGAAATCAAAGTAGAGGGGATTCACCTTCATCTCTCAGAAAGTATTTATGTGCATTACTGATTAAGTACTAATTTCAGTACACTGCTGTAATGAGAACACACTAGACACTGCTTTACCAGACTCTCTATATTACCAGACATTTTGTTCAGTACATGTTCAAAAGACATGTGGAACAAATTCACTCGGCTCACAAATGATATATGATCAGCAGGAATGATATCCTCACTACAAAAATGTCTTCCTGTGGTTTCTAGTGAAAAATAAAAATAGAAGAAAATAAGAAAGAGAAACAAAATGGGGAAACTGCACAAGCTTGACTTATAACAATGCCATTTAGAAAAAAGTGAGTTGCCAACAACATGAAAAGTTGATTATTTAATCCACACCACATTATTCAGTGACAGTCTTTCTAGAGGAATACCCATTTATTTTGTAGACAGGTTTTATTCATAGTGAAACAATCCTATTCTGTTTTCTAAGGACAATATCCTGGTGTTTTATTTATTTCTTTATTTTTTTGCCTGGATATCTGTGTACTTCTCCATTATTACAACAGAGTATTTTCAGGATTCCCTTGCTGTTTCCATGCATGGATGACAAAGCTTTCTTCTATGCATGCTGCTTCTCTGTGTCAGACCACAATTAAAAAAATATATGCCAGCAAGGCAGCCCAGTAACAGCTCACCCATCCTTTGAATTCTTTAATTAGGATGCTGTTACTAACCTTAGACAACTTTGAAAATCTAGGCTTGCATTTGTAATTCTTTTCAACTGAAATTCAATCTATTCCCCAATTGGTATCACCAGGAGGCTGTACAAGGACTTTGACTGAGTCACTCCAATTTGTACCAGATTAAACCCTGCTTTTCAAATGCTGTTTTCCTCATTATCATCTCAAGCTGAACAGCCAATGAGTAAATAAACACAAAATAAGACATAATGCTGTCTACGAGTTTGGGGACTAGGCAGTTCTGGTCTGAAAGCTGCACCATTTCCTTCCTTCTCACACTAATGAGAGTCTCTAGTTTGTAACCTATGATCCCAGCAGCATGAGGCATGGGTGGATCTAAAGCAGGTTTCTCCTCTTATCCACACACAGGCCCTGAAGGTTGGATTTCCAAGTATGTTGTTCCTGGAGAGTTACCACTTAAAGATGAGTCCATAGGCTGGAGTCTACGTGAAAAAAATAATTTCCAAGCCACAATTTTTTTTGTGTGGTAAGGTGGCTAAGTGAAAAAAAACTCCTTCACCTCCCAGTATGAGCTGCCTAGAAAGATTTTGTGAAAGGTACTTTGGAAGATCATGCATTACAGAAACTGGTGACTTTAGAAAAGTCGTGGGTTGCTGTAGTAAAACAATGAGGCTCATACAAAAGACACAAAAAGCATGATATGTATTTTCTCTTTTGCTTTAGAAATATATTTGTATTGTGCAAGATATTAAAAGCTCTCTGATTACAGAGAGGAACCTTTGAGGAAGCTAGTGTGCAGAGCCAAAAGCTACTGCTTGCTGCCATCTGTGCAATGGTCTGAATATAACAAATTATGGAAAACCTAAACTCAGGTATTTCTATTAAAAAAAAAAAAAAAGTAAATTCATTTAAAATTTATGCTATAAAGTTTATTTTTTAAAACAGTGCAATTATTTTTGTGTGCCAATTGTCAAAAAGCCTTACTTTCAGCCTGTCTCCTCTACCTGATCGTGATGTAAAGGAATGATGATGTAGCATCCCAGATCTTTTTCTGAGAGCAGACTGCGGTGTTCACGTAAGGTTACAACTTCCAGGCAGGACTTGTGGTAAAATTGCTGGGAGCGACGTAACAAGCTCACTAAAGCAAAACAGTAAAGGTCGAGTTTTGTGTGTGTTCTCCTGCCTTCTACTGGGTAAAATGGGAATTGCTCAACTGTTTTTTGCAGATTTCTCATTGGTACCAGCTATTATTGTGGCTACTCTGTCTGGAAGGCTGGGGCCTCATCAACCATGATGTTACCACAGTAATCTGAGTAGTCACGGATGGTCCATCAACACACAGAGAACTGTGGGGTTTCAACAGTTAGGTGTATATTAAATGAATACTGTCTACTGAATAATGTTGCCCATTGCTTGAAGTCTTGATCTTTTCTCAGTTTCCCCTTTAAATGGTTTTGCAAATGAATTACAAAAAAAAAAAAAAAAAAAAAAAGATTAGTTTCATCCCGTCATTCATGCCTTACACATTTTTTTTTTTACATTACAACTACACAGGATGCATACATAACATACAAAGCACGAAAAACTTTGCATCAGGCAGGAACCATACACGAGGACTGTCACCAACATAAAAACAGTCTCCAGTTGCCATAGGATAGAAAGAGTTTTGGAAATACCTCAATATCTTTTATTCATGACCCTTTAAATATGTGTGAACATACAGCTTTACATCACAGCTACAGGATAGGCGTTAGTTTACTGGTTATCTTAGTGTGCGAAATGGGAGGAAAAGGAGAGAACTGATAACGCCAGCCACTTAAATAATTCAGCAATAAGTCAGGTAGCAGAAACATAATTCACAAACAGAATGCTTCAGTGTCCAGTTCAGCCACTGGGCTTTAATCTCTGTACTAAAAAATGCTTGTGATAAAACAGCCCCAGACAGCACAGTGCAGCGCCAGCTGTGCTCTCCAGAGCCCATACAGTCCTGGTATGCTTAACCTTAAAAGAGATCAAATTCCACTGGGGCTACGAAACAAGAAGAAGCTGGGGGGAGGAATCTAGATGGAAATATAACTAGAACCTACATCGTACATGATGAGGACCATCCAGTTATTCACTTATAATCTGCTTGTATCTGAGAGTAAAGCAGGCACTTCCATAGATCTTTGTACTTCAGCTTGCATATGGATGTATTCTTGCGTAGAAACCACAGATGGGATCACTTTGAAACAAGGCTGAGTTATTATGGGGTTCTTTATGTTAATCATGTGTGGTACACATGTTGAGGAATTATGTCATATCTCATCACCTTGTATGTACATGAAACATTGGACTTTTTTCAAAGCAGTGCTAAACTTAATTATATAACTGCAAGATTTATGACAATGTTTCAAGAAAAGGCACATCCCTATTTTTCCATTTTATTTCTGTTCCCTTAAATCAGTCATTACAGGCAGGTACCCTTCAGTTATAAGACACCAATTTCTAAATGTTATATACATGTAAAATGTAGACCTTTCATTGCTATGGCTATTCCACTGATGACATAAAAATGGAACTAAATAAAAAACAAGAAAAAAAAATCTCTTTCATAGCTAAGCATAATTGCTTATAGAAAAAAAAAAAAAAGGAAAAAAAAAAAGGATAAACTGGGTATTTTGGGCTGTTTTGGACAAGAGTTCTGTTAACCCACAGGTATGAGAATTCCCCTAAACCCTCTTCTCATACTAAAAATCACCCATTGAACTAATACATAACTTTTTTCATGTCTTAGCTTGATACTGAAGTTTTACTGCTTTGGGGCATGGAAATACTTGCCTGCGGCAGTTTTACAGATACAGAAGGGAGTACACAGCACATGGTATGTTCAGGGTCCTACTTGCTCTCTGTTTTCTTTAATGAGATTTACTTGCATGTGAACAGATGGCAACTTGAACATGTTGAGTATACTAGGGGGTTCAGAGAGCTGAGGAAATGCTATGAATGGCTGTAAAAATAAATCATAGAACTCACAATTACATGAATACTGTGATTACATTTCTGCTGATGACATTGTAAGGTTTATTGGTTTTATTTCAAAACAGAAGGCCAACCTGAAGAGTACACCATTTAAAAGTGTTACATTGATTTTGGATTATCTCTGCCTGCTCCCCTATCATGAGAAACAATTTGGGGGTTGTTTTTTATGGTATTTTCAACACACTAGGTAGTTGAAAACAAAATCTGGCTACCTTCTCCTATTTCCGGCACCCCCTTTCTCCCCATCCCCCAACTTTTTTGTTTCACTTTTACCATATCAAGTTGCTCAAACAAGTTCAGCATGGAGGCAGTTGCTCCACCGAGGGGATCTTGCTTTAAACCTCCATGTGTTTGAGACCACAACAATGGTTCTCCCAACCTCAAAAACTCTCCTTGAGGCAAAGGAATGTTTCGCATCAAGAGAGACTGCACTGGGAGCTTAGCAATAGCTTTGTGGGAAGAATAAGAAAGAACCATTTTTGTTCTATTTATTTGTAAAAAATACAGTATGCATATTCAAGTATTTTTCATGAGCCTGAAGGGTAACAGATTTCATAGTATAATATCTGCTCAAGGGCTTTATTTTAATGTAACAACAGATGGTTTTGCTTTTACTATAAAGCCTGTACTATTACTGACCTCGTCTTTCTCTTCAAAGGGATTACGCTGATTAGATATCATTTTCTCTTGTAAATCAGACTGCTTCTTTTCAGAAGGAAGTGGAAAGATGGCCCGGCCCAGAGGAGCCTTCAAGGTCAGGATATGCAATGGGGCTTACATTGCCTGCGGGTGCAGGGAAGGGGAAGCAATGACTGCAGTGTATCGGAAGCAACATGGTTTTCCAGCTTTTCACTCCTTAGTTTTCCACTATAATTCATTCCTCAAAACAATCTTAAATTGTATAAATACTTAAAGTGTGCTTTTAATCCAGAAATCAGGGGAATGGCATATAAAGCAGAAATCATAACAGAAACCCTAAAATTGCTGACATCAATGACAAAATGCCACCTTGGTCTCAGCAATGCTGGGATTTTGCAGCCCTGAGCAAGGGTACTCACCTCTCTTTTCATCAACTGTTGATACTGCCTGGATTAAAAGCGGCGCATTAGATTCGGTGTACTCCACAAACACCAGCAGCAGCTTCAGCGCTGTCTTTACCACCAGGCGGAACTGGAAGAAAAGAGCACGAGACTTGTCATTCAGCAAACCGCAGCATTGCCAGAAGTGCTACATGAGACTGAGCAAGGCGCAAGCAGAACAGTCCAGATCCAGTAGTAACACGTGGGCAGAAGAGATTAAGCTGTGCCAAGACCAAAAAAATGACAGGTAGCTATTTGGATGAAAATGTCATTCACTGGAAAGTAGTCTCCCAGTACTCAAAGAATCCCAACAAAAGCTTAATGCTGCCACACATAATAAAAGACTGAATGTCCCACCTATACATACACTTATGCTTATCCACAATATCTTTGTTCAAAGCTTACTGTACACATAACCTGATGGAGTAAGAATAAATGTATTGTTCTGTATCTCAACACAACATTTACTTCCCACTTTCATTGTGAGCTTTAAATGTTGTGAAACTCCTGTATGACAGAGTGATTCTCTCCTCACAGTTTCTTCTTTTCTTGTAGTGCTATTATTTAACAGGTAAATGATTAAATAAATACATATTCACTATTTATACAACCCGGGAGAAAGTGTGTTTAATCTCTGACTGTCCCACCCTGTCACAGGATGTGTGATTTGCTGGAAGCGAGCACTCCGCCTGTACGTTTTCAAACTTACTTTTTGTACATTTCCAAGACTGTGAGTTCAGCAAAGACTCATCATCATTCAAACCAACCAAATGGAAATCAACAGTCAAACTCTACCAGTTTTCTTACAGATCTCCCATTTCCAGAGAGGACATTTGACTATTAGGGAACTTTCTAAGTGCTGAGTAAGAATTTTCAGGTATGTACGCGGCGTGATCAGAAATGTCTTCACACTTAAAGGAGTTTTGAATAATACATGAAACATGAAAAACGAGGACTTTTTATTAGACAGGGCTCTGCATGTCCAGCTGAGAGGAATATTAGCAGGAGAATTGATTCTAGGTCAAATATGACATATCCTCAATCTAAACCATGGATTTAAAGCCAAATAAAAGGGGATATATTGTTGGTCCCAGAAGCACAATTTTCAGTCCACTGAGACTAAATCAGGCTGCATAAAAATAGGCATTTGTAAGCCTATTGCATTGTTGTGCTATATTATATTGCAACAAATCTATCAAACAGTTTGTGAGATTTTTAATAAGATAGCTATAATAATGTGGTCATTAATCTCTTTCACCATTAACAGATTTTAAATGATCTCTCAGATGCATCCATGTAGAGATAAGCCACCCTCCAGAAAATCCCTGTCTTTGTCTCATTATATTAAGTTGGTAGGCAGCCTGAAACAAAACCACCTGGTTATTGCAATGTCTCACCCAGGCTGGGAGACAAAACCATCATTATCCTGCATTTCCTAACTGGTTCAGGGATGTATACACGTAGGTTTCTGCCAGTATTAGCTCATTTCCAGTCCCCTGGTTTTTCAGTTCCTCACAACATAACTCTCCTAAGAGGCAAGGAATCACCTTTAATCATTTATAGATATATGCAAAGACTGCAAGTGTATCTAGATCCTAAAAAAGACTGCAAGTGCAATAAGCAGAGGGTCATGCTACTCTGTTCACATTGCCACTCACAGAGACGTAGTAGAGCTCAATTTATGGCAATGAGCTAAAATGCAGCTTGCTGCTTACAGCTATAAACACAGAGTTTACTGTGAACAAGCAACCCAGGTATTTCCCTGGTTTCTCACGTTCTACCCACTCATGTGAATTGAGCTTAATGCACTGCAATGATGCTGCTAGGGATACAAAATCTTCTGTTGTTGAATCTAGATTGTTTTGGTCCTGATGTATCATTGCATCAGATACTTTCAGGGCTCACAGCCAGCTGACAAACCTGACCAGGTCCCTTAAGACATTTGATTACTCTAATTAGCAGTTGTGCTGCCACAGTGATACCCCTGTGATACATGAGCTAGCCAAATTGAAGGAAATGGAAATCCCATGACACACAGCATAACTATACCATGGAAACACACCGGTGAGGGAGCAACAAATCAGTTCCCCATGGTTTCACAGGGCACCCATGCATATGCCAGGCATGTGAATACCACACTCCTTCTGCTGTACCATGATGTTTCCCTTACAAGTCAAGTTCAAGTGCTTAACAGGCATATTCGGAGAACTTCCAGCAAGTCTCCACTTGTTTTGCAAAGGTTCTTTGTAAAACAGGAGTTACCAGATTACTGCAAACAAGACTTGGAAGAGCATACGTCCCGGATAAGCAGCTGTGTGCTGACTGCAAATCTGGTCAGGATCCTTTCCCTAGAAAGGAAATCTCACTCCTGGATATTACTCACAATGGCTCTCAAAACCTCAAGTCTTGGCCAGATGCTGACAACTGGATGTGTTTACTCGTCAGTACTCAACAGCAGGGTTCCGTATGTTTCCATGTGACAGCAATCAGTGGCACATAGCGGGCTTACGTCAAATATCTGCAACTCTCTTCTTCTTCCAGAAAGTATGAACGACCTTCTGTAACGCCTTTGCTCTAGCTGCTGCCTGCTGGCCATTGCAGCTGCTGTAAGGAGCGGCTAGCACCTCACAGCTTGTGGCTGCCAAGGCCTCGGGGCAGCCCAGGGCTTGGGCCGGCCGACTGATGGAGCGCGGCCTGCAGGTGCCATCCTGCATCCACCACGCTTGCAGATGACAGCACAAGTAATAAATACCATACAGACGCAGCTCTGGAGAAAAGGAGTGATTAGAAAGGCTTTGTTTCACTTGTCGTTTTGCTAGTAGAAGGACACTGCAAGCTAAGCTCCTCACAAAACAGTCAGCCAGCCCTGGGAAGAAGAGGTGAAGGCACATACTGACAGCATTCTGCTGGTAGTCAGCATGGCCACTAGCTCTGAGAAAAACTGCATTTAAAACATGCTGTTTCCTGCTTGGTAGACAATCACAACTGAGACACGTGTGGGCACTTTAAGCCTCCATACTGCTTTGGACGAGAACAAAAATGAAATAGTGCAGTCCGAGGACTAAGTCACACAATGTGCACAGGAGGGGCTCCAGAGCTGAGACTTACTAGCCACTTGTGGCCCCCACAGCCTTTGCACACATCCTGCAATGGGGCTTTTTAATACTAGTTTAATCATGCTTCTTAACAACAGCAGGCTATCATCAAGCAGCTGCACCACCTCTTGGAAAGCAAAGTCCTCAGCCAACCAAAGCCCCTCCAGATCTGTCCGTCTGTCACCCCAATACACAAGGACACTCCAGAGCCTGATGAGCTCACACTGAAATGAATTCTTACCCAGAATGGCACCAAGTCTCTGAAAGAAAGACCTGTACCAGGGACACCTGTTGCCAAGACCTGTCTGAAACTGTGAATTTTGTTACATAGCCTCCAAAGCGATGTCCTCCCTATGAAATGACCCCCTCATGACGAGCTCCCTATGGGCTTGATGTGCCTGTAGCAGCTCAGGCATGATACTGATGACACCTTAAGTGTTGGTTATCGCAACGCGACGGGTTTCAACCAAGAACGAGAATGATTGTTTCACAACTTTAAAAAATACCAGAGCTATTTAGAAAGTTTCCATTTGTGATTAATTATAGTGACTTTCAAAGTGGGAGATCCTCATATCTTCATGAGTGAATTATGAAATGTGTTTGCAGGGCATGCCTTTCCAATTATTTCAACGGTTGACAGCTACATTGCAAATAAAAGGACTGCAAATCTCAAAAACAGGGAGATCATTTAACAGGGAAAAAAAAAAAAAAGCAGCCAATCATTGACTTTTGTACTTCCATTTGTGAAGCCATGGGAGTTTTTGCCAGTCACTGGTATGATTTTATTTCACATAATGCACACAGATGGCACAGTAACGGGAGCAACAGAAACAAGTTGCATATTTCATTCCTAAGTAGGTGAATCACTAATTATTTGTATCAGTGTTAATAACTTCTTGAAGGCCTTAAGGCTGTTTCTGGGATCTACTGGACTCTTGTTTAGTAGCAAAGACAGCTTTCTGAATCAGTTTCAGCAGAGTCCCAGTTCTATTAGAATCCACAGGGCAATCATACTATTAGTTCAGACAGGACTGGATGTCATAACAGCAATAAAAGAGACAGAAATATGTTGTTCTACCTCAATAAATAAATAAATAAATAAATAAATAAATAAAAAGAATCCCTGGTATCATTGCTTTGTGAACACTGGTTGTTGTGATTAGTTCCAAATTTACACCCTAAATATCACTGTTCAGTTAAAACAGAAGGCTCACTAGAGCAATATACATACCCACCAGCTCAGTAAAGTGATGTTTTAACAGCTCTGGGATTAAATCAGGATTCTTGAATTTCATAGCACTGAAGTATCAAAACTTTTTATTAAAAAAGTTAGAAAGTTAAAAAAGAAAATTGTATTTTTGTATCACTTGCAAGCCAATTTAGAGAGAGGAAATGATGTTAGCATCTTCTGGCGAAAGATAAAATGTAGCCAGAATGTAAAAGGAAGGAGAAAAATTATAAACATTCCTTTACATTATACAGTAGAGTTTGGCAGTCCTTTTTCTTTTTATCTCTTTACGTTTAGACAATCGGAAATATGTTACAGACCCAGCCAAACAGACTACGCAACAGACTGCAAAATTAATGTCCCATGGAAGGGTTTGTCCCACCCATTAATCACTGGCTGAGAAAAACTTAGATGTCTACGAGGAACGTTGTTAAAAATGTCATTAGCTTGGAGCCTGAAGTGACATTTGTTAAGTTCAGATTTAAAAAAAATTAGGAATATTTTTTAAAAAGAAAGAAAACTGAAACAAAATTGGGTAAAACAGTATTTCACTTAGGGTGATGCTTAGCATTTGCATTATTCAAATTTGAAGGGAAATGTGCACCCAATGTCTCACTAGCAATTTACTAGGCCTAATCTGAGGTCTAATCTTAGGCCTAATCCCCGCGTGGACCCTGCCTAGTAGGCCACACACTCATCACGTCACTATGAGACACCGTTCTGGATGGTGAAGTAATGTGGCAGTACAACATGCACCACAACAGCTGGTGAGAGGTGCACAGAAAAGCTAAAAATCCTTCTTGCTCGTAGCACGTCAGGATTCACAGGACTTCAGATCTAGCACTGCGTGAATAGCTCACGAGTTTCCCAATCGCATCTGTGGTTCTGCTCCATTTCATGTGGCACAGCAGGACAAAACCACAGTCTGTTCAGAAGAGGAGAAAAGGCCTTTCTGGAAGGGAAACAAATTGCTGGTCCTAGAGTCAAACGACACAGGACCTCGTCCTTACTCGGATGGCCTAAATGTCTGTAATATTACCCAGAGTATAAGCCTACTTTGCCCAGTCTCTGAGACCCAACCTTTATGTGGCTACACGTCCCTTCTCTGGGAAATTACTACTATTGTTGCTGCTAAACAGTGCAGAAAGCATCAGAGCTGTACTTGCCCTAAGCTCAGAGTATAAACTCCTTGCCTTGAAGGGAGATCTTCCTATTAACAACTGCGCGAGGGAGAAAATCATCCCCCCATTCTTGGTTTTTCGTAGTAGGTGAGGAGCTGTACTGCAGTATTTTCCTTTGTAATAAGCAAGGAAGAAGAAAAATACTGAGCTTGATGGCATCTTAGGATAATTTAATTTGGAAGGGCAACCCCACTTGCCTTCTCATCTGAGGTGAACACACCCAGCTCCGTCTCCTCATATATCATGTGCTCACAGTGAACCCCCACCAGACTTGCTTCAGGAGGTGGATATCTTTCTGGTACAGAGCATCTCAAAACAAGACCCTTGAACTTTGCTCTAGTCTGACCAGAACCAAAAGGGAAGAACCACGTCCTTCAATGTGGTGGTTACACTCCCACTAATTCTGGATGTGGTTGGCCACCTGTAATGTAAGGGCACACTACTAATTCTCGTTCACATTAATATTCTCTTATTCATAATGAGTAGATGGAATTAAATGATGTGATGCTAAAAGAAACATCTATAATTTCCCACGTGTTTTAAGAAGAGTTACTGGGACTTGATGCCAATAAAGGTTTGTGTTTGTGTTTGTTTTTTTTTTTTTTCAAGGAAGAATCACAGGGCAAATAAGTACAGGGCATATTACTTTATCTACTGAAAAGTTAGATACACAAAAACAAAAAACAACCAACCAAACAAAACACTGAGATTCTCCCATTATGTGTTCCATATATTTCTGTCTCTTGTTCTCAGTCTCTGTCTCCGGTTCAGACAGAAGAGTCAGACCAAAGCATAACTTTGGCTTGCATGTCTCTGGATGAACCTCATGAGATCAGCAAAGATAAAATTGACTTGTGACTTGTCTGAAAGCATGACAAGATATTTTGCAGGTGGTAATGTCTTTTAACGTACGTACTTTGAACCAGATGGACACATCAGAACAGAAATCTATCCCTGAAGAACAAAGATGCTCTACAAATCAGCAATGTACTACATACACCCTGAAGTCAAAGCTTTGCTACTCACTCATGGCACTTGTAGCCTATTTGGAATGAAGGTAGAGTAAGCTTGCAATCTACCTGCAAAATATCAGGCAGATACACCCTTAATCTCTCTCTGGCTCTGCTGTTTCTCAAGTTCTATCATTAACAGAGGATTTCTGTTTACCTGCTGGGAGATTTTTCCATTCTCTGAGCTTTGGCGGAAAGATTGATAAACTTCATTTAGCCCAAGATATGAGCCTTTTCTTTAGATCAAAGTGTGCCCTGAAAGTGCAAGAGGGAGTTCTCGAAGAGGTCTTGTAAGAGAAGATCACATTGCAACAAAGATTACTCTAGTAAATGTGGGTCCCTTCAGCTTTAGAAAAGCACAAAAGAAACAGAGAATGTTGTTTCTTCTGGCACTATGCACCTCAAGATTTTGCAGGTAAGTGTAACAATCAATAAGTTCTACCAAACGTGCAACTAACTGTCCAACAGTAGCATTTGCAACACTACAGTTTGAACTGGGTATTTTCCAGTATAAAATCTTATTTTGTGTAAGCTACAATAACTCTTACAACTGCTAGAGGCAAGGCTGCAGTTCCTCAGGGTCACACTGTGGCATGGCAACCCTGCAGTAGTCTTTTAGGGTCTGCAGTAATTTTAAAATTGAAATAACTTTCTAAGTACATTTCAACTTTTATGTTCTAACATGAACAGCCTTACAAGCAAATTTTAACAGATTCTGACATTTATCAAGCATTCCTCTAGCACGCTGCCATTCCCCATTCCTGCTATTACAAGAGAAGATCTGAAGAAGCGGTGTTTAAACATTGTTTTCACAATCTACCTGTTTGCTCTCAGCTCACTATTTTATTATTGGTTTACTAGAGGCCTCAGAGTTGTGCTTCAATTTCAGCATTACTGGATATCAGCAATAAGGGCTGTCTGTTCTATATGAAAGAACGTTTGCCTCTAATGACCTACAAGGCACCCTCATCTTACTGAGCTTCTGGCATCAGCTGTGTAGTCTGTAGTGGTTCCCTGAACTCTTACCAGTTTGTTTGTTGCTTTCTTGCCCTGGAAGGTATAAATGCACCTGGAATACTTCTGCCTTTGTCTCAGACAAACATCAATTCTTGAAATCCTCTGTACAGATGAGGAAGAAGAAAGGCAACTGGATAACATTATGTTGACATCGGCTTGCACAGCACAGCATTGTTAGAAATTATGCTATTAACAGCCCACGAATCAAGATGTGTACAAAGCTGGAGGAGGCTGCCCTCACTTCTCAGTCAGGCAGTCACAGTCCCAGGTACGTGGACGCATGACACATGAATGCCTTTGGCCAAGGATGCATATCTGTGGCCAGTCCTTTAAAAACATAACTGGCTCACACATCATCCTGGTATTTTCAGCTAAATACTAATTTTCTTGAATCTCTGGAACAATACCGTTTAAGTATTTTACAAGTTATTCACCCATATTTATGTAGCAAGCACATCTCCAGGGTGGCCAGAACCTCACTGGACCTTTTTCACATCTGAATGGATGAAAGCCAACTTGTACTGCTTCCAGCTAGGCAGCAACTCTGAAACTGGCTGCACAGGAAGGAGTGCCATCTCTGGCATGATGACTGGAGATCATTTATCTCAGAAGCATGTAGGGGTGCCTGTTTGTGGTAAAGTATCATAACTTCTTCAGAAAGAGCAAAGAGCTTTGTAAATGTGTCATACAGTCTTTATGTAGCCAGACAAAAATATATCAGATTTTCCTTTTTTTTTTTTGTGGGGGGGGGGCAGGGGTGGGAAGGGGAAGGTAGGTGGATGGGGAGAAATAGGATGCCAAACAAAGAGAAAGACATTGTGGGGAAAACATTTGGAAAGCCCAATTATGGATTTGCAAATGGCTTACAAAACAAAGAAACAGACTCGTTTCCATTCTCTGACTCTCTTCTCCAAAGACATTTGAGGCCAAACTCCAAATGGCCTTTATTCCAAAAGGGTGACAACTTTATTTAGTAATCCAATTCCCTTTCTACTCACAGCACATGAACATAAGAATGATCAGATGAATGACAGCCTTCTGCATCACCTGAGCTGAGTGTTTCTACTCAGCCTAATTTTCCAACTAAACTTCAAAGAGATCTAGGAAACCTCCTTTAAGGAGAACGATAAAAAAATTAAAAGTCCAAATAAGCTATAGACCACCACAAAACTTCTCAAAGGAGTGTAATCACCCTTCTATAGAAGGGACAGAACTCTTTGGTCCTGGGGCCTTAAAAGCTGCTTTTAGGCTGTGAAGAAGACCTTCTAATTCCTCCATTTTGTTATCACAAGTCATTTAAGAAGCTTTTGGACTGTGCACATATTCACAGGGTCTGAATTTTTGAGTAGACCTGTGTGGTGCCAGGAGTTGGACTCGATGATCCTTATGGGTCCCTTCCAACTCGGGATATTCTATGATCCTATGATTCTAAGTCACGGGGTGTGGAGGGCATGCAGAAATGTTATAGACAAAGCTGAGATGCAAGAGAAGCAACAGGTAAAAATAGTTAGTATGCATAAAGTCCATGAATTCCCGCCTTGTAGATACGGAACCACTGCATACGCATAGGCATTTTGTTTCACTAGGAATCTAACTGACATGCTTATATACCAGTAACAGAAATAAGAATTTGTGTGATGCCATGGTCCATATTTTAAGCACTGCAATTTTTTTACGTTGGTGTATATTAAAATG
Source organism: Aythya ferina (assembly GCF_964211825.1). Lineage (NCBI taxonomy): Eukaryota > Metazoa > Chordata > Aves > Anseriformes > Anatidae > Aythya > Aythya ferina. The sequence goes on along the minus strand of NC_140297.1, from coordinate 91,021,227 downwards.
ATACTAGTCACCATTTTAATATGCAGCCATTTTCTGCCAATCTTCAAAGAGGGATGCTTAAATAAGGCAAATTTACTGTTGTTAAATGCTGTGCAGGCTCAAGACTGAAGGTGCAGACATTGCAGAAATGAGATTAGATTATTAGACTAGGCTAGATTCCATGTGCTAGCAGTGAATTGCTGTTTGAGCAGCCCATCAAGGCACTGTGCCTCCTTTCTCCAAGCTGAGAAATGGGGATAACACTACTTCTCTTCCTGATATGCTCAGTTCCATCAAGATGAAAAACCCTGGAAGCATAGATGAGAGATAATCAAAAATATCAATTAAACGGCCTTCAAATTCACAATATTGCTTTAAGCTTTTCTTTCTGTAGCCCATGTAATGGTAGGAAGGGCAGAGAAATGCATGCATTTACTATTCTCACAATGAAATTTCTCAGAACTTTGTAACGTACCGAATAATGATTATAAGGTCTGCACACTGTTACATATGTGGTGTGTATCTGCCATTTATCTGCGGTGAGATTTGACATGAAGAGAAAGAAGGCCATTAAAAAGAAATTTATCTGGCTTACCAACAAAACGCAGAGATGAGCAAGTAGTGATTAGTGACTGGTCAACAGAAAGGAAGAAAAAAATAGGCTCATGCCTGGAAATGATTATTTACATCATCAATCATGGTCCAGAGGCAGAAGGGGGGAAAAATGAAAAAAAAATGTACACAGAAGCAGGCAATTCATGCAACAAATCAAAACATATTATAGGCCAATGTGTCCATCAGATGAATATATGCAATTCTGATGGGAGCTTTAAAAGAATATTTTTGGGGTAGAAGTTGGCCCTGTATTAAGCCATTGGTATCGAACTAATGATGTAGCTGAGTTTCTCATGCAGCAGTCACCATGTCATGCAGACATACAGACATTGATTAAAAAAGCTAAGCACTGCAGAGCCTGGAATAAGACAGGAAATGCTACAGGTTTTTTGGGTATTCCTCCCTCTCCTCTTTTGGAAAAAAACAATGATGATCTTCCAGTGAGATGGGGAAGTGATTTTCTCATCCCATTCCATTAAATAATTAGAAGTTATTTTTTTCATTGTTCTACAAGATGCCATCTAAGATCATGCACAGTTTTACACTACAAAACACAAAGTGAGAGAAATCTGTTCTGGTTTTCTGACCCTACAACCAGAACAATCCCCTCAGTTTCTCTTGTAAGAACTGCTCATTGTGTGAAAATTACACACAATTTTTCAGCCAGAAAGGAGGAGAGGACAGACCCTGGAGATAACAGGACACTGTTAGTGTCCTGCAGACACCACGAGGTCAAACTCTAGTCTCAGGTGACTCCTGAGATGGTGTCATCACACCCTTGTGCCAAGGGCCCTAACCACAGAGCAATGAGCTATTCCCCAATTTTGAATGTCTTTCTCTTTTGACCTTTCAGAAATTCCTAAACCATAAGAGTTTGGTTTCAATTACATTTTTAGCTTTTTCCATTGCAAAACATAAAACAAAAGTATTTCGTTGGAAATTTGCCATTTGTCTCCAGAACAGGAACTATGCTCCAATTGTAAAGATTTACAATAGGATTCTTTTTTTTTTTTTCTCTCTCTCTTTTTTCTTTTTTCTCTTCAAATTGTGCAGTTTCAACACATTTATGCTGTTATCAATCCTTCTGAAATGATGGTGTTTTTGACAACTCCAGGCAAATGAACACCAGCAGTACTTCTTGACCTGCCTCCTGTAACTGGGTAAGGACTGTGATTATGTTATCCTAGATAAACACTTCACTTGAAAGAAACTAAAGCAGCGTGAGAAGCAATTTCTGCTAAAACTCATGCTAGTATGAAATGTGCTATCAAACAGCTTTTGATAAGGACCATGCATTTTTCTTCTCTTTTTTTTTTTTTCTTTTTTTTTCTTCTACAAACACACACCTCAAATTGTTTATATATAGCAAGGGTTTTCCAGCATTTCTAGTTACAGATCATAGAGTAAGACTATCTAGTGAAGTCTGTTCTTCTGAAAATGTAACCTTTGTTGGGCACATGTGAAAGTAGTCCTACAGGGGAAAAAAATAAACAAACACACACACACAAAACCACCACCACCACCAACAAAAAACTATGAAGTACATGATATCATTTGAATGTAACTTAGCATTTGGAAGCATACTGACTGGTCAATTTTTCAGTATTTACTGCAAGTGCATGACCCTGAGCTCTATGGATCACAAACAAAGTAGCTGAAGAGTACATCCCATATTTTAAACAGGAATGGTGCTTAGGAATTAGTCATACTTCTATTAAATAAAATGTGCATTTCTGGTGAGCAGAATGAATGAAAAATAACCTCGTCTCTCATGAGTACTACGCCCATGATCTGTTCGGCAACAGACACAACAGTGATATTTCATGTTCTGATAATAAAATAATCAGTTAATAAGAAACAAGATGTGAAACCACTTGTAATTAGAATTCCACACAACAGATGGACTTACAGACTAAAATCTAACCATTGAGGACTGTTATATTGATTACAAGATTAGCTGGGTGTGTGCCTACACGAGATGGCCCTTTGACACCTGTTTGTTTTTCCTTTTTTTTTTTTCTTCCCCTTTATAACGATAGAAGTGTTGCATGCTGAACCTTCCCACTATCCCTCCCCATTGATGTATGAGGTTAGCCTTGAACTCTGCTGTCCGCAGCAGATGTTCACTGGGCTGAACCTCTGGCAACAGGAAGAGTTTGGGAGAATGGCAGTTTCAGCAACTTCCTTTCCTTGGGCAGGGCCAAGTCGATATTTCCTTAGCTGTGTTCCAAAAAAACTAAGAGCGGAAAAGAGTTTTTAGGAACTTAATCCCAGACAGGTCTTTCTCTTCATTCCCCTCTCCGAAATCCTCTTCATACATGTATCACATCATCCTTCCACTACACAGCTGAGTGCCATCTTGCTCTGTGAAGGCAGCTAACGTAAAACAAGGTAACATAACAGCACTCGAGACAAAAGGAGATCAATTTTTAAGAGAGGAGACAGCTAGACAACCTGTTACTACTACGAAGTGCTAAGATGTTACTGATGTGTTACTTATCTCACGCGTTGCATTTAAAGACCTGAAAGCCATCTACAGATAATCAAGCCATGCAAGAGTTGTGTGGAGCAGGAAGTGATTCACCACATTTCACATATGGGAAAGCTGAAATATCGAGAGTTTACAAGGCATATGGAAGATGTAACATTGCATCTTCTTTCATTTTTAAGCCTCCAAATAAATATTTGACTAGCGTGTTTTCGGAAATATTTCTAATTCTAAATGTGAGCTTTCAATTTATGATTAAATCACTTGCGTAATTTTCAGGAGGGGTTAGGAACTATTTGGATGGAAGTCACTTGCTCCACATCAATTTTCTGTACCAAATCGCTTTCATCTGAGACCCGTCTCCTATCATAGCCAGGTCTCTGGTTTGTACAGATTGGCCTGCAGGTGATGAAAAAGAGAATTTCCTCATGACACAAGCCTCAGACTTGCAGTGTGTTTAAATGGGAAGTGTGTACAAAGCAGGACCTCATGTGGAGTTGAAGTCTTTCTCCTAGCCAATGCACAGACCGGCTGCTCAGGTGGAGTTTCAGAGGGGACCCTGTTCCTACCTGTGAAAGTCATTACCATTAAAATGTGTGGCTCTGCAGAGTTATGACCAAAGCCAGAGGAAAACAGAGAAATAAAACTATTAGAGTATCTTCTCTCAGAGCCTCCTTTCAAAATTAAACCCACAGCAATCACAAACAGCACTCCATTTTCACCTTTTCTTCCTCAGACAGCCACGTTGTCCCTTTGTAGGCTAACTCTTCCCTCTGACAATGGAAACCTGTCCCCCGAATTCAGGCATACCTGGTCGTAATGCTGAGCTACTCAACTTTCCGACTCAAATTGCAAACTGCCTTAGGAAAGACCCCAAGTTGGTGTTCCTATCAGAGAAAAGCAAGTTTCCAGCCATTCAGAAAGGGAGCCAGCTAGAAAATTAGTCCCTCGCATACCTTCCAGCCAGACACACCACACGCTGCTGGTTGTACAGAGAGGGCACAGGACATGCAACAGAACCGATGGTATCAAGAGGGTGTGGGATGGGAAGGAAAAACCAAGGAAGGAGGAGAAAAAGGATAACAAATCGCTTCGCTCGTCCTACCGCTCCTGAAACAACTTGCTAGAGTTAGCGGCCTTGACGATGTCCTGTTTAAATAATATCAAGGTTGAGTTCAAGGGCTCTAGGGGAAAAAACTATTTGAGTCTGTAAGTACAGTGGAAAACTACTCTGTTATTATTCTGTGGTTTTATGCACGTGAAATTTGTTCTTTCAACAGTTCCATTAAAAAGTACTTACATTAAATACCAGAACTATGGCTGGGCTTAAGTAACTTCACCTGAAAACCCCTGTAAGTTTAATGATATGGTTGGCAGTCCTTTCCTGACACTGTACAATATCATAGACAATATATTATATAAAAAAAAAAAAAGGCAAAAAAAAGCAAAAACACAAAATGAAAAAAATGAAAACAATCTATGTATGAAATGCGTGGAAGTGGTTCAAATCAGTGTATTAGCAAAGGTTTCAAACCATATTATATTGTCTATTGCAACATCTTTCTTAAGCAAATGATTGGTAACAGGTTATCCTTTTTAAGCACCCTAAAAAGCGAAATACTAGTGGTTTGAACTACTGAAATAATAAAACTGCTGAAAGAACAAGTGTCATACGTAAAGCTATGGAACAAAACCACCACAAACCCTTCTTGAAAGAGTAACTATTAAAGTAAAACTAGCGAAAGGATATATATTCCACTTATTACTGGAACACTAAGACCACTAGTGTTTCACTTCAAGTATGGACTGAAGGTTTTTCTCTGTTCTCAACCTTCTGAGTATTATCAGGCCCTAAAAAGAACCCAGAAGCTGTGCTTTGACTGCAAACCAGACTCACTTATTTAGGTTTGGACAACTTGCCAAATCAAGTTAATAAATAAAGCTTCACTCTGAGGAGCAAATTTGCTCCTCTTTGTCAGGGAGTATAGTGATAAGACAAGGGGTAATGGCTTTAAACTAAAAGAGGGGAGATTTAGATTAGATATATGGAAGAAATCCTTTCCTATGAGGGTGGTGAGGCACTAGCACAGGCTGCCCAGAGAAGCTGTGGATGCCCCATCCCTGGAGGTGCTCAAGGCCAGGCTGGATGAGGCTTTGGGCAACCTGGTCTGGTGGGAGGTGTCCCTGCCCATGGCAGGGGGCTGGAATTAGGTGATCTTTAAGGTTTATTCCAACCCCAGCCATTCTAGGATTCTATGAAATACAAATATCAAAAGCAGTCTCATTTTTCCAGCAATCACCTACTTGTCACAGCCTTCCCAGGCTTAATGCTAAGGCTTGCCACATCTGTTCCTCAGGTCATATCTGAGCATCCTATTTTTTCATACCATAATAAAAAAAAAATACAGGCAGGGCAGTGCACACTTTCCAGTGTTACAAAATGTGTATATATATATATGCATATACTTGGAAATATACGTATATTTGCAAGTTAATTTCTCATAGTAACTTTTCAGTTCTTGTCTACCTAGAGTAACAGATTTGAAGCACACTATGCCCTTACTGCAAGCTGAATACGAAGCTTTGAAAAAACTCTAAGATGCTTCACTAAGTGAATTTCCTCTCACTTTCAAAACCAAAAATTAGAAATATCATTAGGATCTATTCAGAAAACAAAGACAAAGAGGTACTGAGGCTTCCACACAAGGAGATAATGCAATTCATCTGTCCCCAGCTACTGTCTGCCTCTGACTTCTGCCAGAGCAGAAGTGGGTGCTCACACCCACTCTCAGCTGCCACAGCAAATCAAATACACAAACAGAAAAGATGTATGCTTGGTTTGGAATTACAGAAAGGAGAAAGAGGTGCAAGGAGGACCCTCAATAACAGAAAAGGGAAGTGTTTCTATAAAGCACTCCTCGGGTGACATGGCAAAGGCTTCCCAAGTCTGAGTTGGGGTTAACTCCAATCACACTGGTGGTAGCTTGTGTTCAGAAGGTTGGCAAATGAGATAACATCCGTCTCAACTTCATCTTATTCATTCAAATAAGACGACTCTTGGGATCCAGATTCCTCACCATGCCCAGCTCCCAGCTCTAGCTTGACTGACAGCAAATGTCTGTGTTACAACTTATAAAAAAATCTGACTTTTTTTTTTTTTTTTTTCTTTATGAGACATATATATGTGGGTACCACCTTGGGTGATTAAACATGACTAAATGATAAGAGCTGTATCAAGTACATGAGCAAAAATATGGAGAATTCCTTATTTTTATTTTTAAACCCTCTTCTGTTCACAAAGCCTGGCACCTGCAACTTATTTTCTTTCCATCTGTCTCACACACACCCATGCCACCCCCAAACACACACATACTGAAAGGGACACTGGAGTGTCAAACAGATCAGTAACACTTCTTATATAGGTCGCAGTGATCATGTAATTTTGGTATAACAGCAGTCCTACATGCACTAAGATTCAGATGTCCATGGAGATGTCCAAGATGCACTTTTCAGTGCACAAATCACATGAAGATAAGACCTTTTATGAAATGAGTTCCTAGTAGTTCTCTGCATCTCAGGTGCGGTCTGGGACTATGTAAACACTTGTGATGCTCAAGCTTACATGACTTAGTTTTCCCCAGCATTTAGAGAATACTGAGCAGCTTCCTAATGAGCCTCCTACAACACTGACTCACAGGATCTGTGTTTCAGATCCTCACCAGAGCGACAGCAACCCTTACTTTTTATCAAGTTTGACAGGCAGAAAGGGTTAGAAATATGTTCAGCAGACCCTGAACATGGCTATGATGAGTATGCAAGGCTCAGAAACCCATTTTCTAAACGGACAGGTCCATCAGTGCTTCTGAGCTCACACACGAGTGCATGTACAAGTCGCCCACAGCCTGTTTTCCTGGGAACCTGGATGTGTGGCTCCAAGATGAGGCTGGACCAGATCCCTCACCTACATCCTCCAAACTCCCCTGAAACGTGCCATTCTTGCCATACACGTGTTTAAATTGCCTCTTTTGGGAATAAAAAGGGTTGATATTCCTAGAAGTCTGTAGCTACCAAGCTACAGACAGGTTTTCAGCAGCACTGTCCAGGACAGGAGCAGAGCAGTGCAGCCCGCATTTCCTTTCATTTGACCCTTCTCTGTTGCCCTGCTCCAAACCTGAGAACAAAGCACCTTTGACCAAGCCACTGCCTGGGTTGCAGGCAAGCCTTTACTCCGTCATTATTTAACGTGCATTTTGGCTTCATTATTGTCAGAATGAAATGTATTTGTGATGTAGGATTTGAGAATTATCCAGCATCTGGGACTTGAGTAATTTTTAGCCAAGTAATCGCCATGGTCATTCAAAGAGCTGAACCCCCAGAAGCATGAGATCATACTCAGCAGTGATTTGACTTGCATCATAGATCAGTTTTGGGTTGCTGTTTCAGGTCTTTGCGAGCAGCAGAGACAGAAAAAGAAGGGGAAAAAGTTGAAGGGAAAACAAAAAACAAAACCAACCACCCAAGCCTTTCTTTTTCCTGAAGTAACCACAACGGCTTACTTCCAATTTTTTTGGAAGTCAAGAGTAACTGCAGGCAAAATCAGTAGATACAACAATGCCCTAATGAGGGGCAGCAGTTCACAAAGGCAGTAAAATAAACTACTGCATAACATGATCCTTTGTAGCCCGGAAAGCTAAACTGAAATGCGCTGTGGTAGCTGTGTAATGTCTGACGGGAACGGTTCCTACGTATTTAGCCAAGGGAAATGTAGTCGAGATTTGACCCTTTCAACTCAGCAGAGTATTATTTTTGAAGATATGAGTGTATTAGGAGTACTGAAACCAGACTGACTTTTGGTGTTATTTTCCCTAATGTTAGAAAGTGTTTCGTGGTAGGCTCTTGCAGCACTTGACAAAGAGCATTTACTTAAGCATCTAAATAGCTCCGTAAAAGAGAAGTATCATGGAGCAACTGTGTGAGGGGCACAACAGACATTACCACAGTGATCATGGAAATAGCAGATAAAAGTAGCTTTCTTTATTTTCCAAGGTACTGCATAGCCACATTTCCTTTAATAAAAGTAAACCGTCACAATATCTGAAAGTCAGAATATTTTAGGTGTCCACATATGGATTTAGTTGTATAGTTCTTGGCTCTGAATAATAATAATAATAACCATCATCATCATAAAGTTTTCCCAATGCTACAGAGCAAATTAAGAGCCTTGATAGCCAGTCCCTTGCTTTAACCAGGGAAATAGGATCTCAGAACCTGGAAGGGAATGGGTTTCAGGATGGCTGCCAGAAATCCCTCTCTACTACCTCTGAGTAGTAAAGCAGATCTGCCCACATGCGTAATGCCAAACTCAAAAGCTTTGCAAGCTGAAAGTCCTACAACTCCTTTCCATTCCTGAGTCATGTTTCTTCCAGCCTGCACCCACAATACAATTCACAGGAAGACCAGTGTATTCCTGAGTATTTCCTTGGAGAGCCTAGACAGTCTCCCACAAGCGACTGTGGCACTTCCACAGTCCACCTGTTCAGGATGGCGCAATAGAGGTTCAAATGCAGTTTAAGGTACGGAGAGGAGCAAGAGTAATCAAGCAACAAAAGAAATGCCATAGCCTGAAATCTGCTACAGTTTCACAAATAAATACTTCACATTCTGCAGATCAAAAGTAAGCTCGAGTTCTGGTCCCTCTAGGACAAACGGAGGCAGCCAGCAGCTGCAGTTTGACTATTTTCTAACACTTTCCCCCAGCTGCAGTGGGTGAGACCACGCTGCACAACCTGTGCTCTTCAAAATCTGTGCTCTGGCAGTATTCCTCAGCAGGATGCTGGGCGATGTGGGCTCTGGCACCTTGAACTAATATGGACAAGAAGGTAAACAAATTGCAACAGAATTAATAAAACCATTACTCTGATTAAGCTAAGTGCTTTAAAAAATACATGGGGACAAAGACCACAACTCCAGAATACAAATAAAAAGCAGAAATTATCTGTTTTGTTGAACATGCCCAGAGATTAACTAGCTGCATCAGGCTACAAATACCTGACTAAAAGGGCAACAACAGCTGCACGAGGGCATGACAGAGCACCTCGGCTTGTAGAAGTGACCCATGCTAGATAGTAGGTGGAATCACTTTTTGAAGGCACACAGATCTGCTCGGCATTGTGTACTCCCAATCTTTTCCTCAGTCTGTTCATATCCGTCTGTACCCAACAATGTCTGCTAGGTGGTGCTGTGGGATGGCTTTTCTAAGGCACAGAGATCAGATTTTTTTTTTATTTATTTTTTTCCTTCGTCTCCTCACTGATGGTGTTTCAGTTTTTCCCCTCTGCATGAGAACAGCTGTAGTGTCTTCTGCTTCCTGGTTGTACTAAACGGGCACTGTCTGGTCTCCTTTCTTGTGATTTCCTTGCTGCAAGCATGCAGTGGCCACATTGCTGCAAGCATGCAGTAGTTTTGAAGTGTACAGGATATTTGTTTGAAGGTACAGGATATTTAAGCAAATTATGTTTTTATTGACAAAGCAGGATTTAAAGTTAAAACACAGACACACACAAATCAGCGGCATGGTTTCAAATGAAAGGGTAAGTCTTAAGCCTCCTGAGGCTGCAAGAACGAGTAAAATATTACTCTTTTTTCCTTTCGAACTACAACTCATTTCCACAGGGAAAGGCTTTCTACTGAAAAAGCTTTAGAAAGTAACACTCTGAAAGGGGAGGTAACTGGAAGGATGCTGTTTTAGACTTCATTTTCATTCTGGAGCTTAATAACTCAATTGGCAGGATGTTATCAGTGCTCTTGTGTCCATAACATCATATCTAGTGCAAACTGGGATCGAACTGCTGTCAAAATGCGCTGTGCTCATGACCTGTAGGGGAGGGCAAGTCACTACCCTTATTTGTCAATCTGGTGATGTCCATCGCATCTGTTCCACATAACATCGTATTAGTTTAGCCAAAGATGACAACTAATCCTAACCCACCCTTCTGAGCAAAAGGGGAGGAAAACAGAACAACCCCCCCCAGATGAGTAATTGCAGGACTAACCACATCAGGTGGTGACGTCAGGTACGACTTGCGTTCAGCTTCCAGGCCCTGTCCCACGGCCCAGCTCCTTGGGTTCTTCTCAGAGTACTTGCTGCTTGCATATAAAAACTAAGCTAGTAAGTGACATGGCTGTCTTGATGCATACAGCAGTTTCTACTTGGTAAGCGGGCATTTTCTGTCTGATACTCTGCTCTGAACTTGGATCTTCCACAGGGCATTCGCCTTGCATCTCCTCTATCAAAGGGGGATGACAAGGAAAGGAGAAAGGATATCATGCAAGGAGAATTTTGAAGTCTGTCAGGACTCTAAGCAAGTTTGGCAGCAATCCCTCTACCAGATTTGCAGCTTCCACAGATGGCCAGCTGAGTAAATGACCAGGCAGCGCAGATCTGGAAGCAAACATCTTCAGGTCTATCCCATCCTTCCCTCCACTGGCACCCACAATCCGCACGATGGGGGACCCTACAGCTCCTCTCCGCACAGAAGAGCAGCCCAGCAGACATCAGATGAGGAGAGCACAATCATGGGGAAGCCAGTACGCAGTGAGGAAGACAAAAAGAAGTGACACAAGAGCAGAGCACTACAAACCACTGAGAGTCACACGGAAATTATACCACCAGAGACACAGAGGAGCAAGTGCAAAGTGGAGTTCTGTTCACTGTACTTGAAGGAAAACAGGGTGAACAGAAATTCAGTCTGCATGGGATTAATAATTTTGAGGCAATCCCATACATTAATACCTGCTGGGGTCTCTTACCCAATTTTCCTCTTTTGTTCACGTTTTGCACAAAAGGCTGTAAACATGCAAAGCTCTACCAGGGAAGTATTCACACTGTGAGTTAGAGGAGCTGCTATTCCCTACAAAATCGTAACAATAAGGAGCTTAGACAACAACACAGTGAAATTTTAAGTGCTGTGGAGGAAAGAAAAAAAAGGTTTCTGAAGAGGATGCTTTAAATTTATCACTAAAGGATGCAACTACACACTGCTGGAAATGAAAGAAACCAAACATTTACTGCAGTTCTGCGCCTTTTAATGAGAAGAGGAAATTCAAAAATAAAAGGGACCAACCTAGAAAAAAATCCACACTGGTTAAGGTATTAACAGTACTTTTATACTAAGCAACACATTCTTGCTTTTTATTAATGTAGTCTTCAAGGAGGAAAACAGGAGAGGGAGGGGGCGGCAAGTAAGGAAGTATCTGAACTCCTCGTCCAGTTGCTGTGATCAAAGAGGATCACAATATTGGAAGAGAGTACTCAGCAGGTCCAGATGAAACACATTTCAGTGTGCCATGGGAGCTAGTTAGAGAACCTGCTGGCACGCTGGAAACTATTTTGAAAAGACTTTATATGGTATAAACCACTACTAGAGAACTGAGGGAAAAAAAAAAAAAAAAAAAAAAAAGCATAGAGAACTTTTCTTTTGATCTTGATCTTATGAAAAGTACTCGAAGTCCACATATTTTACAAAACATCTTCCTTCCTGAGCTGAAGAGGCCAAACATAAAAGCTAAGAGATAACAAAGATGAGTACTAGGGCAACAACCTGGTGCAGGAATTTTAGTGACCCGAGCTGGTAGGAGCTCAGAGGTTTCTTAGGATGCACTACCTGCTGAATATAAAGCCATCACGTACATTTTGATGATTTCAGTTTTTGATAGAATATTATTATTATTATTACTTTAACCATTGTCCAGGTATCCTCAGCTAGTAGCTGTTGCTTTAAAGAAGGACTATAGCTAAATAAAAGAATGATGAGCATTTTTGAGAGACGCCAGAAGGAAAGATATGGTAACAATTAGTATCAGGTTCAGCTTTCACCTACATATCTGTCTTTAACGCATGTAATCTGTCCCTCCACTCCCTCGTGTTCTCCCCCCAGGGCTGTAAAATCCAAACGCTGATTTTCCACATGAGGGACTGAGGCACAAAGGGATTTGGAGACCGGTTCAAGAATGTGCCTGGACTCTGTATTCAGCCTCAGTGTCCCAAAGTCTGGACTCTTTCCATAGCTGGGTCATTCTTCCAGGCTGAGCTACAAGTGAAACACTGGGATATTAACTGCCGTGTTGGCTGAGCTGTGTCAGATCTTGTTTACACGATGCTGTGAAAAATGCTGGATACCACCTTTCCTGTAGGTGGGATCCCACTACCGCACTACATGTATGGCAACCAAGACAGTGACTGATTTAGGATGAAAATCAAGATGAATTTAAGAAGAAGAATAAAGACAAGGCTGTACTGATTAATTCAGTTTCTGTCTCAGTGGGTTTCCTAGTTCCAGAAAGATAGGAAATTCACACAAAAGATGGAGAGAGAAGGTTAAGCAGCACAGGTCAACAGAAAAAGGTAGGCCCGCGTGAGTAGACACCGAGTACACAGTGGATTCAGTTCACACTTTTAGAGGAGTACGAGATCCTTGTGCAGCCAAAAGTTTGAACAGAGTTTGCATGGAATTTCTGCTGTTGTTTCCTTACAAATTGCATTTCGGCAACATCCCATAAAAAGGGTAGGCCCCAACAGCGCAGTTCCTCTCAGAAATCTTTAGTAACAATTCAATAATCATCAGAACAGAGGGGAGATGATGCAGCAACTTGGTAACTAACTCTGGGGCTCCAAAAGTTTACTATAAACACTATAAGCAGTGAGAAAAAATGAAGCAATTAAAATCATCTTGCCCATATCTTCTAAATTAAACTACACTTGTCACAGACTGAGTATCTTGGGGATATTGTGATAAATTCATAAGGTAAGCCCAAAGCTCTGTTAATACAGACTGCCACCATTCTTCAAACCTGAGGGAATAAATGAAAATTAGCCATAACGCCTGCTAACTGTCATAAAGAGCCAGCATCTTAAAACACACCAACGAATGCAGAAAGTTGACCACCTCCTTTCTTCCTACAAAACTGCACATGTGGTCTCAGCATACATACATACCTAAGCTTTCTGCTGGCAGAGCAACCAAAAACCTGTTTCCAAAGCTCAGGACACTTAATTAAGCCTCAGAGAATCTGGATGCAAGTAGTTTTTTCCTTACACTGGTCTCACTGTGTGGGGGAAGAGGAACAACATAACAATTGGGCAAGAAATACAGATGAGGTACCTGTCTGTAGCGCTTTCTGGAAACATGCCTATTCACTATGCTTTGTTCTCTTATTTTCCTGCTGATGTTGTACACTTCTCTCCTGCCACATGTGATGCAGGCCTTGATCCCCCCACTCACCAAGGCTCACGGCCCCACTGCACACCAGGACATCTGGTGCCCATCTTGAACGCAAGCACTTGTCCAGCAGCTTGCTGGAATGAGGCACGGGAGACCAAGGGGATATGAGGACAGAGTACAAAGGGGTTTTTGCTACTGTCACAAGCCCACAACTTTGATTTTCAATGCCTATTCACTGGGAGTATTAAGTACATAAACCAGAACCAGTCATCTGATAGATGAGCACTGTAGCAGGTTTAAAGTAATGTCATTTTTTTCTCAGTAATGGTCATTTCAGACTGAAGATGGCTGATGCCCTGCTCCTGGGCTCCTTTACTGCCCTCCTGCCAATATCAGATGCTGTAAAATTTGGTAGCATTAGTCTTAGTTTTGGAGATCAGGACTCGGGGAAGGGTGGATGAATGGCTTCCTACCAGGATGCCAACACTCAGGCCACACGCAAGCGTGCACACAAATAAGCACTCCCTGTGCCCTCCCATGTCCCGGGGCTGCAAAACTGAAAGCAGCTAAGGTCTCGTGGTTGGACACTGAATTACTGACTGGACTTGGGAAATGATTATGATAACAAAATCCGAGGAAATTCAGAGGAAGTGCATTAATTGTATTACCTGGATTTCTGCACTCATTTATTTTTAGAGTAATAAACTCCGCCTCATCTGAAGTTCCAAGGTAACCTATTTTGATTTTGGTAGCATTTCAGTAACCAGATGAGCTTTCCTTGTTCTTCATCAAAACTTCACAGTAGTCCACCTGCCCTCCACCAAGCACCACAGACACTGCCAGAAAAGATGCACCCCTGCATCAGCTAAGAACAACAGAGACCAGAGGATGGGTAACCCTGCAAGCTGAAGCATTATGCAGTGAGCTCATTAAACAGTGCTTCCAGAGAAAAATCAGTCACAACTGCTTCTTTTATTTCCATAACACGCTGCATTCCCTTAAAATGCAGTTTACTAAAATCCCGACTGAGTAATAATGATATTCCTACCTGCAAAAAAACAACTTAGCTATCCCAACAGGTTTGGCATAATGACAGCAGGGTGTTTCATACAGGCCAAGTTGATTTCCGTGTTTAGATATGTGTGAGTATCTCAGGGAAGCATACTTCTTGCATCTGATGGCACATACCATAAACTTGGATTACAATCATCTGCTTTTTATCCTCGGAACAACTCGTTTGTATTCCTTCCCTCTTTTCCATCTGACAATTTTATGGCTGAAAATCTGCTGCTTTTCTTGTTCAGATTTCATAGTCAAGAACGTTTCAAACTGGTGGCTTCGTGCAGGCTGAGGTGACAACAAGCAGGCTCCATTTTCTTTCCCTACAAGCCTCAATACAAACCAGCTTTCCACCTGCATCTTCACCTTTCATACTAACGCTGGACTTACTGCTTGTTAAAAAACACTAGCAGCTAACAGCAAACATTAATAGCTAGGCCCTGAGGCACAGTAATTTGCTCACAAATGTCAATGATAATAGATCTGTGACTCTGAACTGCTTCAGTGAAAGAGAGCAATGCTATTCTAAAAGTTAGCATCAATTTTTATGTTTTTCTTTTTTTTTTTTTTTCTCCTCCACACTTAATTATAGTATTACACTTTCTTTTTCTTCATGCCTTTCATTTACAATAAAAAAATTGTACATCTATAGGGAAACATGGTATTTTCTGGAAAAGATTTGGATATATTTCACTCCCTGCTAACAGGACATTTTCTCATACATGCTTGAATAGATGTGATCAAGTGAAAAGTTGAGCCTGAACATTCACCACATTGTTGGCAGTTAATCATTATATTTTCTCATTCTCCACTTCAAATGAGTTGAAATAAGATCTCTGACGTGATATGGGGGAACTGCGTGCTTTCTAAGCATCATCTTGATCTACAAGAGTTCATTCTGAATGTAGAAAAATAGGTATTTATCCCTTCAACATACTTGGGGTGAATGCAACAGACTGAGCTGATAACTACTGCTGTGGGACTGGACTACTGCAAACAGCCGTATTTGATGGGATGCCTTTGAAACTCATCTACAAATATGGCTGGTAAAAAAAAGGACTTGAAGCAGTCTGTCTGCTAGGTCGGACAGAACACAGCGAGCACATAATGTAGTCTGCACTGGCTGGCTTATCCTATTCCAAGTTTATTGCAACATCCTGATGCTTATCTTCAAAGCACTAATTAAATACAATTCAAAATAAACTATGCTCATGCAACAGTGTAGTTACAGATTCTGAGTGGAAGACCACGGGAAGCTTTCCACTGACTTCAGTAAGCACTGGCTCAGGCCCCTGAAAGGCAGGAAGTAGAAAAGTTAATTTCCTATAAATCCAGGATTTTCTTTCTCCGGTACACAACCATTTTCATAACAATAGTTCAATGGCTAACTGCATATCAGATGAGATTTAAGAGCCAGTTCCTAAGCTGACATGAATGGTCACAGTTCCGCTGAACTCCAAGCAGTCCTACCTCTTCACCCCAGCTCAAGTTCTCGAGCATGGGGCAGGGCACTCAAGGGGAGAGTTGTCTCTTCTAGGAGGCAAAGGAACCTGAGGAACTGAAACACTGACACCTAATGGACATTTCTACCTGGGGTAGACATGAAAACAGAACAAAAATACAGGGTTATTGGATTTGTTGCTGGAGGTAAGAGATAATGCAATCTATGTTGTTTGTACATTAGCTATATATGGAGTCTCATTTGTCAAAGGCTGCAAATGAGTTCATTAACCACCACAGCAGCAGACTGGGAAGATGACAGCATATGAAATTAATCGAATTCGGTCTTTGAGCTGTGTAATTTCTTCTGGATGCTTAATTTTTCTATCAGGCCTGCTTTTCCTCCAAACACATTAAGAATAAAGAGCAAGAGAATTCAACAGCACTACCTTCTGCTCAAAAATTGGGCATATTCCTGTGCATATTCCATTTCATCATCCAGGCAATGTTAACTCAAAACAGGCCATCCATACACAATGATTTACAAAATATATCGTCAGAAAAATTCATGAAATGCAAATACATGACATTTCCAAGAACCTCATCATGAAAGTACACCATCCAATCTCTAGTGGTGAGTTTATTTAACATGTTTTGCTCTTCTGTGGTACTCAAGCTAATATCTCCAGTCTTATTCAGATCTTTTAATTCCCTATGGTTTGTAACTTTCTCCATGGCTATAAATCACTTTACCATAAGATCTGTAGATCCAGCTCAACATCCATTTTTACAGGATTTGGTGAGAAATTTCTTGAGGAAAAAAAAACAACACACAAGTTCAAGCTCTATGGTATTCTCTGCTCTGTTCATGACTTCAGTTGAGTGCAGGCATAAAGGGCTTGTGAAACACACTGATTTAATCAAGTGCTTAAACTGAGTATTTGCTTCTACATACCTTAAATGACTCACTTGTAAAATTAGGTTTAGTGCTTTGTGTAACTAACAATATTATTTCTTTCAAAATTATCATGAAATGACTTGCCAACCATATACATGTAGATGTTTCACAGTAACCTCACAGGTAAAAGCTCTACTGAACTTTTCTTTTGAAAACAGAAACTTTATTTTGAAACCAACAATTTCATACACTACAGCTATGTCCCATTTGAACACTGATTTCAAAACAAAGAGGAAAGAAAACACATTCTTTTTCTTCTTTTGGATTGGTTTATATTTAAAATATTCAGAAAGTCACTATTCAATACAAAGGGAAGCAAAAAACTCACACGAGGCACAGGGACAACCTGCTAGCTAAAATTCATATTTAACCTTGCAATATAGGACCCAGACAGAAGCAAAGTAGAAAAAAAAATTAAAACAAGATGTGAGATAGGAATCTTTAATCAACCTTGTTGTGTCAGCCTAGGCCTAGCATTCTTCCCAATCTTCTGAGGTTACCCAGCACCACTTTGAAAATGGATTACTTTCCACTGAAAACAATGCCAAAAAGGAGCTTTAGCTCCCCTGGGGAGAATTAGAACGGCCTGGATCATCAAATGGGAAAAAATAATCATTATCAGTAGCAGGCAGAAATGGAGGGGAAGAAAAGGTGAAACCAGACTCAAGATGTGGAATGCTTAATGTCTTATACATTTGAAGACCAGCGTGAAGTGGCAAAACCCTGCAGGTTTGTGATGCTAAGGAACTTTTGCTTCCTTTACTGGATGATATAAACAGTTGTTTTTTCTCCGAGATGTTTTGTTTGGAAATGTAGTTTTTGTAAACACTCAGTAACCAGTCCTGGAGAGGGTAAGGCACTGATACAGCATTGTGTGCTTTCTATTAACAGTTCTGAGTGAATACCAATGCATGTGAAAGATAATACATATTACCTCATACATGTTAACAGATGAAAAACACATTACAAGGACTAAATGTGGCTTAGCACTTCTACATCTCTAACCTGGTGTCCCCTGTTTTGCGTAAGAGAAATTTTCCAACAGTCCTTGCCATCACCCATCAAACCAAGCCTACCTGCAGGTGAGCCACCAGAGAGCTCCAGAGGGCTCTGTGCTGCCAGCACAAGTGCCTCAGGTCCCTTTGCAACCAGGCTAAACATAACTTGCAATTTGATACGAAAACTTAATTCTAATTTCAACAGCAGCAGTGTACAGCTGGCAGAAAAAACAAGGAAGTGGTAGAAATATCGTTTCCCAGATGCTGCACGGTTGAATCTAGGTTTGGGTTACAGCATGTGGTCAGTTAAAGCAAGATCGTTAAAGCAAGATCCTTCAAAGGTTAGTTTACTTAAAATAATAATAATAATAATAATAATAATAATAATAATAATAATAATAATAATAATAATAATGGAACAATGCTGAAAGCACTGTTAAGTAACATTCATTGACTCATTGTTTGGGGGTTCTGTCTTTAAGCAAACGATCTTGCATGAATGTTCCATGCTACCATTGAACGCTGAGAGAAAACCCTATTGACACAGATACCCCCTATACATGTAACTTCTGGCTTATATAGGATGATCATGCCCTTGGCCATGCTTTAGCCCTCTTTTGTAGTAGCACAGCAGTACACTGCTGACTTCAGTTAGGGATTACCAGTCTGTGGATGCAAACAGGATGTAACCATACACCTACAATTAAGCACATACTTGAATGCTTTATTAAATGGGGAAAGGCTAATGAACATAGCTGTGTACATAGCTAATGATGAAATAGCAGTGATGCATTTACTGAAATTTGGGTTATCCCGTGGATGTGATGCTCCGGTGATCTACTAGCCACTGATGACTGGAAAGCAGTGCACACCGAAGCTGTGAAAGGCCACTGGCACATACCAGCATGGTCACACATGGGTGCAGGTGTATTGCAATGGCCCTGGAAGTTTGGGCCTTGCTGATAACGTTCTTATCTTTAAATAGCATGGCAGAAGCCAACTTGAAGTTTCCAATCTAATGCCTATGTAATACCAGTTTGAATCAGAGGCTCTTTCTCCACTAGCACGAGTCATCTACGATTAACCTTCCTCCCTTTTTTCAGTTCCTCACCCTGATGCCACTGGTGCCTTTAACCTTGTGTAAGGGCAGCAGCACTAGTGCAGCCACACTGCTCCAGTTTTAACCACCTCACCAATAACTTTGTTCAGGGAAAATTTAAACTACAATGTTACAATTAATGGCACTATCCAATAATCCATCTATATAAAAATCTATTGATGCTTAGGGGATAAAACCAGAGTGGAACTATCAATAGTAACGCATATAACGGTGACAACCCAGAAGGGCTTTCAGTTAATTGCTTATACTTCTTTTGTCTCACTAATTTCAAGTTTCAGTCCCCTCCCTTCCCCTAACCCAGTGCAGAAGTATCGCTAGGTGCCTGAAGTGGAGCTGGGTGCCAAAATTACAGCTGTCACAGTGCTGAGTGTGACAAACCCTAAGGTCTTTCGCTAAATGCATGTCCTGCAGTGGAAAACCACATGAAATCACATACTGCTCTAAGCGAGGAAGGGAGACAGAGGCAGCAGCCCCACACACAAATACAGCAGAGCAAGTAACAGTAAAAGGCCAAAACTGTTATAGAAATTGACAGAAAAAAAACTGCAGTGGAAAGAATTCAACCACCTCCACTGCTGAGTTTATTAAACCTCATCAGAGTTTTTGAGAGGGCAAGAAGCAATGTGTCCAGCCACAGCTGTGGCAGCTGAACGGCTGCGTGCCTTCTGTTTCCTCTTAAAGGGATTTGTCTTGATACTTAATTGGCTATTTTACTGTTCCTTTTTGTTCAGCAGTGTTAACAGATTTTCCCTTCCTTTGCTGCAGAGAAGGGACCGGCATAGTAGGACTGCAAGTTAGGCTATAGGTATGGTGCAGATTCCACAGATCTCTTTTTCACAGAAAGCCCAAAACCATCTTGAAGTGTATAAAGCAGCTGTCACACCACATTGTGATAGTAAGCCTGTCATACCTTTGATTAGCTTCTGGCACACATGGACATGGACTTACATCTCTTCCAAGACAGTCAAATAATAACAAAAAAGCAACTTTGATGCTACCTGAAACCAAACTATTCAAAGCACATTGCCCGCATTCCTTAGCTGCAGGCACTGAGCCAGGATATGGAGATAATCATTTGGGCTGACCATGGGGGAGGGAAGAAGGAGTTTAAGGACTAGAGAGTTACTCTGGTCAAGAAAATCTAGCCAGAATTTCATCTGCAACGTAGCAATACAGACTTGTATCTCCCTGACTATGTGCACTAGAGAATTAAAGTAATTATGGATATCACAGCTTTTTTTTTTTTTCCTTTCTTTGCTTGATTCTTTCATCTGTTCTATAGAAAATAAGCATCCATAACAAGCAAACCATTTCTCTCTCTTCTGGCACTGCTTTTCCAACTGTGGCTAACGTTCCCTGCTTCAGGAGGGCAAACTGCCCAGCGTAACACCCGGCCAGCAGTGGAACACTTTATGTGGGGGAAAATTGTCTCATCATCTCCCAAACATGAACTGCTCATTAACCATGCTCAGCAAGCCCGAGATTTGATGACCACAATTATGATCTTACTTTTACATATCTACCGATATTAGCAGTCAACCCAGGTAAATCAGTTCTGTTAACATTGCAGTATCTATTCTTTGTTTGATTGCCCTCTGCAGCAGTGAAATTTCACACTGTAGAAAAAAAATCTGTAGTGGCTATAAAGCACCCGTGGGACACAGACCTCTTTTTTTCTTTCCTGTCATGGATACTATTTTTAAGAGGGAAAGGGGGAAAGCAGTAGCATCTCTGAGTCACTGCAGTATCCACAAAGCAATTTTCTGTGACTCAGCCACTTGAGGAAAAATTTCTGGACATCATTAATTTTTATTTATTTTTTTAATAATTCTAATTACGGATTCAACTCCACCAAGTATGGCATCTTTCAAGTTGTTAACAATACCTAACATACCCTATACCACTTACTGTGTCATTCAGATCTGTCCCAAGAAGGTGGGGAGACGGCAAGAGCAGGAGCAATCCCTGCGGCACTTAACAGACTTCAACTAAAGTTGGAATTGCAACAGATTGCAGATTTGTGGCTTTACCTACCTTATCACTGTTCAGGATGGAGTGTAAGCAGAACATATGTTCTTCTTTTTCAACTTTCAACATAGGTAGCCTTAAAAGTTGGATGATAGCAACTCAAGCGACATAGACTCTGGTATAGATCTACAGTTGTTGCCTCCTCATATGCAGAGAACAACAAAGAATCCTCTGCAGCCAGGTACTAGACTTTATATTAGTACTAGAGCTCTCTAGAGACAAAGGAGGGAGCCATTCTAATTTGTTCTCCCCCCATGCTCAGCAAAGTTGAGCAGGACAGAATGGCTAAACTGTACAAAAAGTTTTGCATTCACAGAATGCAAAGGGGAAAAAAAAAAACACACACTCACACACACAAAGTGGTCCCAATTAATGTCTTGGTAACTGCAACTG
Source organism: Aythya ferina (assembly GCF_964211825.1). NCBI lineage: Eukaryota > Metazoa > Chordata > Aves > Anseriformes > Anatidae > Aythya > Aythya ferina. The sequence goes on along the minus strand of NC_140297.1, from coordinate 90,999,929 downwards.
CAAGAAAAAAAAATAATCTGCTCCATGGTCAACTGCACTGGCAGCACAGACAGTAACAAAGGCATCTCTAGGTCAGCCCTGAGCAGAGCAGGCTGAGGGGAGGCCTCATGGCGGCCTGCAGCTCCCCCAGGAAGGGAGCGGAGGGGCAGGCGCTGAGCTCTGCTCTCTGGGGACAGCGACAGGACCCGAGGGAACGGCATGGAGCTGGGACAGGGGAGGGTCAGGCTGGGGGTTAGGGGAAGGTTCTGCACCCAGAGGGTGGTCGGGCACTGGGACAGGCCCCACAGGGCAGTGGTCACAGCACCGAGCCTGCTGGAGTTCAAGCAGTGTTTGGGCAATGCTCTCAGACATAGGCTCTGTTTTTTGGGTGGTCCTGTGTGGAGCCAGGAGTTGGACTCGATGATCCTGTGGGTCCCTTCCAACTCAGGATATTCGGTGATTCTAGTACCTTTGCTTTCAAAAACAGAGTGAGTACCAAAAGCATAAAAGAGTAGGAAAAAGTTAGAAAAAGAAGTAACAGCCCAGTGTGCCCTGGTTTCTATGCAGAGCGTTATGTACTCATTTAGAGCCTAACACAGTCTGTTAAAACCCTAATGCATACGTAATACAAATAGAATGCTTTTAAAGAAACCAAAAACATATAAAGCAAGAATTTTGGAGAGTGTCTTACCTTTGACCCAATAAGCGTGTACAGCCACTGGATGGTTTCATTATGATTTATTACTCCATTCATGCCATCAACATAGAGCATAATTTGTCCCAAAGCTATTGTAAAGAAAAGAGAAAAAAAAAATCAGACCTGGTGAATATATACATTATAACTCTAAGAATTGCTGGCCATTTACTGTAAGCATTGTTTTCCGGGGACACGGGGAGCCCAACTAACAAAAGCTGCATTGGGCAGGATTCTGCTGGACAAGATCCTGGGCAACTGCAGTAACTTTACTGACTTCATCTGGATGATATAAGTGTGAATTTCATCTAGTGGCAAGCATGGGCACTTGTTCCTTTCTAAAGGATGTCAGGTTTTATTGCCCCAAACTCTGAAAACAGTATCCTACATGCTGCTTACTATCCTAACAGATCCATTACCTAAAATGTGTTAGATCTTGTGAGTCAAAACTTTTCCCCCTTGTTTCAGCACTTTTATAATGCTTTAATCAGTGCATTTGGATTGACCGTTTCAGTTAATTTCAGTAATCTGAAATTACAGCAGGGCAATTAACACCAAAAAGGAGAGCAAATATTCACCATTGCATAGTGCTCGCTCGCAGTAAGAGTTTTGCATTTTAGTGAGAAAATACAACAAAGCATGGTCAACAATGAATCATCTTTATTCATTGATTCTAAAGCATTTGCAACATTTCAAAACATGCTAGCAAAATATTTCATAACAATAATTCCATAGTTTGTAATCCTGATAATGTAAGACTAGAGAAAACAGCTATTAAATCTTTTCAGACTGATAAGGAAAGACATTTTTCATAAGGATTATGAAAAGTGGATTAGCAAAATTCATCTATCATCTTCAAAAGTTTCCACTGTTAGATCTTCTGCTTTATAGCAGGAGATCAAAGCACAGTGGGATGAAAAAGAAATCACTGATGTAACACCTTTCAGCACAGCCTGTTGGCATAACAGCTCAATTATATAAGGCACAACCCGACAAGCCCCTCGTACATCGCTTTATGGGGGAAAAAAGCAAAAAACCCACAGGGTGAGGAATATTACGACATTATTAATCTTCCAAACACATTCTAAACATTTGCTGAATTTTATGTAGGTTGTGAACCATGCAGTACTGCTTTCCTTGAGGGGAGATCTTCAAAGAAATGTGCATGTTAAGCGAGAGCTTTAAATACCCCTATAAGCTGAGCAGCTTTCATTTTTACATCAAGTCTCCCCCTTTTTCTCTGGACTTTTATTCCTTATCTAATCTGTTACACCAAGCTAGAAGCAAAGCTTGAACCTCCACAGTCATGAAGACAGAGAAAAGGAGAGCAAGAGTGCTGCATCGAGGGGATAACTGGCATCTTAGGCAGGCTGCCCTGTTCTGGGGAGGTGCACATCTCTCTCCACTGCTGTACAGGAAGAAATCCTTCACCGTGCTTCTAAGACATGGCTCAGGTGAATAACATTAGGTGGCAGGGACACAGGCCCAAGTGTTAAGGTAAAACAAAAATGTAAGGCAGTCAAAAAAAGGAGATAAGAAGTGCACCAACTGAATAAATGGCTTCTTTGTCGCGCTCTCCTTGCAGGTCTCAGAAAGTGGAGAGCACAGCTATCCCATCAGTAATCAGAGAAAGTTCTTAATTCTTGTTTTTACTTCCTTTCAATACCAAAAAGATTTGGCCCTTGATCAGGATGAGATCCAGTCATGATAAGGTCACCAAGCCTTTTTTTTTTTTCTTTTTTTTTTTTTGTACAAATTCTTCGGTTGGGGGTGAAGGGATTTAATTTGAATTTGAAACAAATGTGAAACAAATTTTACTCTTGGCACATGCTTTCCAAATTAATATAGAAATCAAAGGCAGCAAGAAGTCTGCTTTTAAAGGCAAAACATGCACGCGATACAAAATTACCCTACTGCTTATACTTAAGACCGATTAGAATGGATGTTTAATGGGGATCTGGAATGCATTACTCCAGCCTCTTAGATGCAGCTCTTCACTACAATAGGTTAAGGCAAATCAGTAGACCTTAGAAAGAAGACACAGAAAAGTTTAAGGGATTCCTTTCATCTACTACTACTACTAACCTTGCCCCCCATCTCCCAATTCCTTCCCACAAACTTTTTTTTTCCTTTTTCTTTTTTTTTTCTGTTAATATTAACGCTATCCCAAGTATATGATAGCATCTATATCTTTCCAGCAACAGAAGGGGTCTTTTGGTTATAGGTGAAAGGTTAGTAACACATGATAAAACCACTAGTGCTGCCACTTGATGTAGTGGCCAATAAGCTTCATGGGACAAAGAATTACAAAGAATGCCATGAAACATCTAAGACAGGAGATACGTTTGCTATGGAGTCATGCTGTCCACATACAAGGCATGGCTCCAGTTGTTATCTGCCACACATCAAGTTATCAGCAAGTTATCAGCTGCTGACAGACCTTGGAACAGAGCTTCATATTGTTATTTCCTGTCTCCAGGGGTCAGAAAAATGAAAGCAAGACATGATAGGCAGTGCTGAGAGGAAAATGACTTTCATTAGAAGGAAGAACAAGTTATGGAGTATCTATGTGCACTTTCTATAATGTTGATGCCCGATAACTTCTTTGGAAAGGAAAATAATTCTATGAGAAGAGTGGAATGTTTTTTGTATTTTTTTTTAAATGTAAAATGTTTTTCACCTAACATCAAGTGTCTGTGCTGAAGAAGCAGAGGTAACACCCATCAAACAAACAGTACAGAAGTAGAATAAGATGAGGAGACCACAAAAGCACCAGTGTAGGAGCCCAGCTGATGGGCTGCAGGGTTCCCAGGCTCTCCTGGAGCTTGGGACTGACTGAGCAGGGCACACCAGCCTTGCACTGCATGGACACACGGCACCCTACACCATTTGGTATTCCCTGCAGCTTTTTTCTGCAACTGTTAGCCTACATCTCAGCCCATGGCCATAGATTGCAACGATAGCTGTGGCTGTGCTGCACACTCCGTGAACACCCATACCCCGTGTGTGCATGTCTGCTTGCACATGCACAAACACACACAGCCTTGTCCAGGAAGGGCAAGCTAATTTGCAAGGCAGCCTAAGGTTGTTCAGCAGGACAATCTGCTCCAAAACCATTTAAGTTCACATTCATACGTGCCTTCAACCAAACTTTTTTTTTTTGACTGAAAACCGAGGAGGTTATTTAATCCATTTAATCCCATCTCTCAGCCAACTGGAATTCTCTTTGGAAGTATATCAACAGCATACTTGCATTAGGAAAGCTTGCTGTTGTGCAATAGGGGGCTGGGAGAGGGGGGTTTAAATACGGAGCAGACTTAATTTGGAATTTCTTTGCTCCCACCACCCTTGTCAAACCCTTAATCTTTTGTGAGAGTAGTTTGTGACTTTACCCGTAGCTATTTTCGAGGGGAAAATTGCTGAATTTCTTAGGAAGGGCTTAGCTAGAGAAGGACAGACCAGCCAAAAACTTCATAGATTTGTGTGAAATAAGAGGTTTAAGAAAATCTCTAAAAACTTGCCGGTATTGGCATTGATGCTCTCCCGAGATCCTCTATAAAGTTAACAGGACCAAAGGGGAAAAACTCCAGCACAAAACATCATCACATTCCCATCCAGGCTGTCAAACTTTTCAAAGCTGTTTCCTGCCCACACACCTGCTTCTATAACCTCTATCTGCTTTATATTTTACCGCAAGCCTGCTTAGAGAAAACAGAAGCACTGAATGAGCAGAAGTACTATTTGCTTTCAGTTTCCAAAGAGCCAAAACACCATTCATCATGTCAAGAGCTATGGCAGCAATGCACCTTGTGTTTAAATCAGAATAAGCAAACATCCACAGTGAAGTGGGCCAAAGCCAGGCCCTGCTTGGAGGTTTCAGCTCCCAGGGAAGCTCCTGGTCCAAACTCAGCAGGCACTTCACCAACAGCCGCGGCGGTGTTTGCTGCGAGCTGCGTAACAATGGCGAGCATCGGCGCCTGCACACCGCTCCTCAGGGAAGACCTTATTGCCCCTGAAATGTCCAAGCATTGCATGCCACAACCCATAAAACCAAGAGTTACAGGGCATATGAGCCTATATGGCAACCTACGTGGATTTCAAGGCAATTGGACATCGCCCCTTGCATGGCACAGACTACCACCACTGTAAGACTTCCAACCAGCAGCAATCACACAGGCAGGATTAGGGAATGCCATAATGGAGCAAACAAGCCAGAAAACACTGCAAAGGCCTAGAAGAGTTACAGTTACCATCATCAGTTTACATGAAGATCCTTTTCCCCTGATGGTGATGAAAAATCATCATTAATTACAGCTTTGTTACCACCCAGCTTCTCAAAAATTAACGAAATCACAGCACAGCTCTGTGCCTGTAAGAGGTGAAATCAGGTGAAATAGATGACCTGGCCTCTCCAGTGCTTCTGAAAACCATCTTGCACTAAGCAGCACTGTGCCAAACCTTGTGATTCATACTCACTCCACAGGCTTATAATCAGTTTAAGTTTTTATGTTTTTTCTTTCTTTGTTATTATTGGTATGCTTCATTTTAGCTTCAATGCAGTATCTGTTGTTTATAGACCTATTCACATTTCTTTCCTCCTGTTAAAGATATTGTAATGTCATTCAGGAAATTAAAAACATTTTATTCCTGGCCACAGATACAAGAATATTTTGTTTCTTATCAAAGTTTCTTTAAATCCCTCTTTGACTAATCCTTTCTTTTTAGCCCTTGCTATTTTTTTTCCCCATCATCACAGACATCATGGCTGAAACATGCTAAGAAACTGATTTACAGGGCACCTACATTAACCCATACTAGACTAAGAACTGAACTTTCTCACAGAAATAAAATTTTAAGCTGAAGCCAGAAAGATGGTTCTGCACAGACTTAGATGTATAGCATTGCTACTAGAAATGAGAATTTCAATGCTAGCTGATACTATTTAAAGTCCAGCTTTTAGTCTTCGAATCGGTGAATTGTTTTGGTTGGAAGGGACCTTAAGGACCACCTAGTTCCAAAACCCTGCCATGGGCAGGGACACCTCCCACCAGACCAGGTTGGCCTTGAACACCTCCAGGGATGGGGCATCCACAGCCTCTCTGGGCAACCTGTGCCAGTGCCTCACCACCCTCTGGGTGAATAATTTCTTCCAAATACCTAATCTAAATCTCCCCTCTTTTACTTTAAAGCCATTACCTCTTGTCCCATCCCTACACTCCCTGACACAAAGTCCCTCCCCAGCTTTCCTGTAGGCCCCCTTTAGGCACTGGCAGGCCGCTGTGAGGTCTCTCCAGAGCCTTCTCTTCTCCAGGCTAAACAACCCCAACTCCCTCAGCCTGTCTTCGTAGGAGGGGCACTCCATCCCTCTCACCACCTTTATGGCCTTGTTCTAGACTGATCATCTTCTTCATCTTTTAGACTTGCTCTAACAGGCCCACGTCCTTCTTGTGCTGGGGGCCCCAGAGCTGACCGCAGGGCTCCAGGTGGGGTCTCAGAAGAGCAGAACAGGGGGGAAAAAATCACCTCCCTCACCTTGCTGGCCACACTTCTTTTGATGCAGCCCAGGACACAGTTGGCTTTATGGGCTGCAAGCACACATTGCCAACTCACGTTCAGTTTTTCATCCACCCACACCTCTAAGTCCCTCTCTGCAGGGCTGCTCTCTGTCTACCCACTGCCCAGGCTCTATTCACGTTGGGATTGCCCCAGATAGGCACAGAGGGGGACAAGGAAGGCAATTCTTATGCACTACTTTAATACCTCAGAAGTATTTGTATTTGGGAGCTTCTGAAGCTAGTTGTAGACCTAAAGCATTATTCAAAGTTCAGATCTTTTTGCAGTGCAGAGACAAAGGCTTTACTGATTAAAATAGATGAAAAAAAAATGAAGATTAAGATTAACAGCAAAATGTACAAAGATACAGTACAACTCACTTATTTTTAACGCTGAACATGAGTGACAGAAGTGTTGACCAGGATTTTTCCCTGTCCTGTAGGCTCCAGTTACACCTTTCAGAGGCCTCCTCTGGGCAAAGGCAAATGGAGTACGGAGCTCCCTGCTCAGTGAGCTTGGGCCCTGCCACAGACATTGCTGGCTCTGGGTGTGTAACCCAGTGGGTACAGAAGCATGCCATAACTTGCCCTTAAAGTATCATTTAAAAATCAAGTATAAGCTCACCAAGAAACAAAACATCTTGCTTTACTTGGTGAATGACACGTTATTTTAATTCTAAAGAGACAGCACAGGAGTTTTGACACTTATTATTTCAGTCAGGTCGTTAGCATACTTAACACTTTGCTCATGGCACAGGCTGGCAATAATTTCCATCATCCACAAAAGCCCACAGGAAATACTGAAGGAGATTTATAAATTCCTACACTCCTGACACAATAGAGAGACCTCCAGATACATCCTCTTGCTACTCCATTTTACCTAATTGTTCATCTTCAACAACCTTAATTTTTGCTGAACCTCTGATGATATTTATGAGACAGACACACGGTTTTGGTCCCATGAAATTGATGCAACCCCAGAGATAAAGCAGATGTGGTGAGCACAGCTTCTTGACGAGCTGTGCCTGTGACATGTGGGGAGCAGGGGTTCCCCAGCCATTTTCTTTTTGAGGGAAAAGCACTGAGCACTCCTTTGTAGCTCTGCTCCAAGGCCCTTAAATCAGCAGGACTTTGGTTACCACTCCAACAAGGCACATACACAGTGATCTCCCTTCCCTGTAGCCTGCTACCCAATGGCCCTTAGTGCCTCAAGCATTCAAATAGAGAGAAACATGGCTCTCCCCTGAGAGATGGCCAACCCATCACCACTCCAGGACCTCAGAAAGCCCTCACAGGAGGCCTCACCCTCCTCCACTTCATGCTCCTCTTGCCACCCTTTCCTTTCCCTCCCCTCCTTTAAAAAGCAGCACCCAGCAAGTTCAAAGGACATCAGGCAGCTTTAATCAGCTCAAGTATTTCAGCAAAAGCTGCTCCTTTACACGTGACGTGCACCACCTGTGGCAGTACGCCAGCCAGCCAGATGCCAAAGGAGCACACCAGAATTGCACCTGCTCCAGCATTTCCTTTGTGATATTTCTGGCAATTCACTCGATACGACTGCAAGGAAAGGATATGTTCCAAGTTGACTCTGTCAGCAGTTAACCTGAAAAAAGTGTTTTTACACAAACTGAAATCTGACTTACGCACGTGCATTATAAAAACCTCGCCTGGTTAAACGTAATTGTTTTAATTCTCATTTTATGCTGCAGACCTCACATTTTTAAATGCAACGTATTCCAACATGTTTTACAAGATTAATAAGACTTAAGAACATGCAATAAGCTGGGTACATTTAACCATTAAAAATAAGTATGTAACAAAAATATTAATAAAAGAGCAAGTCTCCTAGCATTAGAGCACTATTTTGCAAGTTGACTACAAGCGTCTAAGTATGAAACGCTCATGTAGCTTTCCTAACAAAATCTCAGACAAAGATATAAAATCCTCAGGCCTGGCAGTGCATGTAATTTCAACCAGGGACAGAGTTTTACATGCATGGCAAACCAAAATGGTCACATTTTTCATTGATCCGATACAGACGCACACGAAAACCAAGAATTTATAACAATTGCTTTTTTTTTTTTTCAAAAAATAGAGGAATAATGACACATATTTCCAAGATTTCCAGTGGGGGAAAAAAAAAAAAAAGCCCAACAAAGCTGATGGAACCTTATAAACAAATACAGGCTCCTGCTGATATATCCAATAGAAATACTTTTAAATGGATTTTTTTCTCCTTGATTTCTCTGGATCTCCTATTTCTTCTCTGCATCAATATGAGCTACAAAGGTAAACAAAGTATCGTTCATTAATGATGAATAGCATGAAAAAGACCATGAGAAAATTCATTCTACCTTCAGGGCAAGAGTATGAGTAGTGTGTAAAATTAAGCATTGAGCTACATATAGAAAAAGAAAAAAAAAAAGGGTTGACTAGATGATTATTAAAAGATGACCATTCTTCCTTGGAGCTTTATGAAGCAAAACTCCTGTGTAAAAAGAGAACGTGTAGTAACCCTGAATTAAGACTACAGATTGTTATGTATGCATATATAGGGCTGAAGTCAGGCAGATGCTTCTCAACAGAATCAATATAGGATGAAACATTATTTAATGTTCTTCCAATGTGTATGTAGTTATGTATTTTTTGTAAAAAATTAAATTTAAAAATATTTTCTGCGGAGACTTCCACACATGCCCACCTATCTTCATTTCTTGAAGAACAGAAAACGATGGTAAGATTCCCTGAGAGATCTTCTTGTAAGGAGAGGTATTCTGCAAAAGCAGTGCAGGACACCGCCCGTGTGAATACTAAAGCATTAACTCCAGTTGGCTTACACCCAAGCCTGGGCTACAACTTCTTCCCGCAGCAAAAGAGACATGGTTTTGTTCTAGGTTAGAAATTAATCTCTACTTTTAAGGATTAGGTGTCTCCACCTCATCTCCAATAAAACATCTCCAATAAAACAGTTCACGTATCTGTACAGTTCTGAGAAGACGCATCTTTAAACTTTTTATAATGGATTTATCGTGCTTGGGCATCCGAGTGCTTTACAGCAGCACAGTTTCACAGACTGGGATGGCACCTCTGGAGATTGTCCAGTCCAGCCTCCAGCTCACACCAGGGTCAGCTACAACAGTTTTTTCAGGATTGTGTCCAGCCAGGTGTTGAGCTGTCAAAACCAAACAGCCTCTCTGGATAACCTATGTCAGTATTCAGTCACCTTTGGTATTAATTAGACTTTTTTAGATTAACTTTAAACTGAACATCCTGTATTTCAGACAGTGCTGATTGACCCTTTCCCTTTAACTGAGCACCCCTGAGGTCTGGCTCTGTCTTCTTACTTCCTCCAGCCATGTGTCTACTCCCTCCCAGAATATTTAAATCGAAAATTAAACTGAACTGAAATTGAAAATTAATCCATAGCCAAAACCACGCTGAGCTAAAGGCCAGAAAAGAAAAATTTATCTTAACTTTAGGGCTAAACCAGGGAAATCTAGCCAAACTCCCAATTAATAACTGTGTAATGGTTAAACAAGCAACGACCCTAAATAACATATTTCAGTTGGCAAGATGCAAAGAAAATTGCCTTAGCCATTCTATTTGGCAGCCGATTGAGTAATTTAGTCTGGCAATGTGCTAGATGTGATGGATTTCAAGGCCTTCCCCTCCCCATTAATCATCGTGAATGTAAGCCTTCTGTCTGTGTAAACAATACTAATCCTGACTTTGAAGGTACAAAGAGAGAAGCACAAACCAACCTTTGCAGAATGGAAAAAAAGAAAAAAAAAAACACACCACTTTCTGCAGCTCCCTTCTCTTGAACTCCTCAGAAACCTATTTACCCTGCACAAAGAAAGGTCTCGCAGGTGCTAGCTGTCTTTTATCCATCATTATCAGTTACACCCAGCACATGGGGCTGGAATTCCAGCATCTCCTCTAAACACCAAGAAGCTAAGCCTCGTGAATGAATCTGGCATTCTCACAGGGAAATGTGCTGAAGTCAAATACGTGTTTTGAAGAAACTGCGATTAGGATTTGGTCTGAGCAAGAGCAGCTTATTTTGATTGCACACCTGGGGCACAGAAAACTGAGGGAATACATGGAGTTGTTTCATTTTCCTCCTATTATATGTAAATAGGGTCTTAACTGACTACACTCAGGTACTTTGGAAGTGATTATTAAAAAAAAAAAAGCAGAGTTTCTTGGGGTTCCTGCCCTATGTACAAATAAAATCATGGGGTAACATAGTTGGACTGTTTAGCGAGTGGAATAGCACAGGAACAGACAAAGGACAAATGGTAGGCTAACTGTTCACGTACCAAATGGTTTTGGTGATTAACAGAATCTTATCAGGTCAACAGCAAACCTTCCAGGATGAAACCTGACAGTTTTGAAGTGAATAAATGATGGATTATCCTTGGCTGACTTTTTTTCTCCCTATTTTTCTTGCAAGAAAAGCCACATTTCCCAATATTTATGCTTTTCCTAAATAAAATGGAAGGTTCTTGGGAAGCAGAATGAGGAACCACACAAGAAGAATGCCCATCATTACCATACAATAGGACAAATAAAAGAACTAATAAAATAAAACAAATAAAAGGACTTAAGCACGTTCCTTGTAAAGGCAGAAACATTGATCGACAACACTCTGTGGTCATGTAGCAATACGTTATTACTATCACGAGCGCTGGTGTAAGTTCAACTTCATTCTTCAGGGTGCTACTCTGAGCAGGTAAACCTGGGCCCATCTAGCACCCTGAAAAAGGACTATTGCAATTGGTAAGGGAACTGAAGCAGGGAGACTTGCACAGAGTCAAAAACGGTATCTGTGGGAACGTAAAGCTATTTCTGCTACTTAAAAACCAAAAGCTCCACTCTCCAATATCCAAATATTATGGTATTTTCTCAATAAGCATGGACTGATAAAAATTTATGTTCTTGAAGAACAGAGAAGCAACAAAAGATGAGAGAAAAGAAGCACTGAAAATAGTAATCTTCTACCGTTGGTGTTTCCCATCACTTCCCACAGAGGGTTCTGCAGGAAACAAGCGTGCTGCCAAAAGTTACACCTAGGTAGCTCTCCAATTTTCAGTCAAACTCTAACAGTATTTATTCTAACTGCTAGCGTAAATTATGCTTGGGGAATACCATGGAAGAGCTGCACTGGGAACAAAAAATATAAGTAAGTGTCTCCGGCCATTTTCTTTCTATAAGGAGCTGTTTTAATTCTCACATTGCTTCTTCATGTGGCAGTGTATGTACATGTATGCTAAATGGTGTTCCCTCTTCTCCCAAAACAAGGGATGTGAAAAAGTTTCACAACAGAAGAAGAAACATCTCACCACAGAACAGCTTAAGTAGGTAACACTTAACATTTCTTAATACTTGTTGCTAAAACGACAAGATTTTAGACAAGTCGGAGAAGTTCCTATTAATGGACGTGCCTCCTCATCTCAAAGGGCAGAAATGCAACAAGCGAGCAAACAACACAGGAGCATTGTGATCATTTTGGGGACACTCGAGTAGTGCTTGAAACGGTAGCAAAAATGTATAAAGAAGCTTTACTTTCTGTAATTATTGTTTTCAAAATAAACTTCGTATTTCTTCAGTGCTTTTGTCATTTTGAAACCACCTGATTTAAAAGTCTCTGCAGAACAACACACCAAGCCATATTTTTCCTGTCCAACTATATAACAAACCATCCAAAATCAATGATGAATAATAAATTTAAATTAAGAGTTTCCTCCCTTGCTTATGAAGTATTGACTCAAGAGAATGAATCAGGATAAGTAAGAATTCAATATATTTTTAGCTCAGCAACTAAATTAAAATAGTTCTTAAGCAAAATAGGACAAAGAAGTGTGTCTAAAGCAAAGACTGGAAGTAAGGCTATCCTCGCATCCCAATTTCTGCACCATAGTGTCCTGTCTAGAAAAGCTCAAACGAAACCTCCTGATAATAAAAGCTGATTGATTCAAGATCTCCGCATCTTTGCCTACTGAGGAATGCATTCCAACACAAAGTGATTTTAAGAAAACATACATCTGTCACGTTTTATTCACTATGCTGCCTTAAAAACAATAGTGAGTATATCCTTCTGATTTTCTCCATTGGAATCAGACCAGGACAGATACCAAAACCAAATTCCTGATACACTTTTCAGATATTTATTGTTCTTCGGCTCGTCTCTAACGTTTTGTACAGACGCCACCTTGCAGTAATGTGCGTGCCATTAAAGAATTCACTTTCATCTCCTGAATTTTATGCTTGTTAGGGCAAATCAATGAAAGACTCTATTCTTCAAGTACTGGCTGAACAAAGCCAAAGTCAGCACTAGAAAGCAAACTGATACAACACTTCATTAAATGTGCTTTTTATTCTTTCTGTTTCAAGTATGTCTGCTGCTATGTGAAATTTAGGGTTATGTATTCTCCTTTCAAATCTAACAGTAAAGAATGTGCTGGAGGCACAAGTTCGTATCTCGCATTTGAAGTGGACTTCCCATGAGAAAGAGGTGGAGGGATGAGACATCATTACAAATCCTGTTAAAGTATAGAGCTCACACATGTCCAAAATATCGATTGAAAATGCTGTTTTGTGTCTCTGCTCATTCATCACAGATACTGAGCAAAGATTCCTTCCAAATTAATTGTAATTCTCTTTTAATCCCACTATTCTTTTTTTCCCTTCAGCACACTGGATGTGAGAACTCCTTTGAGTACTGAATCCCATCTTCTTTCAGCAATTTTTCCAGAGAAATGTAGCTGAATCATTTTCTTCACTGTCATGCTCAGGTTTCTTTTTTTCTTCTCTAATTGAATTTAGATGGCTTAATATCCAGGTAGAGTGCACACTGATTACACTTTTTTTTCCCTTTCTCAAAATTCTCAGGCAAAAATATTCTTATAAAAATTATTAAATCCTAAATTCTGGTCAACACAAAGATAAATTACAGAATCTGTGCCTTTCATTTCAATTTCTTACTGTATTATAAAGTTAGTAAAATATATTCAGAACAGAAGGAAAGTATTTGGGGACCTACATTTCATTTGACCTGAACACAAGGTCTGTCCTTTGTAGCTAGTTTTCACCTGCGTGGTGGCAGGGGAGAGAATCACATACTGGCTAAAAATGAAAATGGAAGGGGAGGATTTATCAGTGTGGCAGTCTAAATTTCTTACTTACCAGTAACTACATAAATGGGAAATGCCACTGAATAATCTGTTTACTTCTAAAAACATTTTGGGGTCATTTCATTCCACTGGAGTTGTGATGATACGATTCAGTGACCATTGGCAAACCTCTGTATGAATGCAAGCACGTTTCTCTGTCTGCGTGGTTGGTCAATACTCCATTAGCTGGAGCCCACAGGACTGAGATCTCTGGGTAACACCAACACTAAAGAAGATGATGAAGAGGCAATTTGGGGACGGGGAAATTTAATTGCTCTTCGTATTAGATTAAGGTTTCTGAAGTCTGCTCAGTGAGAAATAAACTCAGATTGCACATGGAAGCAGCTAAATTACTTCCAGACCCAAGGCAGTCCTTTAAGTATCACGGACACTTCTACACAGGCTCTTCCAGTAACTAACATGGACCGAACCCAAACCATCTGTGCGTAACTGGTGCAGAAGACCATGCGTTGATGCAATAGCTAGTCCACAATCAAAACAAATCCACCACGGCTAATTAACACTTTCTGGATACTTAGAGAGAAGTTAAAGGAATGTTACACCTACCAAAATCAAGCACTCAACATTTAAGAAATGGCAGAATTAGGATTCCTGTAGAAAACTTCATTCAGCCAATGCTACGCATAAACTTAATGTCAAAATTAATTTATAGAAATATTTTTTTGAGCTTTTGACTACTGCCTTATTCACAGTTAGGGCTGGAAAATACTGTGCAAAAAGCACTTTCACAATGTGTGGTCCTAGGAACGTTTTAGTGCAAACATCCTCTGAAGACAAAGCATTTCATTTCCTGCAGGATTTTCACTAATGTTCATCAACACACTGAGTACTTCTCAGCTCTGAATGCACTTTCTGCACAGCACACCTATGGGTTAAAAAACAAACAAACAAACACAAAAAAACTCGCTATTCTGCTCTATTCTGCAGAGAAGTCGCAGCTTCCAGTAGCTGTCATATTTAAGATGATCTGATTTTTGAGAATATGCTGTGCTATAACATCACTTCAAGGGTCCATTATACAGATGGAGCTGAGGTTAATGTTCAGCTGTCACAATATGTTCACAGATGAGTTCCCCAGCAAACAACAAACACAGAAGAACAGGGAACATCACAATACTTTCTTAAAGGTTTAATTGAAGTTACTCGCCTAGCACTCATTGCATAAGAGCACCAGGGCATAGTTTCTGACAAAATCTCTGTCTCCATTCCAGGACACCTACAAATTAATCATAACACCACTCTTTTTTTTTGGCCCCTGCACTTTCAAAACTTATTTGTGTTCTAAGTTTTGCAATAAAGAAAGGCACGGGCCACTACAGGCACAGCCCCTTCACATGATGGCCCCTCCTCTTTGTCCAAGCAAGTTGACCTTGCATACTGAACAAAGCAGAAGCCTAAGAAAAAGAAAAAAAAACAAAAAAAGAAAAAAAAGAAGAAAAAAAAAAAAAGATCATAAAATTAAAGACTGGATCACAATTCAAACAAATCAAGTAGAGGAACTGGCAACTCTTTTTTCCCAGTGTCTGGAAAACCTGCGTGTACAGGCATTATATTGCTTTGTTTGTTTTGTAGCTGGTATCCTTGTTTCTTAATATTAATTTTAAAATTCCCACATCATTCTCCTATTTTTGGGATGCCTCTTACCTATATCCCTGTTTCCTTAAAAGCAGCACAGATAAAATGTCACTAACTCCAAACTTTCTCATCGCCCAACCTAAGTCCTACAGAATGAAGAGCATCCTCTTTGCACCATGCTATGGGAAGGGAAGATTGTGAGATGGGGACAGACAACAGACCTCTGATCTGCTCCAGACCACTGCTCCTGTAGCCTCCCACTTGTCCTGGAAGAGCATCCTTAGCTCCAAGCAGCTGTTTGGCAAATCTCTCACCCTGTTTCAGGAATGGTATTCTCACATCTGGCAGACTGCTGCAAGCACCAAGTGCTAACACTTTGATTACTGTTGCCATTCAGAACAAGTTCTCTTTGTAAAATGACAGGTTGTGAAACAAAATGGGGCAAATTACATATTTCTGTCTGTAGTGGGTTTACGTGGCAAGGTTTTGGTAGCAGGGTGCCATAGGGGTGGTTTCTGTGAGAAAGATCTAGAAGCTGCCCCATGTTTGGGAAGGGCCCCATTGTTTTCCAGAGCTGAGCCAATAAGCGATGTTGTTTGCGCCTCTGTGAGAGCATATTTAAGACAGGGAAAAAAACGCTGTGCCACACAGCAGCCAGGAGAGTCAAGGGAGTGAGAGAACAGCCTTGCAGGTGCCAAGGTCAGTGTAGAGGGAGGGGGAGAGGTGCTCCAGGCGCCGGAGCAGAAGTCCCCTGCGGCCTGTGGTGAGGACCATGGTGAAGCAGGATGTCCCCCTGCAGCCCATGGAGTACCATGGTGGAGCAGGGTTCCACGCTGCAGCCTGTGGAGGAGACCACGGTGGAGCAGGTGGCCCTGCACCGACGGAGGCTGCCGCCTGTGGAAGACCCCTGCCGGAGCAGATTCCGGGCCGGACCTGTAGCCCGTGGAGAGGAGCCCACACAGGAGCAGGTGACCCGGCAGGAGCTGCTGCCCGTAGGGGAGCCAGGTTGGAGCAGTTTTCTCCTGAGGGATGGACCCCGTGGTACGGACCCAGATCTGGAGCAGCTCTGGAAGAGCTGCTGCCTGTGGGAAGCCCACGCCGGATCAGTTCATCAAGGACTGCATCCTGTGGGTGGGACCCCACAGCACAGGGGACGAGAGTGACCGAGAAGGAGCGGCAGAGAAGAAGTGCTGTAGACTGACCATAACCCCCATTCCCCCGTTCCCCTGCGCCGCTCGGGGGGAGGAGGTGGAAGAGGGTGGATGGGGGGGAAGGTGCTTTTGGTTTTTTGTTTTTTTTCCTTTGTTTTCTCACTTCTCTCGCTTGTTAGTAATAGGCAATAAATCTTACTATCTCCTTATGCCGAGTCTGTTTTGCCCGTTACAATAATTACTGAGTGATTTTCTCATCCTTGTCTCAACCCTTGAGCCCTTTTCACATATTTTCTCCCCATTCCTCTTTGAGGAGGGGGAGTGAGAGAGCGGCTGTGGTGGAGCTCGGCTGCCCACTCGAGCGGAACCACGACACTGTCCACAGAAAACTAAGCTATGAGGTGGGTACCTGCTGCTGTCTTTAGCTGTAAGACTCCTTGCGCTTCACAAAATGATCGCTATTATCTCTAGGGTTGTTAAATTTGCTTCACAGTTGCAACTGGGAATTAAATTTCACTAACCTCAACCTTTCTGATCGCTTGAGGCAGAAAGGTAGGCTTTTGCTTTCCATACAGTATAAATAATGGAAAAATATAAAAATAAATAAAACACTCAAGGTGCTTCTTCAGTGAAGAAAATTTAGCGGAACAGAAATATACCCATTTGGATTCACTGCTTGATTCAAAGAAATTTATGTTAGCATAAAGTGCAAGAGAAACAGAAGTGCCTCAAAGCCAGTAATTCACATTTTGTGGTCAAATACCAGAAAAAATAAATGTAAACAGTAGTTATCCTACTATATCAGTTGAATAAGGACAGCTGCTTGCTGCTGCTTAAAAAATCTCAAAGAGCTTTAAAAAATCAACACCACAGTAACAAAGCTGATTTAAACCTGTAAAAAAATTATACACAGCCATTGCATTATAAATGTTACTAAACTGTTTTACATCTTCCTGAGAAAGTGTTGAGACTCCAATACACTGCTCTGTGTGAACCTCTGAGAGGCTGCACACCAACTTGCGAGAGAGCTTCTTAGTTACAGAAATTACCGACCTAAATTGCATGCAACCCAAGTGACTTTACAAAAAAAGTAAAATATGAAGTGGTGAGAGAAAAAGTCAACATTGTCGGTACAAGTATTAAAAAAAAAAAAAATAAAGTCTATTCTTTCTCATCTTCCTTAATCTCATTTCAAGTTTAACATACAGAAGGGCTCAGAGCCAGAATTCTTATCCAAACTACATAAATCTCTAGACAAACTCTGCAGACTATAAGGCCCTGTCCCCACAAAACCTTCCAGTTTTTCCTAATGCTGCTTTTTAGCGGGACAGATAGCTATCTTTTCCTCCAAAACCTTCCTTTAGAAGAACGACTGCTCTTCCTTGCAATGTGCTTATTGAACGAAGCAGGAATGGAAACCAGCCCCCCGCCCAGCCTGCAGTGAACTGGGGTGACGGCAGCAGCAAGGTGCCCCATGCTGCTGCTTCTGAAAGAGATGCAATTCCCCTGCAGCCTCCCAAATTCCTGAGCAGGGTCAGAGGGAGGGAGCCACGTTCACCACCACACAACCTACATGTATTTCAGCTGGCTGGTCCAGCAACACAAACGGTAACACTTTGGGAAAGGTCTCGTAGAGGAATTGCAGCATTAGCAAAGCAATTAAGTTGTGATTTTTTTTTCTCCCCTGGGTTGACCACATACATAATGCCCTTTTGCTTTATTTGCCTCCCTTCCTCCCCCCCCCAACCTTGTAGAAGGAAACAAGGAATATTTCAGAAGTTTTCAGAAGGTGAGAGAGGGGATTTGCTTGAACACAGAACGTCTCCTTTTTCAGGATGATTTCCAGCACGATATTTTATTTATGTCTTGCCAAAAGAAACACTTTATAGTTTTCTCATTAGTCAAAGGGCTTTAAGAACATGCTTGCAGGAAATGATCCAACTAACAAAACAAGCAAACCCTTTCCATGCACTTCACATGCTTCGTGAAAAGCAGCCGCCTCATGGAAACAGCACCTGTAGGGCTAACTGGTCAACTTGAGCTGTGCTCGCCATCTCCTTAAAAAAAAGCTATTTGAAAACGTCTCATGGAAATGCTGCAGACCCTCTGCATCCTCCCATCTTCTGAAGAGGGTCCTACTCCCCACAGGCTGTCCTCACAGCCTTCCCCGGCTACACAGCTGGAATGGGATGCAGCTGCACTTACTGCCTCTGCCGCCTTCTCATCACGTTTTTCCCTCAAATCTAGACTGCCAACTTTTAACAAGCCCTCCGTACACAGCGTGCGCAGTACGTACTGCTCACCTAATGTACATTAATAACACAAAACTGATAGGCTAAAGAACTCAAGGGCTAGCCATACTGTGCATTTCCTTGCATGCCCAGTCACGAACACCCTGGTGTCAGCAACACCACACAAGATCTGTGTGAAGAATTTTGCTTTCCAATCATGAAAATATTTTCCTTTTAGTTTTCCAAACCCACCTAGCATTAGCACTTACAATTATGATTAAGCAAATAAATTTGGGAGAGCTAAAAGATTGGGAAATCCCAGACAGGAGATTAAATCCTTTATTACAGTGTACATTACTTCTTCCAGGTCACTTGTGCAGTCCAGCAACATTTTTCTTCTCCCCACATCTTGCAGCTACACATATTTGTTTTGGTGCGCGTTTGTGCAAGTAAATATTCATAAATATGCATCCTGTACACAAATCCATGTGTAGGTAAACACACCTACCTGTATGTATCCACATCTACACACACCCATCCCAAAACACTAGTCTTATAGCACCACAATAAAGCCGCTACGTGATAAATTCTTTCACGTGTGTACGACCAATTTAAAAAAGGGCCGCAGTTTGTTTGTACAAGGTCTTTCAAACGATGCTTTCAAAGCCCAGACCTTCGCAGTGGTTTCAGAATTCTATTTTTACAGCCAAAATGCGTGGTACAAACAACAGATGACATTGCCTCGCTTAGCGTCCAAGATGATACAATATACGTGGACAGAAAAGCTGATGTTTCACATCGCTTTCATCACCGTTTTCTACTCGAGTATCATTTCAGTTGGTGATGCAGAGAAAGCTCAAGAAAATATCATTTTGAGACCTAGCCTGTCTCCACCGGTCTGCAAGTATTTTTTTCTTTTTTTTTTCCACCACTTTAACAAAGTTTTTCAAACCCAAATTTTGAATCACTGCTTTTAAGCCAACAAAACGGGATTTAGTGGAAGAGCAATGGTTCTGCTGCTTTCATCTTCAGAGTTTCAGTGCAAGGCACCTTTACAGCCTGAGTTTTTAAGAGCAAAAAGTCCATCCAATCGAAGTCACAACTACAGTTTTCGCTGATGGAAAATAAACAAAAGAAAAACTGCCACAAGAAGTTTCTGGAAAGAAGGAATATGAAAACATGTGAGCAACACCTGTGATTTCTTACATTAAACAAGCCCAAATGACGCATTTTACACGAAAACTCCTTCTGTAAGCAAGAACACTGCAATGGTATAAGCAGCAGGAACAAAATGTGTGATTTAAGAAGAGGAAAACAAAGAACAGCAGAGATACTGGGGACCCGGGTATTTCCACTGATAGTATGTATATGCATACAGAGAGAGGAGAGAGTATACAAGAACATGCTTGATTCTACTAGCTGAGGTAAATACGTGATTAATGGCTAAATCACAACAAAAACCTAAAAAAAAAAAAGAAAAAAAAAAAAAAAAAGGAAGCAATGCACATCCACTGCCTATTCCTGACTTTTTCTGAGTGACTTTCTGCACAGCTATAAAAAGCCATAAATGAAATGTGAAAAATGTAGACAATATGAGCCTACTGCTTCCTAATAAGTTGAAGTGCCTTCTCATTAAGTTTTATTTCCACGAGAGAGAATTACAGGAGCAGAGCTATACAGACAATTTACCTAAATTATGCCAGTCTCTGCGGTATATCAGAAAACAGATTTCCTGCTGAAGTGGGACAGGCCTTTCCTTTGGAAGATTTCCAGCACTTATTAGCTTATGAACACCTTCCCTTCCATGAGACAGAAGCTTCATTGATGCAGGACACAAATGAGTGAGAATAATAGAAGGGGCAGATATTACAGAGCCCATGAAATCTTGTCAAAGTACCTGCACTGCCAGCTCTGTCACGCATTCAGGGGAATAAGAGGGGATGCCCCAGGGTTTTGAGGTCAAGAATGTAATGGAAAATTACAGATTATGGATTATACTACACAACACAGATTCTATTACAGATATAAAGATAGATTTCAGACAACAGCTTTACAACAACCAAATCTGAAAAATGGCATGAGATGATGTATTAACAGCACTGTATTAACAATTCAAGGGAGAGAACAGAAACGTGATTCTTACAAGGCAAAGCGAACACAGGTGCAACCTAGCTGAAGGGAGAGGATGGGCTAAATGTCATAATCAAGATGGCAGGGAGGGAATCACATTAGCCTGCTTTCACAGCCAACATCTGCAAACTGTTAGAGTTTCATCCTCCTTATATTTTTGCATCTCAAACACCTCAGTAAGACTGCATTCAGAGAAAGGGGGGTCAGTTTGCTTTTCTCTTCAGCAATGAGATTCTATTCAAATATCATTGATCCTGAATAATTTACGCAGACAATGAGTTAAATGGCAATTTAAGTTAAACCTCCTTGCAATCTGTGCTTCCTAATACACACTATTAACTTTCAGACTGCTGCATTTTAGTCTGGTACAGGAAAGCAATCCTGTAACATCCTTAGTCTTGCTTCATACTTCAGTATTAGGAAAAGGTATATGAAATATATATTATTTATATGTGATATATAAAAATATGAAATTATTTTGAAAGCATTTGCAGGTTCTCTGGCGTGCTTTAGAAGAATTCTACACTTAGTTCCTAGCACTCGTCTTACAAATTTGTTCAAGCAGTTGCAGCCACATGCTGCTCCCCTCCATCTCTTTCAGAGCAGCAGCAAGTAGAGCTCTCCAGGTCACTTCCCAGGTGTCTGCAACTCAGTGCTTCCCATTTGTGGCATTCGAGGACAACCTCCTCCTCTGGAAGCAGAAAGGGCCCTGCTGCTTCCACCTTCAAGCAGCATAATCAAAGTCCAATCATTACAGGGAGGAGCCTCATTTCATGCTCAAGAGAACACCCTGAGTATGTAATTTCACGCACAAAATTCAAAACAAAACATTTTTAAAGACAATAAATGAAACAAGACTTTACAGGTGGTCAGACTAAAACAGCTAGAGTCGAATCTGTCTTGCTCTGCTGTGGTGGGACAGGAAGGCAATGCCTTCCTCCCTAAATTCTTCCAGCTAGAGGCAGCAGAAGCTATCTTTTTGCTGACGTACATACATCACAGCGTACTGTTGTTAAGTGATGCCAATAGAAAGCTTAAAGCCCATTATTGTGGGAATATTGTTTTGTAAAATTAAAGCTGTCTTTACAATTTTGATTTGCTGGATCCTTTCCGCTGGCAATAATGGCAGTATAAAGAATAACTGGAGCATCAAGAGGATGACATAAAAAACTGAAATTTTCTTTCATTTGACGGACGGAAAGGTCTCTGAATTTCATCTGTTCGGAAAAATAAGATGCAAAAGAAATCATTTCCAAAAATACAGCATGAAGTGTTCCTCATTAGCAGCGAGAAGAACATAGATTTAAAATTCTTTCAAGCTATTAAAGAATATAAAAAAGCCCATAGATGCAATATGGTTCTTGTTGGGAACACAACAACTGGGGGCAGAGTAGAAATGTCAAAAAACAAAACAAAACACTATATTTAGAGAAACCACAGTCCTATGTATCCTATATGAAGTATATACTAGGATATGTACTGGCATTTCAAGATGTGCAGCAATGTGCTTGTGGTTCTCACGGGATAACCCAGTAAGCAGGATGTTTTAATCTTGGGCTTTTTTTTAATTAAAAAAAAAAAAAAGTTTATAAACAAACACAGAAGAACATTAATGAAAAATGGGAGTTTGAGCTAAAGCAGCACTAAATTACCCTAATTATTAGTAATGAACTTTTCAGTGTTCACCCAAAAAAAGCTCTTGTGTTTTGAGGGAGCAATTATGATGCCATTCAAATAAATAATAATAATAAAAAAAGCCAGTAAATGTCAATATAATCAAGACTCATCTTTTGGTGCTGTAGGAAAGACAGAAATTATTTTTTCAATAGTTAACATAATTTTCAGTATTATGGTATTTTTGTTTGCATGAACATTATAACATGACAAGCAAGTAACTATGAAGGGCGTTTTTTTTCTTTTTTAGGAGTTCTGGATTCCATTTGTGTGTTTCATACACATCAGGAGTTAACTCCTACTCGTGTCAGTGAGATAAACAAAAGTGCAACCAAGAGGCCAATCAGGTCTTAATCTTGTTTGAAATGAGACTTCCAAAATTCCTGCTGGTAAGAACCATCCCGGTTTACAACACCTAAGACCAAAATGTGTCACGATGTACATGCATCGTGCCTGTGTGCAGCACCATCATCTGATAAGGAGCAGTTCCTGTAACTCCACAGCAATCTGGTCGTGTTTTAACTACAACCTCAGGTCTGGAGTGATGTCATTAGCTGAGAACCTCCTCTGAGCTTCTTGGTCTTTTGACTGCAGAGTAAAAATTAAAAATATTATACCTGTTACATGCAGAAATTCATCTATAAACAGAAAGATTCCACATTGTTTTATTTATTTATATATTTTTATTTATTTTTATTTCTAATAACTTCTTGTTTTTTAAACTAGTCATAACTTCAGAGCACTGGGATTCTTCAGTCTCGTAGGCCAGAAACTGCTGCTGAAAACACACACTGAATAAATGAATCCCTGAACATTAGGGCAATGCACTGATATACTGACAAGGAAGACCAAAATAAACTATTTATTTATAGAATTCAGCCTGTAAATTGAATTACAGCAGCGAGTGCAAAATAACATGACATTGGAGTGAAGGGAAAACCATCAACCTAGCTGCAAGCAAGACAACGCAATGGTTAAGGTGGTGAAGTTGTGTTCGAGTATGGATCATTCCTCCTGGACTTGCTCTGATGTTGCACGTGGCTCTCCAACACGCCAAGCACAAAGTATAATGTCTTGGTCTCATTTCTGTACTTGGTCTTGTCTGAAGCAAGAAGATTTTGTCAACAGTCATTAGTGAAACGAACCTTTATGCTCCAGTATGGGGAAAAAAAAAAAAAACTTTTTTTTTTTTTTTTTTTTTTTTTGCCACAGCCTGTGCAAGGGAATGTTTCCAACAACACCCATCTATGGGTAACCACCACCAAAGAGCCGCCTGAGCGCTCTGGCTGGAACAAAGCAATATATTCTGGTAGACATCTGGAAGAAGCATGTCAATGTTCCGTATGCAGTCTAGCTCACATGAAACTCAAAAAACCACTTTAGAACAGGGCTGGTTAAGATCACAGCATCGCTGCGTTCAAACAAAATGTCATTTGAAGGGTACAGGCCATGACAGCCTGACACTCACTCCACACAAAAAGGCATTAGGAAGGGTTTTCTCAGCACAAAGTGTGAAACACTTGGTAAGAGGACTTCACGAACCCATGCAGCACCTTCTCAAAGCTTCTTGCTTTCTTTATCACACAGCATTTTAGGGCCTTGAACACCTCTGGGCCAAACACAACTGCATGGAGGTCTGAATCCAAAATGCCTGCAAGAAAGAGCTTAAGATGGCACACCTATTTTACATGCAATTAATAATTGCTGATTTGGCACCAACTCTTCAGGCTCATACGACTATTTTGACACTGTTGGCAAGTGCACAGGCTGATGCTGTGCCGCCCCTGTCCATGGTACTCAGCTCCCCAAACCTGGGCCCACACGGGCCACCACGTCCACCCTCACTGGCTCGAGGTTGCACATCTGACCACAGAGCTGTTACATCAGGTTTAGGACGTGTGCTACAGCTCCTGTTGGCCAAAGCTGGTAAGGCTGGCATAGATTAATGAATAAAATCCTGGATTTCTCTCCTGATTTTCAGAAATCACAAATGTTTCTACTGATATCATTGTTCAACTGCAGCAATGAGGCTAAAAATTATTGAAACGACCATTTTGCCATCCATGAATGCTAGTCAAGGAAATCAGCAAAGGGCATCATCTTGCTAAGATGCTCCTAAAATCAAAGAGCAAGTCTTGCTCTTTTACTGGATGATTCAGGGAACCATCACATCCACTAAACACATAATGGTGGCTTGGCTTTTTACAGCAAGTTATTAACTACGCTAGAGCAATGAACATGTTGTACCATCAGGACTCATAAAACCTGAAAATGTCAAGTGTAGATGTTTGCTTTCTCTGATGCCTGAGTTCAGGAGCAGGTTGTCTGGGCTTTTCTGTCTTTTTCCTCACCTCAATACCTCCCCCACCTCCACCCTGCAACCCAAAATGCAATAAAAGGCACTGAAGGACAAATACTTTCACAAAGCTGACTATATGACAGCACGTTGAATGTCTTCAAAGAGAAACAGGCCCCCTGTTTTCCACCTATTCATCCAATCAAGTGAATTGAGGGAAATGATCACAGACATTCAGCCGGGGACGTTATATTACCAATGACTTTCTTGTCATAACAGAGATAGCTTACAGGTCTGAAGCAGTTTCTGCTGAGTTCCTTCCACTGTTTTTGAGGTACTAGTCCATACTAAAATGAACTGAATTGCATCAAGTGCTCAAATTCTTCCTACGTTAAACTGTAATTGCAGACACAGACTAATGGCCTGAGATGGAAAACAGAGAAACAAAAGATAACAGCAGATATGAAAAACTGCCAATCAAGCAGCAAACCCAGCTCAATCACAAAGGCGTGTTTTCTCTTGGGGTCTAGCTGACTGCCTAAGACAAGTTAACTGGAATTAGGTGAGATGAATCCTGCCCTACAAACCAGCCAAAAAGGATTATTTCAAATGATACACAGTGCGTATTTAACTGCCCTTACTTACTCTGAAGTACTGATATAAAATTAAGCTCCAAACAGGCATTCCAAAATTTACTGCTCAGTCAAGTATTGCTCTGCTGATTCACGGTGAAGATTTTACACAAGAACGCTACATTAGAATATTACTTCAAAATTAATAAGGTTTTTGTTTATTCTTCCTTAATAAAATTCAAACCATTACACTATGAGTGTAACCAGTTTATTAGTCACAATTAACAACATGTTATGATAGCTAAAGACCAGAATAAAGCAATGCATAAAGCAACAAGAGGGATATTACATTTTAGCCAATAAAACATGATTTTCCTACATGTTTTCAGTAGTGAGCCATCAGCCTCGTGAAACTAAAATTGAAGGTTCATTACATACGGCACAGGTCTTGCTGCTTGTTACGACAACTGCCTGATAATTCTGCTGAAAACTCTCCTGGGTTTAGTTGTCCAAAATTTTTAAAGTTTTCAGTTTGGACTAAAACTTCCTCTGTGTGGTGTTTGAATCACATCATTTTCTTTTTTCTTGGACATTTTCTAATATTGCCTGTATTGAGAGTGGGTTTGTGGAAGGCAGGAAGAGAAAGGAGAAGGAGAACATACTACCAGAATTAAAAATATTGCTGAGTTTGATTTCTAAAAATAAATAAATAAATAAATAATATGTTGTGCTTTTTGGAAAATTCAGGAAGACTATAATGTCATGTCAATAAAAAAGCTCATATGGACCAGATTAAGATGTGTCCAAATTATGTAGTTAAAAGGTTTTGACATGACCCATGTTTGATTCTTACAGTAGTCTCTACTTGAAATATACAATCAACCTCAGTCCTCGGTGCTCAAAATATCCCTGTAACAATCCCAGCAACTGCCCACCAAGGAAGGACATGGCACTCAAAATAAGACCAAGAAGCTTGTAAGTATTTATTACTCTGCAATACAATGAGCAGAAGTTTTGCTTTTAAGGCAAACTTTTAAAGTAACTTTGAGACATGGTTTCCAACTTCTCAAAATAAATACTGGAACACCAGGCGGTTACTTTTAGCATATAGATTAGTATCAGTGATGGAAACCGTGATTGTAGTATTTCTTAATCTTTTTTTTTTTTTTTTTTTTAAATGAACTATCTGGTTACTCAGATAGTGAGGAGGAGAATTCTGAAGGAAATGAAGTTTAAACTCAGAGAAGCCCAAAGAAATGGAAAAATTAAAGCAGGAACTCTGACAAAGTGCTGATGAGCATCTGAAAGTTATGCAAAGAGATGAAGTGACTGGGATAAATGAGGGAAGTAACAGGAAAGACTAAAAGCTATTTGGCTGGAGGGATTAGGACTAACATGAGAGATGTTGAGGAAAGAAACGGACTAGAGATAAGAGACCGAAACTGTGACAACATACTTGATAGCAGCACTGAAACACTCTCCCTTACTTGTTTGTTTTGGGTCAAACTCAGGGTTTTGCCAGCACAGGGGCTTGTGTCCCAGCACAAAGAACTGGACCGGGTTATTTGACAGCACTGAGAAACATCCAAAACAACAGCAACATATCCACCTCTTTACCCCACCGAGCAATTTTTCAAATGTACACATTTCTTCTGTCAAATTCATTATACCCTCACACAAACACAGCTGTGGTGCCAGAACGCAGGAGACAGCGCAGAGGTAGGAAGAAGTGACGGGAGAAAAGATGTTTAAAACAGTTTACACTAATGAATAAATTCGTGCAAATGAATTGATGAGAATTGATGTGTAGTTATTATTGATTAATTATTTGACAAATATTGATTGATAATGTAAATGAACTGATAATCTGGTGAAGGTGAAAGGAAGTTGATGTGGGAGGGGGAAAATGGTTCTTGTCTATATAGATCAGATATAGAGAAAGCTAGGACAGGCTAGGCAAGAGTCTAAACTGGAAAAGAAGTCAAAAAAGTAAAGATTAAAAAGGCATGAACAGAAAGTACCATATGACGTCTGACAAACCAGCCCAAATAGTCTCAAACATCACCTAGTCTCACTGAATCATTCTGAATTCAGAATACGTCTGGTCCCAAGTACCTCATTTCCTTATCTGCCACATTAAGATAACGCTGCCCCTTCAGCTTCTAGAAATAGCGTGGCATTTGTAAAGGTCCTGGATAACAATTAGTGACAAACCACAGAAAAATGCATGAGAGAAACAAGCATAACAGAATTTACATAGCAAGAAATAAACCTGAAAGCCTTGAAGGTATGACAAGCTATTTAAAAGGTGTTCAGGAAGTGCACAGGTGTGACAGGGCTCACTAGCTGAATCAGAGCAGCTGTGGAAAAAGCCATACCCACTGTGTGATCAAAGACTATCAGCTTGCATACAAAGGGGGCATGCATGCATGCAAAATAAGGCATACAGGTATTTATTAGTTTTCAAGACTTTTATTAATCAAGCTTAGTGGTATTCTAAGTGCATCTGTTCATAATCATCTTGGGGAACATAGTTTTTAGGAACATTTATCAAAAGCCTTATAGATGTATCCTTTTTAGAAGCCAGTATACATGATTAATAAATACTACAATCACTGTTTGCATCACTGATATTAACCTATATATTAAAAGTAACCACCTTGAGTCCCAGTACTGATTTTTGAGAAGTTGGAAACCATGTCTCAAAGTTACTTTAAAAGTTTGCCTTAAAAGCAAAACTTCTGCTCATTGCATTGCAGGGTGAGAAAACAGTCTGCTCCCCGACACTGCCCTCTGCACAGAGGCAGGCTGTTGAGATACGGAGCAGCCAGAGGAAAAGTCTGCAAACAGAGACTTGAAGAAACTCGGCAGGAGCAAGTGCTGCGCAACCCCACCATACCCAAAGCCAGTGTGGGGTGTAACTTTAAAAAAAATGACAGACTTGGTTTTGAAGCAAAGATTTGGACTACAAAATGAGGAAATCGGGGCACTGGGTGGGGAGGCACAGAAGGGCAGGTAGAGGGGAAACAGATCCTTGTCTAGGCAGGTGATAAGGTATAGGAGGAGGAAACAGGATATTGCTCAATATTGGCAGAAGTCTTTAAGACCCCACTTGTCATTTAAATAAACCCACTTAAAACATGCTCTAAGTATACTACGTATTTCAGAGTATTCCTGAGTAGCACCTCAACAATTAAAGTCAATGCATTGTAACATCAGAGCCATCTAACTGTATTCTTCCTGGCAAACATTATTTATTTATTTAAAACTTTCTCCACTTCAGGGAACTGTGAAATGTAAAAAGAAAACCAGCAACTCTAAAAGAGTCTGTCCATCACAGCCTTTCCTTAAAGCTAACCCTTAGGATCTGCCCTTAATCAGTAATCTTTCCTGAGGCATGTTACCCCTCCTTGGCTTCCTGGCAGTGGGGAGATCTTTCTTTATGGAGACTCTCTCTGTAGCTCACAGACCATTTTCTCTCCTCTGATGTGTCCTTCTGGGCCCAGTATGATGCAGAGCCATCAGTGCAAAGCTGAAACTCCTCTACGTGCTCTTTCTTCCAAAGATGTTTAGGTTTCTGAGCAAGATTGTCATCAATACATCACCCCACTCCTACAACTTACTCATTGCTTTTCAGAAACATCAGTCTGTGGGACTGGAACACTCCAGCCTTGGCCTTAGGGCAACAGATCCTCCCTACTCTTGTACACCCTGAATAATCCCTCTTCTTTTTTTCTGTAATCACTTTCATCATCTCTAGGAGAAGAGAATGCCTGTTTTCTAGCTGTTGACAAATTAAAAAGAGGCAAATGAAAAGAAGGACTTATTTTGCATGGCACCTACATCAATAGACTCCCTTCACTAAAACCTCCAGGAAGAAATTTCAAAGTGATCCATTATTGAAAAAAAAACACCCTGAATAATGCACATACAGTACTTTTGGCAGCTAATGAAACTCAGTGCCTCGTGTCACTAGGGGGCAGGAGATCAGTACCTTCTTTCCTGGCTTGACAGCACAGGCTGTAGCTACCGAAATTTAAGTGGAAAATACTGGAAATGCCTCACACACTGAAAACTGGAAAAATTCCTTCTTGCCTGGAAACGTGATGAGAAAAGAAACATGTTTAAAAAATCATAAATCCACAGTTTAAGGTGGTCTTCAATTCCAACTTTCTGTTAAGCTCTAAGGAATGCACTAAACCTGTGTGTTCCCTCCTCTAGCAGGCAGGGACTGCAAACCTCACCTCTTTTCCTTCTGGTTTCGAGAGGGAAGATGCAATAACTTGTCTGCCTTGCCATGGTGTCCAGGCTTTGCTGCATACTCAGGGTTTGCCCAGCCCCTGCCCACATACTCTGACTACCTTCATGTCTACATGTATAAGGGCACCAGAGTGTGTTCTCTTCTCTTCACTGTAATACCACCATCAGTAGCTTGAGTTCTGCATGTGGGAGCTGGTAGAGATGGGGAGAGGCAGAGCACTGACGGACAGTAAATTGGTCCCTGTATTTCATTAAGGAGCAGCAATAAGTGTTCCCATCTTTTCTTCTTCAGCCCTTGCAAACATGCAGCCATTAGCTACTTCTGCCTCCTTACACAGTGTACCTTCTCCGTGGTCCTCAGAGCCACACAGAAGAACAGGTAAGCAGGAACCCTCCACAGCAGCAAAAAGAAATGTTAATATTCCCGTATGCTCACTAAAATCATCCCTCACTGTTGTCAGCTTCTGATTATATATTTTCTTCCTTGTACACATACACATGAACACTATGATACATTTATAAATAACACTACACTAACACATGCAAGTATCTTAGATTTTAATGTCTTAAATTCTCTGGGGCTTTTAAAAATATTCTGATACAAAGGCTTCAAGAAGGTCGCCATTCATAGCAATTAAGATAAGTATTTTAGGCGTTCTGTCTATCACTCTAATTTTCTGATTGCACCTATGAGAACATGAGCAATAGAAATGCACATCTATAAAAAAAAAGTATATATAGACTAAAGGGGCTCAGATGTAGCTTAAAATAATTCAGGTATATCTGTATAGGGAAATTAACTCTGAAGACATTCAAACAAGCTCATTTTTGACACATCATTATAATTATCATCTCGATGGAATAACAGTCAGCACTTTCTAATTATCCTACATTTAAAATACACATTTGACTCTCCCCCCCTGCATCCATTTAAAGTCCTTAATTTTCCCTGCTTGTGTATTGGGATGGAGCACTCCGTGTGCGACCCCAATGATCGCAATCACAAAGAGCTGTAGAAGCATCTTACTTATCTTGAAATGGGGACAAGCAAACATTACTTTCCCCACTTTACTTTGTAGCGTATTAAATGCATATATTCTTGACAAACAGTTCATAGCGAAATCCCTAATAGCAGGGTACTTTGTGCAAGTATGTACCAGCTTACGAATGTCTTTATTTTCTGCACGTTTTCTCTCTTCTCTAATGAATCAGGTTTTGGCTACTTCACGCTCAAAGATTACTACAAAAAGGCCAAAATCCTCTGTAATGTGCTCCTACCGGTTGGAACCAGTGCCTTGTTTTCAAGACTTGTTCATAAAGTTCGAGTAGTTAAATCATATAACATCCAAAATGGCTTTTAAGACCCTGGAGACCACTTTCCAAGTACTTATTCTTTGCTTAGTAGTTAAGGATGTGCATTTTTCATGGTTCAGCTCCTCGTTTTACATGGAGCCTGCATAGCCCGAGGTGTCACGTTTCATGGGAATTTCACAAAGCATAAAAAATTGCACAAAAACCCAAAGATTCATTTTCATGTAGACAGAAAGCAACCCGAAGCCTTCCAGACTCTGTCAGCTCTAAAAACAAGGGAAATCCATAATTTTATGGTGGTGTTATTGCTGAATTCCACGTAGGCTCTGAGAACACCATCTTCTCCTCGCGAGCAGTCACAACACGGACGGCCAGTCCCACAGGGCGCACGGAGCCGCTGGGTTTATTTGTAGATGTGTAAATTACTGTTTGGTGGTTCAACTTTTGAACTCACATTTGCTTCAGTGCCAATTTCCCATCCCAGGCTGGGAGGACCCGCGCTGTACGCCGTGCGTTAGGACCATCTGGCTCTGCTTCCAGACGGATCACGGATCGGAATCGCATCCAGGGAGGAGGGAGGGAAGCGGAGGAGGAGGAGGAGGGAGGAAGGAGAGGGAAGGGGGTTCCTCCACAAGCTAAGGGAACACTTACGGTTGCTGTTTGGTAGGAAACTCTCAGTGCAATAAATGTGTAGGTCGACTCTAAGGAACGTCATTTAAAAACACGCAGATGAGAAAACAAGAAAGGAAGTGCTCTGAGGATAGAGAGGAAAGCAAGTAGGATGCTTTCTGTCGTTTTAAACTGCAAGGTTTCCAGGGTCAAGCTCTCCCGCTACCCTTGAAAAAGTAAACAAATGCATTTGGCCTTAACGAGAGATCTGCAGAAATGAAAGAGGATTCAGCTTCTGAGCCAAGGTCTGCTGTTAATATTATGGCCGAGGAGAGGGTATACTGTGCCTTTTTTTCCAGTACAATGAAAAACATCCCAACCTCATCATTTCTAAAGAGTTCATGAACCAGGATGCCAAATCCATTCGTATTTTTTGATTCCATGGCTTTTCAAGACACACAGAAGAATGAACGATCTACAGTTTCTGTACATAGTAAAAGGTACCATGCCATCACTATTACCTTCGATATGAGCTCGATATTTCTCTGATGGAAATCTGGCAGTGTGGGATTCTCTCAAAAGGAGACCCCGTGGCTGCATCACAGAGGTGCTGTACCTAAGCTCAGCAGTGCTGCTGATGGGCAGGTCTTCCTTGCACAGGTACACTAATTTGCTAACGCAGCTGTGATTCTATTTATTTACATTTTTAGGTGTGGGCTTGGGGGAAACCAAGGCCGTACCTCCACATGGAGCTTCCACGAGGATTTGCTGAGTGTTGGCACAGTTTCACGGGGCTGCAGTCTGCTGTCCCGTGTAACATGAATGAATGAGGCACTGGTCAAATCCCTACAGGACAGGTGTCCAACTCCGATACATTTTCTAATGGACTCTGCAGAAAGATCAAAGAATTGGCTTCACAGGGCGATTAAGTCATCGAGTCCCTCTCAGAAGCAATACCCCTAAGTAATCAAGCTTCAGGCACTTGATTTCTCTTTAAGGCCCAGGCCCTTACTGAAGCTATTTCGAGATCAGCTGAGAGGTTTACATAATTTTTAAAGGACTGCACATAAGAAGCCATCTTGAATGTGTAAAGATAAGGACAAGAACTTCACAGCTACGTGTGGATACCTGCACACTGAAGGTCAAGAGCAGAGCATCAGGAAGGTTTTGGTATTTGGCTTCAGAACAAGAAATAAATGTAAAGGAAAGCCTCATCGTGTGCTGTCTGTTCTATTTAAGCTCTCAGCATATCGCTCTGAAGTTGCTGGAATACCTTCCTACAGCTGGAATACCTCACACAGCTCTCCAGTCCATGCCGAAAACGAAATGTCAAGGTATGCACGCTACATAGCATTAGCTCTATTTCCACTACCAAACATGCATTACCACCACCTGTTTTACTGCTGTGCTACCAAATCAGCAAGGTACATTTATTTAGCATAGACATAGCCTCTTATTCATTTTATTTCTATTCTTTTGGTATTTGCACAAGCAGTGCCAATGATACAAAGCATTGCATACGTTTACTGCAGAAACACATGCTTGTTTATGCTAAATGCTTCATAGTACCCAATTTTTAATGCAAAAGGCTAAAGCCCCACAGTCTGTCCAGGTGCGGGAGGAAAATTCAAGAGCGCTGGAGGATTTCT
This sequence comes from Aythya ferina, assembly GCF_964211825.1. NCBI lineage: Eukaryota > Metazoa > Chordata > Aves > Anseriformes > Anatidae > Aythya > Aythya ferina. The sequence goes on along the minus strand of NC_140297.1, from coordinate 90,967,050 downwards.
GGTTCTTGCAACAAAGAGGGGTCTCTTAGGTAAATGCAGCCAGCTGGTTCCTGGAAATGGGTTGCCCCTGTTACAGAGAGCACATTTATAAACCCAAGCATTCCAAGTAGCCCTTGGCTCGATGCAGAAATACCCTCAGCTTGCTGATAACGTTGTGTTTGGCTTTCAGAGCAAGGGGTTATCAGCAGCAGCTTCCACTGCCCGCTTGCAAAGCCTCACCCTCGCTTTCTACTTCCTCCAGCTTCTTGACATCCCTGGGCACACAGCATGTCGGTGACAGACAGTAACCAGATGGTCTCTTACCACACATCTCCGAGCTGTTTTAGGACTTTAATCTGATTTCCCAGAATATGCGGCAGAGCTGGTTGTGCTAAAGTTGGTGTGCAGGTGAAATCGCGTGCCTCCGGTTTTATAAATAGGCCGAACTGCTGGCAGCCTCAGCGCACATTCATGGCTGAGCTGGTCGCCTGCTGTGGTAGAAAACCTGACCCGTGGCCTTACTTACACGGCCATACTTCTTTTCTCTCCATCTATCTCCTTGCAAAGTTTGGCTCCCATTTACTGGCGAGGAATCAAAGGGTTCCTCATCCTCAAGTCCCACTGTGGGATTGGGAAGTTTCAGGCTCCTGAATTCCCGCTCCTGTGCTTTGGTAACCTCCCTGGTCCCCTGGCATTGGCAGTTTGCAACAGTGTAGATCACAGATACTAAGCTTGAAGGGAATTCAATGGACTCCTACGTAATTTAAGCATGTAACAAAGATCAGAATGTGCCTTGGAGTTACTTTTCACACATGATTTCAGTGGTCTACGATGCTTTGTTCTTTCTTATTTACACTTTAGGGCTCGCACAGGACTTTTCTGGTAAAAGCCTCCCATTAAATTACTTAAAAATCCCCAAAGGCCTCACAAAATGAAGAGAGAAAATGAATGCTGTTATATGCTCGTTTTATCTGTGCAAAGATAAAAGCATGCTTGTAAAAAAATGCAATTCCAAAATAAACCACATTTACTAAGAAAAAAAAATGTTGGGCATAATAATTAAACTGTTGTTCTAGCAGATTAAAGATGTTGCTGACTGTGTATATGAAGCTAGAGACTTTTAATCCTTTTAAATGCTGTGCCACTTTCCCTGAGAATATATCCTATCCCTCAGCCAGGACCATCACATTCACCTTCTGTGCTCGTTGCAGTGTCTGTAGAGACCAACAGGACTTTATCACTTCATCAGAAGTGCAATCCTGCAATACAAAACCCCAAACTGGTTCCACTACAACCCAGTCTTCTGCCCAGATTATTGAACTGAGTACAGATTATTCCAGGAGATGACACATCATGTCTTTCTTTTCAGATTTGTTATAATGGTTTTGATTTTCTGGGGGAGGAGGTGGCTTAAGCACAAACTTTGCCTCAAATCCTAACTCCTAGCCTCCTTCCAAACATTTCCATTTTTCCTTCAAAAATGAAAGACAAACAAAAACCACCAAACAAAAAACATCTCATCCAGACTTTAAACCCAAATTCTCATTCCCCATATAAGCATACAGCTTCTGCATCCTGCAGAGGTTCATTCAAGCACACCCTAGCACACACACACACTGATGCTGAAATATTTTCCTCACCCTTAGTTTTTGAAACCATGGACTGCAGTAACGCCAGGGCCTCTTTCTGCTTGGACTGGACACCTAGCTTGTGTCACATTCATCAGTCGTGACTATTTTCATTTATCTTTCACCATTTCCATTTGGCTTTGAAAATTCAGGCAATCTTGTAACTGGCACAGAAACATTTAGGTTCACTGCAATGAGTGGAGTTCATTGCTCGTAAGGATATTCTCTCCCAAAGTGGGGAGAGGGGAAAAAAAAAAAAAGGAAAGCAAGCCTGTTTGTAGGGGGGAATCCCACAAAACACAGTTTCTTTACATCTCCATGACAATTAAAAGGAAAATCAAAGAGGAAAAATTAGTGTGAAGAACTAGTAAGGAAGAAGAAAATCTGTTTCCTCAATTAGTATTTTAACAGAACAGTTCAAGAGTGAAGCCCTGACTACCGTTGTTTCACATCCATAGACTACAGACTGACAAAAGGAAATATTTTCGGAGAGGTGCTGTCAAACAATCCTATTTCACAGAACCTACCAGAAATAAACGGTCACTCTTCAGCACTCGACAAACAATTGTCCTGATTTCTCAGCATTGCATGTAAAAGACACACTTATCTTCCATTCACCCATTAAAGTAACTAAAACTTTTGTGAGTCATATTTAGTCATTTTTTTGGCAGCTCAGCCAGCCTTGAGCCCAGTCAAAACTGCTAAGCAGAAATTCACAATCAGGAAGCGTTAGAGTGAAACAACACAGACTTTTAGGAAAAAAAGGAAAGCGAGTTCAAGAAATGGCTAGTACCTGGGAACGCAGAAGGTACTGAACACCTACATCATCCACAAATGCCTGTATTTCTAATCTATTTTCCCTTTTAGGTACAAAGTTATTTCTTGAAGACTGCAGGCAAATAGGAAACACTCAGAAACCACTTCATCAAAACCAAGGATGACAGCACATGGGTAAGCCCTGCCAGTAGAAGCAATGCAATGGCGAAGGCTGCTATTTACTGTTAGCCCTGTAAGCTGTGTTAGTAGCATAGGAGGAAAACAGTGAATTAAATGAGAGGTGCTGGAGAAATACAGACAGGATATGGGACTAAAGAGAAATCCTATCCCTTTATGATTCACGTTAAGCCCATTGAAAACAAGGAGGATATATTCCACTCCAATAGGAACCACAAGACCAGGACATCACAGCAGTAAGGGAAAAAAAAATCTAGACAGACTTTTTTTTTTAAATCTCAATAACAAAAAACTCAGCCACTGTCTATGGCCTTCCAAAAATAATACATCATGTAAGAGTGTTTTTCTTGTGTATTTAATGTTTCTTTTCAGCACTCCTCAATGTATTTGGATAAGATTGGCCAGCTACACTGTACTTCCAAACCTACCTTTATCTCGTTGCACATGCAGACCTATTCGGAGAGCACACGCTAGCTCCTGGAACTGAAAACCAGCTGACAAAACCTTGGAGTTGCAACAAGCTTTGAACTTACTGAAAGACAGTCGTGAAAATTTAAATTTCTGAAATAAAAGCCCCATCACACGGAAAAAATCCTATTATTGTAGCAGACTCTAGGATATATTACCCAGAAAATTACTTCAGTGTCAAGAGCCAGTAAAATGGGCGGAACAAAAGCCATTATTTGGGTATTTGTAAGATAGTACCAATCCCTGAAAGCATCTTTTTAACGTAAGGATCTTAGTTCTGATGTGAGCGACTCTGGTATTAGTGGGTCATTCTGTCAGTGAGGAGGCTCAGTGCCCTGGATCTTATCTGATACAGGAAAAGAAGAGCTGCGGGGCAATCCAGTGTTTGGACTGCAAGGCCACTTGGGTGCTCAGGTAGTGTAAACACCTATCAGGTTTCCTTGCTTTGAGTTTCCAATACCTGACTGCAAAAGCCTGCTGAAGGGCAAAGACATCACCCAGCCACTAGATCAATGCTCAGCTGATTAAGCAGTAACCCCCTGGACTGAAGGCCAGACTGTCTAATGCAGCACCTTTATTTTGCTTCCAGACTGAATTTTTGGAGAGTATTGATAGCTGATTTTCTCCCAGAAAGTTTTGTTTTTGTTTTTCCCAGTTGTAAAGAAAGCCTTTTTTCCTCTCATATATTTCTGTGTTCTTGTCTACTTGCGTTGTGGTTAACAGTCTTACTTCTGACTATACGCAAGCTACTATTCAATTACATTTACATCACTGCACAACTACTGACATAGAACATAATTTCTGTGGTACTGATTTGGTGTCTTATCCAATCCCAAAAGCTGATATTTGTACAGCCTTCAAGTTCTTTGCACAAAACCACACTTACTATTTGAATTCTTGCTTTCAGTAACTTAGCACTTCTGGTTCTTCGAAAAATCTTTTTCTATTTTCATATTTTACTCCACAATTTGCAGATTGAGTGTTGTCAGCTAAATATATCAAACTGACATTTTCAGGGACAGCTTTGTACGTCAGTCTAAGAAAATTCAGATGAGCAATCCACCACAGTTATGCATCCATTAGTGCTCTCTATTGACTATGAGATCACCCACCAGTATGGATCCCTTGTTATGACTGCTCTGCCCTCAGTCATAACCTTTCAAAACACTGAAGGAACTCTCCTGATTTGCAGACTGGGTTTCCTTGCTAAATAAAAATTGCATGCAGGCACACATGATATGCATGCAGGAACACTATACAGTAAGTCAGCTTTCTAATTCAGTACGACTCTTTCCACATCACTCCCCAAATTCTACCTTTGCCAGTTGTCTTTTTAAGTGCAAAGAACAGAACACAGTCCTCTGATTACCTATTTAGCTCCAAAATATCAGATAGCTGAAACTGCTTCCAGCCAACTTACCTTAAAATATGACTGTCTCGCTGTTTATTCCCTCTCATGTGACTAGCTACTAATCCCATTCCACAAAGTTATGTTGCTTTGTGACCTTTGACATTTACAATTATCCAGTGCAAGCTCTAGAATGCCTTTTCTTTCTTAGAATTAGGGCTTTTCAATATAATTGAAATGAAAAGCTGGACAACAGAGAGAATATCAGTATTTTATTTTTCCATTTCATCCTGATCAGCAGTGAGCATTAATCCCACCTTAATTTTCCTACATCTGCAAGACTCTGGACCAGAGGGGTACGTTTCCAACATGCTGCGAGTTGTAGCGACCTGTGAGAGCTTCACAGCAATAAAAACACCTTTCAGACACATTTCTCATACCTCTCAGGATGTAGTTCTGATAGTTCTGGTCTGCCTCTGCTCCCACTTTGATTAAGCAAGTCAGGCCTTCAGCGACAACAAATTCATGAACCAAGTCCTTGTCATCCTGCCACAGAAGAAAGGAAAAGCTATGTTAGAATTCTGGAAGACAAATAGATAGGATATATCACAACAAAGTCAAATGTATGCCTGCAACACTGACTGTATTTTCAGATGATTTAAGCGAGTTTATGTGGAAGATGTCATATACAAGACATATTGAAATCAGAATTAAATACACGATACAAAGTGATAAAAACCAAGCGTTTACATTTAGGTCAACTGAAGAAGATTAATACCAGTAAAACATTTGACTTTGGATTTTTCATTAAATGCTTGCAGACATGCTACCTGATATTATAATCTCTTCATATTTTATAAACAGACATCCTGAAAGCCTTAGAGTGTCAGTATCAGCAAGAGAAAGCCACCACTATGCCATAGCATCACTACAGTTTCAGTATTTGAAGTGCATACAAAATTTTTAGAGTTATTTTTTATTACAACATATTATATTTTTCACTCTGTGATACTTGTTATATTTACAATGGGAAATTATACTGTTAAACAAGAGAACGCTCATGGATTCTCACATTATGATGGAAAATACTTAATATAAAAGCAAATACTCCTTAGTGCAGCAGAATGACACCATATCACATACCAGGAGCTAAACACTGAAAAAGACGCCAAGGGAATATAGAACACTGTATCTAAAGCTTGGCTTCTCATCTTACAGAGGCTCATGAAGACAAACAGGAGGCTATTAAAGACTTGATTAAACAGCACTTCATGAATTAGCTACACAAATTGTTTGAAAACAATTTGAAATATTGATGAAACTGAACTACTCTGTGGAGAAAATCATCATTGTTGCTGAATCCCTCTTTGGATTATTTTTAATATAATTATTTTTATATATAAATGCGCATTATATAGAAATTCACATTTCCAATAATGCGGCCCTGAGAAGCCAAGATCCAGATATTAGATAGTTTCATTTTGAGCAATTGCTGAATTCACTGCATACACTTTCAAAGCTGCCAAGTGAAATAAAATAATCAAGTCCCTTAACGAATTCATTCAATGAAAATTCTAGCCCTGCAATTTATTCTGTATGAATTTTCTTCTTTCACTAGAGCTGATACAGGGATATTTGTAAGGTGACCTAACAAGTCATCAGAAGTTTAGAAATCATGAGAAAAATCTATTTAATGGTGAAATTTATTAAAACAATTTAAATATACACTGTACGTTAATGTATATAGACAAAGTTTACAATGATAAAGGTTATTTATTCTTTAAAAAGTAGATAAAATTAAGCATACAATCAATCATTCTCCACATCTTTGCAAAAGTATACTATAAACCCCCCAAAATCAATAAGATTAAATCCACAATTGAGCTCTAAATTTTATTTATTTGTGACTTCTATTATTTGAGCGGATTATGTTTTTCTTTCTATAGATAAATGCCTTGATAACATTTTCTGAAGAGCCACGATGTTTACAAACTCCCATGTCGGACCAGGCATTATATATGCAAGCACAGAATTTCATGAAGATGACAGATTTCCTCCATCTATCAATTTGCCAAACTCAAAACACAATGGGCCTACCACAATAGCAGAGAAAGAGTATGCAGAGGATCAGCTTATTAACACAGAAGACATTAATTATATTCTGAATTCCTCTGTTTTACTTAATAGTGTTTTACAGGTGCATGCAAATATCCACCCCACAGCAACAGTGGGGCCTTCCCTTTGGTTTCACAGGGGTGAGGAGCTAAATGAGGTGTTCGCTCCGAGGAAAGGACCTCTCTACAGCAGGGGACTTGTGGCAGGCACAGGGCTGAAGAGCAGGGCCACCAAACCCGTGGCCACAGTGCCAACCCAAGCAGCACGTCCCGATGCACGGGAGAGGGCCCAGGAAGGGGCCTGGCCAGTTGGGACACTCAGGCCTGCGGCTGCCTCCTCCAGGCAGCAGGGCCCTAACCAAACACCATCACAAAGAAGACTTCATGCTAAAGCAATTCATCCCAAACTAGTTTGTGCAACAAGTGATGACAAAATTCAAAAACACAATGTAAAAAAATAAAATAAAATGACTGGGCCAGGGAGGCACAGCCATACCTAGGGGAGCCCAGAGGACTTCCCACCCCTCAGAGCCAGGCAATTGCTCTTTCCCTCAAATCCCTTTCTATACGTTTGTTTTACTCAATGAAAATCTTGTTGTCCTAAATTTTTCAAAATTATTTCTCATGAAACTCAAAGGAGAGGAAGATTTCCCTGGAATACGTTGGCTAAGCTTACAGTCAAGTACTTTCAGGGTTAAGACGCGCTAATTCTAAACTCGGTGGAAATTCAACAAGGACTTTGCATGGCATTCACAGCGCTTGGAAAGTAAGTTACATTGTAGGCCAAGGTCGGTGCTTAAAAACTCCCCGCCACTAAACTAAAGAGGAAAAGTTGCCAGATTTACCCTACAAAGAGAGTGGGCAGTAGTGGGAACAAAGGCAAGAGACAGAAAGGGCAGATGTACACAGAGTGAAGGAAAGCCCCAGAACTTCCTAGTTCTTCAAATATATTTTATTGATATTTTAGTAGACATCTTGATTTTGCATCAAGATCAGAGAAGCGTGTGGCATATCCTTGAGTCAAAGTTTAAAAATAAGTTTAAAAATAAACAAAAAATAAGCATCCTCCTCCAGGACTGACCCACAATCAAATATACAAGACCGGATAAGTGGGAAGGAGGAGGAGGAGTAACCATGGTCTGCAGGTTCTGGTATTTGTTAGTAGATGTTAGTAGACTTAATGTTTTCATTTCTGAAAAATAAATAAATAAATAATCAGAAGATACTAAACAAGTTATCTCTACGCACAGAGAAGTTAAAAGTAGTCCAGCTGCAGAGAACTTCAGATCAAAACTAAGAATGAAAGTAAAGTTTTAACAGCACACAGCAATTAAGGGCTGCTGACATGCAGTGAAAGAAAAATTGAAACCCTTTACAACTTTAAGATGTTCCCCATGATCTTTAACACTGAATGCACGTTAGGATATGACCTGGGGAAAAAGCAGCATCTAGTTCCCAAAATACCCCATGCTGAAGATCTGCTTTATGTTGGTGACTATTTATTTATTTTTTAATTATTATTTAAAAAAAAAAAAAAACCACACACACAAAACAAGGACATTCAAAAAGAAAATGGTGAGCTGTGCCTTCTGGAACTTTTTCAAAGCAGCCGAAGGAGTAAACTGCTGCAGCATAGAGTCATCCTTGACTGAAACGAGATATATTGCAGGAGAACTGCAGAGGAAATGAAGGGGATGAGGGACTTTAACCAGACTGCTTTTGGAAAGCACTGAATAAACAAATCAAACCTGAATTAAAAAAGGCTTTTAAGGTACTTCTCCTTCCCCAAATAAAAGGGAAAAAGAAGGTGTAATGAAGCAGAGCACAAACACATCACGCTCTAGACATAAATTTGAACTCAGTACATTATCTATCCCATCATGTATATACGATGAGAGGAAAGAAGCAAACATCTGGAATGTGCACAGAAAGATGAAAGGAACCCAGGCCCATATATTCTAAATTGAAAGGGGAATGTTTACATCAATTTTGTGCTAGGATAATCTTTTCGGACCCATTAACTCACTGACTTGCCAAGTTAGGTGACCTCAAGAGGAAAGGCTACCCTCTAGCAGGGGTAGGAGGCTCGGGTTTCCAGGAAGAGAGCATTCATTGTACAGAACATGCAGCGTGTGACAACGATATGGACAAGTAGCTGCCGCATACGTGTGATAACGGCTAAAAGGAGGCAGGGAAAGGGTGTCATTTGCTATGGAAATGGACTCCTCCACTAATATTGCAAAGATTTATGAGCCCCTAATCAGGAGGCATTAGAGCACTGATGAGAAAAGCAGCAAAACACGGTTAAAGCTCTCTAGGCTTCCTACTAAGCTCCTGCGGCCATAAAGATTGAGCAGCGGAACAAAGACGAGCTACTTAAAGTCTTTATGAAAAGATACTGGTGGCCTCCCTCACAGAACTGGGTATTTTACACTTTCATTCACAAATTTGGAATGGATCCTGTCTTTTCCGTTGTTTAGGCATCTTGGAAGGAAGGAAAAAAAAGCAAAAAAATACAAGGTCATGTATGTTGCTGTGTCACAGAACTGTTTTACACCAACAAACGATGAAAAAAATGTTAAATATATTCAAACTGGTAAGTTTAAAGCTTGCTTATCACACCAATGACTGAAAAAATGCACAAATCATACTTTTACCTGTACAAGAGTCTAGCTATCAGAAACAACCCCATAAACCCTGTGGTTAAGGAGTCTCCAGCACTCTCAGATGCCACTAATGCAAAGAAGAGCAGCCAAGATTTCCTGCAGTCCTACTTGTTCTCCTGCCTCTGCACCACTGGGTACATCTCTAATGAAGTTTTGTAGGGTCTTATCCAGAGATGAAGACTTGGGGCTTTTCTCAAGGAACACCACTTTGCACGAATGCATCTTATCTGACGTGCAGCTTACATGTACAAAGATAAATTGTTTATGTACTGTTACAGATAAATCTTCCTGAAGCCTGCTATTTCTGTGAACCATATGTTTGAAAAGTTTTACCCAAAGCATGATTTCTTTTTTTTTCCCTCCACAAAAAAAATTGATTCGATTTCTAATAAGAATCAAGGTTTTGGAACACAGTTTCTCAAGTAAAACTTTTTTTTTGGTTTAGCTAACAACCACTGGTGAAAGCTCTATTCCAAGTATTTGGGGAAACTGGATTAGTAACTGAATAATCACACTTGGATATGCACATGCATATTTCCCTTCTACATGGCTAACAGCTGTGCAATGCACTGTCTTTCCAAGGAATCGTAACAAGATGCTTGTCTATGAGATTTCCACCAAAGGGGACGTCATTTTTATGTTTTTTCCTTCCTTTCACAAACTATCCCATTGTTTTTGGTTGCCTGAGCATTCCCATATTTAATTGTATGCTGTATGAGTCTCTGCTGTTTCTGCTACAAAATTAGACATCGCACATTTCATAAAGTTCACTTATTTAAATACGGAGCTGTGGGACTCCCCAGCCTGTGCTCTCCACATGACACGCTCTTTAGCGAGCCAGCAATCACATTCTGTACCGACCAAACTTTCCAAAATGCGAAAGTTGCAATAAGTTAGCGTAGAAGTGACAAGAGCAGAGGCAGCCAAGGTACTAGCCACATGCACAAGAATCTTCTTGCTAAGCACAAATAGGAAAAGAAAAAAAAGTTTTGACCTTTGTCTTACCGGAGGAGCCTGCTCTCACACCAAGCATGAACCCAGAGTTCACACATTTCACCCTCTGTGGAGCAGCTTCCCTCGCTGCTCTGTCACTCCACAAGATCCCTTTTAAGAGAGATTTACTCTGGTTCTTTAGGCCACCTCTGATTTTGCCTTTAAAGGAAAAGTTGCCAAAAAAGACAACTTCACAAAGTTATACCGCATTCACATTTTTAATATCATGATAATTCAAATTGTCCTGGGTTTAGCATAAGGAAAAATTTAAACCCTACCTGGTTCAAAGAGAAGGAATAGCCTCCCCTGCACTCTGAAACTTTGTGGGGCAGGATGCTGGCAGTGCACTGACACAGAGCCCGACCTTCAAGAAGGGCACGATCCCTTCAGATGTTGACTGGCTCCAGGGGTAAAAATCCCTACTTTTTGACTGGGGAGTTAGAGAAATCTTCATTCATAGCTGTGCTCAATCACATAGTGTGCTGGGAAAGTGTGCTGTCCTCACCCTAACATGTAAGAGCGATGTCTCCTTGGAAACCCCTTTTCTTCAGATTCTGTTTCCAGGGATATATGCTGCATAGCAAGGGGGCAGAAGTGAAAAAGAAACTCTGGATGATTCCTGCTCAATGTGGAAAAATAAATAAATTAAATTAAAAAAAAAAAAAGAACAAAGAAAAAAAAAGAGGAAAAATATAGGATCACTAAAATGTCAGCCCACTCACTGGAACTCCCCCCTGCGTCCAAATAACTGACAGACAGACTTAAAAAAAAAATAGAAAAAAAGAAAAACCTTAAATCTCCTTTAAAGTCAAGATAGGATCACAAAGTTGAGCTGATTTTAGGAGGATTAAGGGTTAGGGATTAGGCTTTATTCATTGGGGGATGTAAATTAGCAGCAGAGGGACAGCAGCTGACTGGTGAGGAGAGGGAGGAAGGAGGCAGGTCAAAGAGCAAAGCATGCACGACTGCAAGCATTTGCTCATATAAATCTCAAATGACAATACATCTGGTGCTCTGCCACAAGAAAGATGCAGCACTACTGCCCAACATACGCAAAAAGCCTCCTCTGTTAGCAAGCAAGTAAAGGCAGAATAATAAAATCTGCGTTTCTTACTGTTAACGATAGTATTAATGATGGTCCTTAGTCTACCCTTCACATTCCTAATATTGCACAGAGAATAGAAATCTCCTTTTATTATTTTTTTTCATTCCCTGGTTCTGGCAAACCCCAATGCGTGCAAAACCACCCAGAGCTGGTCCCTAACCTGACAGCCCATCAGTACCAGCAACGTGGGAGCACCTGGCTGCGGCCAGAAGGCACTTCCCTTACCTGAGGGCTTCACATCCACAGGCCCCCCATATAATTTAAAACGTTTATAGGGTGCTCTGCCCCAGTAGCAATGGATAATGAGCAGCTAGTTCCTCTCGGCCCTTTCAGCTGCCTAGCTAGCAACACGACCCCAGAGCCTACATTAGAAATATCCCCCAATAAAGCCACCACGAGAATATTTTTAACTATTGCTACCTGCCTTCAGTACACACCACATCTGCTAGTTACCAGCAAAATAATTGCTCCCATCGACAAGACTACAATGATGTAGTAATAAAAGAGTTATGCTGTGCTCTATTAGAAACAGAAATCCCAGGCCGTTTCTGGAGTCCAGCTTTTTTTTATTGGCTAAGCAACAGGTTGCATTTTATAGATCAAGATTGGCTTGCAATGCTTGCAGTCAGAAAAGCTCATTTTGGCTTGAAAACTGAGTAAACACGGTCAGGAAGTGATTGAAGGAGCATGGACCGCCAAGATATAATTTATAGTTATTTTCCCACACTTTAAACTATAGTTTTGTTCTTTGGACTCCAGAATTATTGATATAATTAAAGTATTACACTGCCAATCCAGAAGTGCCTGATAGTATCTAATTCAATTGTCACTGTTTATTTCAGTCCATTTTAAGAGCTAAGTCACCTACTGCAAACAAATCTGGAAAGAAATCATCCCAAACACATACACATGAATATACATACACACGTCAGTGCAAGTGCTATGAGTCCCTCAAGATTGTGTTGCTGTTCAAAACTAAGTTACTTAAGCATCTATGAAACATTTCTCGATGTGGATGAGTCAGGGGTTAAGCAGGTAAATCTTAGCCATGAAACACCTGCTCTGAGGCAGGGCACTACTTTTAGAACATGAACCAAGCACGTCTCCCAGGGGCAGCGAGGAGGAGAGTCTTCTGCTGTCATGAAGAGCCCATCTCAAAGTATTTTTACTCTCTGCTGCTTGGCAGCTCTTCTCAGAAACTATCCCAAGCTGAGGATGCAAGGTCAGCTGTTGTCCTTGCTGACCTTCCCCCAGCACAACTAGGAGGAGAGTCCCGCAAGAACAAGAGTGCCCAAGACTGCCATGTCCCAAAACTGCAATCAGTTGGTGGAGGTAACCAAGGCAGTGGCAGAAGCAGCCAGTTTGTCCCTTAACCAAAGCTCCTTCTTCTTGCTATCTGTTGATTGCAAATGCACTTCAGCTGCCTTGCAGCCCTCGCTGACTCTGCCACCGCTTTCACCCCCTGCCCTGCACTGACTCCACATCTCCTATTCACTTCCCTGCTCCAGCCTTTCCACCTTGCCAATTCATCACATGTACAGCTGTGATAACACTATGCCATTAATCTTGGAAAGAAAGAAAATTGATCTTCTATTTAAACTAGTTCAAATGCAGTCCAAACTATTGCTGATTATGGATTCCCACCTTGGCATAAATAAGCTGATAAGTAAAAGTAATGTTTTATTTACAGCCATTAATCCCCAGGAGTCTCTCTTCTGAAACATCATCAATACAGAAAATGAATATTCTGTTGATCCACAAAACCAGAAAACTTCACATTTTGTATTGCATTAAAAACACCAGCAAAACAAATAAGCATTTGCCAGCATTTCCTATTAGCAAAGAAGCTGTAACATGTTATCTCACACCTGCTTTATAAAGGGACAGATTTAAATTGTATGCCATTTTGCAGTTTCTTCTGAAGAGTTGGAAGAATACACAGGGGCAAATCAGAAGTTTCAATTTAGTAGTTTTCATTACGTTTCAAATTAAAACACATGAAAATTAAACCAATATTCGAATACCAAACATGCAGTTCCAGTACATGAAGAATTACTTGAACCTTGAGGATATTGGGAAGGAAACCTGAAATATCTTCAGGTTTTGTTCATCCGTTCATCAACTATACACTTGTATGAGTGTGTCTTTTCAAAGAATGCAAAGACTTCTCAAGGAACAACACCTGAGAAACAACAGATACTCAGACACCTAAGACATCCAGCATCAGCAGCATAGCTACTCCAGTAGCCATCCAGTAGCATATGGAAGAAGTCTTGAGGAAATAACTTATAGATAAGAATCAAATGTTGCCTTATTAGATTTGTAGAGATTCCTTAGAGTCAAATCAGTGTTTATTAGACACAGTTAAGGTAAATTTCAATCAGTATATTCCAGCCAACAAGAAACAGAAATAAAAGTATAGTAGCAGGTAGACAACAAATACTTCATGCATTCATGAAAAGATTTAAAAGTTTTAAACTTTCTTAGCAATTTTTTTATTTATTTTTTATTTTTTTAGAACAATCCTCTCTAGGGAAATCAAAGCAACTTCTTAGAATAGGGATATTCTTTGATGGCAGCTAAGCAGCAGATTAAACAATATTCTTGCATTATGTTACCTACCTGAGGAAGTTAAAGCAGACAGGCAACAGAGGTTTCTCTCTTTTTCATGACTTAATCAAGAGACCCTCCAAGAGGGGACAGGTGGCAGTCTGCTTTACAAGTGATGACAGCAGCCCCTAAATCAAGTGCCACGCCACTTCAGACCCCGAGGAGTCATCAGTCATGCTCGCAAGAGTGGAAGGAGCAGCCTCCTTCCTTGAGATCAATGAGGCACACACAGAAAACTCCTTCTACTCAGCTAAGGATGATTGATGACCCCTTAGCAGCTGAAGTGTGTGACATTTGATTTCATTCACTGATAAGATTATGTATATCCAAACACCTTCCAGTTAATGTTTCCAGAGCCCCTACGTAGCTGTTCAATGTAACATTTTATACAAAGCTCAGCTGTTCAATGATTAATGATTTTTTTTTGTTTTAAACAATAGAAGAAAATTCTGTAAGAGAATTTTGCAACGGCATTGTCTGATATTCTGGTAGCAGCACAAAAGGGGAATCTAGGCTCCTCAAGGAAGATAGTGGGAGGTCTCCCACATTTGTCAGATGACACTTAGTGAGGAAAAATGTCCTAAAAGAAACCTGACTTTCTTCCTTAATACTTTAAAATATCTTTTAAGGTCTGCTTTTTAGAAAACCTAATGCATTGATTGATTAAAGATTGGTTAAAAATACTTTCCAGAATGTTAGGAAGCCATGTAGGTTTACAAGATTACAGATTTTCACATAGTTGAAATATGCTTTGTAGCTCTTTTTACATCATATTCTTATCCATCTTATTCATATTGTGAAATTATGCAATCACCATAAACTGAAGCTATGCTTTGAAACTGCAAGGCACTTTTTTATAGTTTCTAAGACATGCTTACTTTACATTAAGTCTACTCATATCAGAGGTCTTGTAAAATAAACCTTTTTAGTATCAAGAAATTGCCATAGCACTGTTTACACATATTATAGTGCTTGAACCTAATTTATCTGCTTTTAAAATTGATAAGGATTGAATTAAATGTTTTAAGCAGGTGTATTTTTATCACTTGTAAAATATCAAGATCAGGTAGCACAATGTTTTTGTTTTCAGATGCTGATTTTCTAAGTGCCACATTTCACTGTATTCTCTTCCTGTATGCCTTTGAGTCTTTTCGTAAAATCATTAAGGTTGGAAAAGACCTCCAAGATCACCTAGTCCAACCATCACCCTACTACCAGTATCACCCACTAAACCACGTCCCTAAGCACCACATTCAACCTTAATCACCCTCAGGGTTGGTAACTCCACCACCTCCCTGGGCAACCCGTCCCAGTGCCTGACTGCTCTTTCTGAGAAGAAATGTCTCCTCATTTCCAACCTCAACCTCCCCTGGTGCAACTTGAGGCCATTCCCTCTAGTCCTATCACTGGTTACCTGAGAGAAGAGGCCGACCCCCAGCTCCCCACAACTTCCTTTCAGATAGTTGTAGAGAGCAATAAGGTCTGCCCTGAGACTTTCAGCACTTTACACAAAAATTCACAAGTTTCTAATGACCTCAAGAACTAATACTTAAGGCACCACAGAAATCTGTCAGAAAATACATTACAAGAGAGTTAAACTGCAGTCCTTCAGACTGTCAATTATATCTGTATGGGTATATGCATGTGTGTATATACACACACACAGACACACACACTTGCACACGGTTATTTTAAGGTCAAGTGCTTCCACAGTACAAATATTACTTTCTTTGCTCCATCAGCTTTTCTTCGCTGAAAAGAGTACTGGTAAATCCGAAGAATAATACTGGAGTACAGTCCAGCAAGAGATCATGGCAATGACTTTATTAACCCTTCAGAGTGAATTACAACAATCAAGTAACGTTGCTGTTAAAGCAAAATGCTTCTTATGTGCTTTATCATTTCGCCAGGAACATCCCACCATAAGAAACCAAACAGAAATTCCATGTTTGTACTTGCCAAATGAATCTTTCATTTAAAATCTGAAACAAAGACACTACTTTTGCCAAACATTGCTAAGCTTCGCTGAAGCCTTGCGTGAAAAACCAAGAGCTCTGACTATTTGGAATTCATATTTGATGTAAAACTTGGTCTGGTTCCCACTTAGTGCAAATAAGCGACTGCACACCACCTTGAAGCTCTTTAAATTAAAAAATGATACTGACACAGAACTGCGCCAAATTAACTCAGCTCTGATGAAATGATTATAAAAACATGGTGTTACAAACTGTCTTGGCACTTAAAGACATAATGAAGTCTCCATAACTTTCTGAAAGCTGTTAAAATAAAAATAAAGACTAGCTTTGAAGTCAACATTTTATTTCTGCAACAATATAATGCCGAAGAATTTAAAATACTAAATACAATGAGATATAAAATCAAACAGATGCTTATTTTGAAAAAATAGATTTCTAATGGTAATTTTATTTAATGTCAGACTAGAAGAGAAATTGGGTATGACCATTTGGACAATAGTGTTTGGTCTGTAGTTTTATGTTAAGTTGTATTTTTCTTCACTAAAAAAATAGCTAATTTTTCTAAAACATACAAAAGTTATCTTATCCTCTCTCATGGTTCGTTCTGAGATAAACCGAAATCATGCTTGAGAGGTGCCTTTAGCAATGTTGCTAACTATTAATGACAGTGAAGCTGACAAGTAAAACGAAGCATACATCATGCAGCATTTCGTTTTCCAGTATTAAGTACACCACCTCAAATACTCGAGCATACGGGATGAATACTCTGCAGCTTGTGGAAGATTTTTCCTCTGTTCTTCGCTAATGAGAACCTGTATTCTGAGAGTATACAAAGATCTACCAAGTGTGCCTTCATCCGATGAATGGCCACATCTCTACTAGAAGTAGCTACTTAATGTGCTAACAGATAATTCCCAAATTCCTCTCTGTATCATATATATTAGGGAGCAGGGAAGTCAAATTCTTCAAGGAGAGTTATGTTTTGAAACTGTCAGACAGACAACCTGAAAACTAAATTCACTCCTGGTGCACTTCCAATGATCTAGATTTGAACTGAATTCTTTCTTTAAAACTAGGCAGGCAATGCATCTCCAACAGAAAGCCTGGTTATCTCTTTGTAATAACTAAAATGTTGAGAGAGTAACGTTGACCTGCCAGGAATTAAATTAAAAGCCAGGAAACATGAGGATAACATCAGTTACCTATGCAACTTTTATGACTAGATTATGATAAAGTCTTCAAATGCACCATCACAGTTTTACTATCCCGGTCTCCCGCAGAACCACAGTTCATTCACAGATACAGTGTTTATGTGCCTCTCTTTTCCGTTTCCTCTTCAACCCACTGCAATTAAATTTACTAGATGGATAAATATTTACAACATCTCCATCAAAACAGCTGACAAGCTGGAAGACATATCTTACTGGTGGGTTCTCCGAAAGCACTGCGTGCTAGGTACTCAGAAACACATACTAGACTTCAAAGAACCTACATGGAAAACATCCAAACTGGGAAGCGTTTTGATGGGAGGTGTGAGAGATGTGGCATGGATGGGAAGAAAAAGGCTTAGCACTCACAGTTAAGTGTGTCTGAATGCTTAGATTCATGTAAGAAATATGTAAATTGATAGAAATACAAATACTTCTCCAAAGGTGAGCCAAAAGAAAAGCAACCAGAGAGGACTCTTGAAAAGCTGCCTGATTTCCTCTAAGCAAACAGTCCACCTACTTGGCAGCCTCACAGGGAAAACCAATTTGCATCATCACAATTCTTAAACAGCCTTTCCCTGGGAATGCCTTCAAGAGACAATGTTTTTCCCAATCAGTTGACTACAAGATGATCAGACCTGTTTGGGAACTGGAATTCCTTTCCTTTCCAAATGTTTCAAAATTCAAAAGCTTTGTTCTGACCCAGAAAAAATAAACAACCTCAACTACAAAATTATCCGTGAAATGAAATCACCCTTTATCAGCTATTCCTGTGCTCAGAAAAATCGTCATCCTGGCATTTACTAAATTCTGAATGCTTCACCTTAAAACTTAAAAAAAAAAAAAATAAAATAAAATGCGTATTTTGGAAAACTGCAATTCTGCAGTCCTAGAATTCTGAAATGTTATTCTCCCTATAAGAAATGTTTATTTAAAACAAAATAAAAATTGCTAAACTAACAGCTTGAAACCCTTGCAGCTATTTCACAGACTTGCACCTACCCGTTGCACCAAATAACATATGGAAGGTTGTCATCCTCCATATGGATCCATTAGCAAAGGAGGTCAGGTGTTTTTCTTATTGATTTCATTCATATTTACTGATCAAGACAGAATGTGTCATCCTGAATTCCATTTTAGTATCGCATTTGCAGTATGCTCTGTTTTTTACCTCCTTTTCCTTTTCCTGACTTCTTCTCTCCGACAATGATCTTCTTTCGGCCCTGCATCTTTTCCAAGGTGATTTCCCTAGCCCATAAAACCAATCTGAAATCTGAGCTTTTTATCCAGTTCACTTACATATCACTCACACCACTAATCTATCACATCAGCTCCTTCTCCACAGGACAAACAATCCTGCTGTTTCCAGGTCTCCTCCAAAATGAACACACTCCTTTGAGGGTGAACACACCTGCCTTTCCTTAAACTTAAACCCATCAGTCACAACTAACACCCTCCAGCTCCACAAAGAATCCTCGGGGCTAGTCCATAAATAAGTAATTCTAACCTAAATCTAAATTCTAACATCTTCAGAGCTCTACCACTACATTTTGGTTCATCATCAGATCTGTCCTATGGTTCTTGCATCCTTGTCTCAGGTTTTGGTGTGGCTTCAACCTGGTCTATTTGTCAACAATATGTCTGTAAATGGAAATCAGCCCAACATGGAGCCACCACCCCAGTTTACAGTTTCCTAGCTTCTTTTTTCATATTCCTCCCCCCTCTGCCCCTCTTCCCAATGCAAAACTATGCCATTGTCCAAATGAGCAGTCTAAGTTTCCATGCAAGAGTTCCAGTTTTCTTCTCTCTTCTGTCAGGTTCCAACCACTAAGCCTGCTGTTACTTTGCATCTGGTTCTGCCTTTTGACAGACTGAACAAACAGGAATGAAGAACACAAAGAAAAAAGGCCCTAAGAAGCAATCAGATAATCACACATTACAAATGAAGTCCTGAAATTCTCTCTTTTACCAGAAACTGTAAGTTATTCCCTATGAGAGAGAGAGAGAGATTGAAATTGAAGTCATATTCAAATCACAGAATGGAGAGCCAGCATTTGCTCACCTGGAATATTTGTTTCAATGAGAAAAGTGCCCGTCTCAGCTCCCGTCCATTGGAATTGTAAAGTTTTTCTGGAAAAGAAAAAAAGACAACAATAGGAAGTTCAATATTAACCAAACTGACAACACCAAAAAGAAAACAGTACAGATTTCGAAAGACTTGATGGCTAGTGCTCTAATGTCCCATTAGGTAGAGTTCTGTTAAATTAAGCAACATTCTTTTTTTAATACATATTTAGATAGATAGATATATCTATATCTATATATAGACAGTATTCACTCATCAAAAACACAAGTAAAACCTGGGTTTAGTTGTCCATAACTTCAAATGGCATCTCCCAGGTAAATTCACTATAGCTTCAACTACATCAGCAAGAAACTATGCTGCAAGGAGTTTTCAAAAATGCCTAGAAATAATCAAATTGTTGCATTAAGGCAAACGTAGGGTTTATTGAAATACCAGATTAGTATCAAAACATGTAACTCAGAGCAGTCTTTGCTTTTGTTATCAAAACTAGAGCCACTGAATCCCATCCTTGACTGCCTTCCCTCTAGACATTCTTTTCTTGTGTTCTCATCTTTCTATTGTTAATTCCATTCTACAACGGCAATGAACATTAATACCAGAAATAGACGGACAGTCTGTTCTAAGCATAATTCAAAACAGTGTTTTATTCTCATGAAAACTGATCTTGATCTTTTTTCTAAATGAAGCAGAAGTCTTCTTTACATCATCCAGTACTGAAATATATCTGCCGTCATTTATTCCCCTATTAGTGCATACTCATAGAAATAATTTTAAGTAGACAAAAGGAACTCCTCTGCTATCAGTCTGTATCCTAACACAGCATCTGTGCCTTTGGAAGAACTCTTGTATCATATGTCTCGAGTTCATTGCTGTGTATCTGGAAGTGTTTTGTAACTCTATGGATGGATGGAGAAGAACATACGGCTCTTCGAGTCTTTCTAGCCTACTACACAGGCATATCTGATAGAGACATTGCATACAACACTTTATACAATCTTAAGTTTCACCATGTTGAATTTTATTACACAAATGCAATCTGAGGTCAATTACAAACAAAAACCTAATCTTTGTGGCCACCTGCTGTGACATGCTTCTCCTGACCCACAGATCATCCTACAAGGACCTGCTCTGCAATAGGCAGTAATAGTGGACTCGGCAGGCCATGAGATCAATGTGGACATGCCTGTGGAGTGGGAATATTCATATGAGAAGATAAACTTCTAAAATCTGAGTTTTCTCTTGCTTTCCCACATCTATTTCTCTTTTAATTACTAATTTACGCTACAAAATAAAATTAAATGTTCTCACTCGGGAAATCACCAAAAAAAAAAAAAAAGAAAAGAAGCCCAGCATTCAAGGCTTTAATGCATTTATAACTCAGTAATCCTTTTCAACTTAAATTAAAGAAGGCAGATTTTAATTTTAGAAAAACATTCCTTATTCCCAACAGTCATCTTCAACCAAGAAAAAAAAAGTGAAATAAAACTTCAGCAAAGCTTACACTTTTTTTTGGTAAACTTTGAAAGTAGTTTTGTTCATCCCTAATTGCCTTTGATTTCAAAGGCAAAACGCGTAGAATTGGCAAAACTATTGTTGTTGTAAGTTGTCTCCTTCCTTGCACTGTTTATAGATTCCTGACAAAACATTGGAGGAATGGATTTCACTCGAAGCCATAAATTTAGAGGCGTACTTTAATTACTCTAGCTTAAAAACACACTGGCATGTGAAACTACACTTCTTGGCAGGATAAAGAGTAATTTTGTCAGAAAAGCTTAAAGAATAATAAAGGCCTTTTAAAGACCTGCTCTGTCAACTTTACATGCCATATAACACAAAATATTCCTCTTTGAAAGATACCTCCATCTGGCATTTGTTATTACTAATTTCCCTCTATTCATAATTCAGCATCATTACAAGCCGAGTCTCTCCAAACAAGGCAGCACATTATCATCTTAATTAAGAGAGGCACCATTTCTTAAAGTGCTGGCAACTTTGTACATAAATATCAACTTTCTAACAAATGCCATCTGTGTGTTTTTTTTTTTTTTTGTTGTTGTTGTTTTTTGTTTTAACAGGAACAGTCATCATCCCAGCCTGGGGTAAAGTACTAATGAACCATTGTCATGATCCTATAACGCCAGTTGCTTTCATTGGTGCATGCAAATTTTTGGTACATCTCAGGGGAACAATGCCGAACATTTTTTCTCTTGGTCTTTTCACAGAATATAACATCATCCTTGGCAATGCTATCCCTCCTCATACACAGAAAAGATGACAAATTAATGAATGCAGTCCAAAATAGGGCCTATCATTAGAGCTGAAGGATCAATACCTACTGGCAGCATCACATTTTTGTAACAGCGGTGGCAACAAGACAGCAGCACATAGCCCAGACACTGGAGCTTGTCTGACACATGTTTTGAGGAGCAACAGTGCAGGTAAGTTGTCTCATTTCGGACTTTTATTACAAAGGTACAGCTATCTACACAAACGTACACAGTTCCCTCCTCACTTTGAGCTCATTGTGTTGAATCAGCTCAGAAACTCAAGTTTCTCAACATTTCACCTAATATTCTTACTCTAGGGCAGTACAACCAACTTCTGATACTGCTGGTGGCCACCAGAAAGATTCACAGAGCATGACCCAAGGAGGTAAATGAAACAGTCGCCCCTCTGAGCGATGCTCTGTGAGAAGATGTTTTGGTGTAGAGGACTCAGGTCCAGGGTCAACCTTGGCCCAGGCAGGAAAGCCCAAGTAAGAAAGTCTGTCATGGGCTGCTTTCTACAAGCTTTATTCTGTTTCTGTGTGCTGTATATCAGAAAACCCTAAGTGTTTTCACCAGATGAAAGCTCCAGGGTACTTGTTAAGAAGTTCCTGGGCCTTATGGGATCCCCATTTGCCAGCAGTGACCTAACACCACAGGGGCCTCCGGCCTGGTACCAAAAGGCCCGGACTGGAACCAAAGCTATGAAAACACAGGGGCAGAATACAGAAGGCAAAAATAACCAGTAAGGCCTCTTGCTGTGGTAGAAAAACAAATTAAAACAGAGATTGAAAGGCACATTTGCTTACAATGTTTTCACACTGAAGGTGATTCAGAAACCAAAGAAGATAGCAAATGCTTTTTAACGCTGGCTGTTTTACCGTAGCAATTTAAAGCATTGCTCTCTTTTAAAGAGATTGAGAGAAGTAGCTTTCCACTTTAAAGTACAGAGGTGACCACATTTGCTGTTACCAGAACATGAAAAGGGCCAAGGACAGCCCAAAAGACCTGAGTTGGGTAAACGTGCTGTATAAATACTTAAATACTTAGGCCAGGCCTGCATTACACAGAAACTGAACCTCTCAACTTCAGGCAGGAAGATGTACTGCTACGCCTTTCCCTAAAGCATAATGACCCTCTGGCCCTTTTGTAACAAAAAACACCCACACCACAAAACTTCTTATCTTTATGTCTTTGTGCAGGTCAAGTATGGACTTGGAGAAACTACACTCATACACTTCCAGATCGGAAAAGATAAATTACGTCAGGGAGTCTGAGGTATCTGACTGTGTCTACCTAGCTATAAATGACCAAAATTCTGACAGTTATGTCACGATAAGCTGTGCTATTGCTTTTATTTCTTGAACAGAAGTAGTCAGAAAGGAAAAAGAGTGGCATCTATATCTGTGAAGAAGGTTTAATTGCAGTTATCTAGATGATAGAGGCCTCCTGGTGGTTTCCTCTGATGGTAGCTAACACTAGAGGGCACTGCTTATTTCTTTATTTTATGAAAGAAAAGGCACTCTATCCCTCCATGGCAGCTTCCCACTGATCAAGCAATACTGACTGTGATGCTAAAATTGGCACTTCGTTAACCTTGAAAGCCTACTTTTTAGTTGTGGCCCGCATGACATCCTGAGAAAACAAAAAGCTTCAGCACTGCCATCCTCAAACATTCAAAATCAGTGCCAACTTCTGAAACCACCTGACAGAAAAACAGGTACAAGCTTCATCATCATTTGCCTTTCTGTAACACTCAAGAGTCACGTTTTTTTAAATTATCCTTTGCACCATATGGATAAGGTGTATTTTCTTGACAGACAATGACAGTCTTTGCTCACCACCTCTTCCCACAAGCAGGATGCTAAATATAACTGAGCTGGTGATATAAACACATACACAAGAGGCAGCAAGCTGGAAGTACCTCTTTTCAAGCAATAACAGCACTTGGGGAACATGCTTCATGCTCAGAAAGAAAACCATTATTTATTACCCTAGGTTTTTATTTGTTTGCTTTTACTTCTATAAAAATAATTCTCCTAGAGAGGAAAGAAAAACAACACATGGTAGGTGATTTCTCTAGACAAATTTCATAAAAACGTGATGCTGGATGTGAGGCAGCAGAGTCTACAATTGGCATCTTTTCAGAAAGCAAGAAAAGCCTTTAAAGGTATTTGTTTTATCAGACCACCAGTAGCTTTCAAAGGTGACTATATGTTTTCAGAAATGACTGTCAGAGGCTCAAGTTTCAGTGAGAATTCAACTCCTTTGACTACACTGAAACGAGATTTTTAAAGAAAATAGTATCTGGCCTTTAAATTATTGGAGAAAGTGGAAGAGAAGTCAGTACTTTCATTGGGGAAATATCTATTTTCAATCCACAATTAAAAATACAAATAAAAACAAGAGAACTGGCTGAATATTGCCTGGTTCAGTCTCATGTGTTACACCTGACCTCTGACCGACAGGGTACCATTCTCCTCCCTTCCTCTTCCATCACACCCATTGAATTAGTCCCTGGGATATAGTAATTTATGTAGCATCAGCCTTTTGAGCTATTGGCAAAGGCTCGCGAACATCTGGCTGAGCACAAATGGGAGTTGCTCTGCTTCACTTGCTGCTGCCTGAGTGACCTCCACATCTCCCATCTATGCCTCTTTTCTTTAAACGATAATTTCAAGATGAAGCTCCTTTCCTTACAAAAACATGAAAGGAAGATTAACTCTACATTTGATTACATTAGCAGGGTACCTGGTGCAGATCTAATTAAAAGGCATTTTAAACACTTCCTGCCATTCATTGCTGAAGTCCGTGAATGGGACAGAAGCAGCAATATTCTCCGTCTTCCTCTAGCAAACTGGCTAGTGTTTAGAAACTCAAATCTCATTTTGCCTCCCTGAAACAATGAATAAAACACTTTTGTTTAAAGTGCTCACTAGAAGGAAGTAATAGTTTATCTCTTTTAGAATTTAAATCAGCTGGGTAGTTTTCCACCAGCACTGATATAGGGTGGGGCAGCAAGAGGTGAAAAGAAAAAAGAAAATTGTTTAAAAAAAATAGAAAAACCTCTTTTCTGTAAATGCCAAGTACCACACCTCCAAATTTATTACTAAGTTACTACAACTTTAAATGGGTGTTACGCTATCTGAATGAATTCACACCAAAAAATTACAGAGAATTGGATAAAAAACCTGAGCAGCAAAGTTAAAAGTTAGGCATCCCATCCTGAAAGCTGGCTTCATGGAACAGCCTGACAGACCTTACCCCATTACTCAAGTGGGCCCATGGCTACGTATAGGACTATGGATCTATAGAATGACTGTATTTAAAAGTAATTAGTGCAGTGTGCCATTCTTTCACTGTACGTCAAACAAATTCAAGCAATACCCTAAGAAAAGACCTGGTCCTATGCCAAGAAGAGTCTCTCTGTTGTTTTGTTTCTGTCCACAAAAGCTAGTAATAAATTTGCTGCCAAGACAATACATTCTCCTTTTACTCTTGGACCCCCTAGAAAATACACTGAGAGAGGATTCATTCATAGGCAGATTGCCCACTAATAAATTAACATAATTGCTGCTTCTGCTGAGATCACTTCGTTTCACACATTTACTCTTTTTTTTTTTCCCCCTGAATCCTGAATCTGATCTTATTTTCTATGTACAAATAGATGGTTATGTATTCATGAGTGCCCAGTGTCACACAATCTCAAACCATATATTCTCCCACTAATCCAGGGACAAATGCCAAGCACTTAGCAAAGAAAAAGGGGTTTTCCACAATAAAGTACGACCTGATGAAAAGCAACGGGCTGAGCACAACTCACGCTAAGCTTGGCAGCAGGACCCCGAGTCCACCTTACTGTCAACGCTGACCGAGCCCGAGGAATTTCCTTGCTGCCTGGTGAGGAATGCTGCCCAGCCTCACAAAGAGGACAAAACCCATTTCAGCTCGTTTTCATTTGGAGACAGCACAGCTGCTTAGCTAATTAGCGGGGACAGCCCCTCTCCTCAGCATGAGGTCTTCTGCCCCCACCCCAAGAGGGGGATCCTTTGTGGGGAGAGGATCCTGTTGCACATGCATATGAGAAGAGCGCACTGTCAGCCTGCATCCTTGTTCCTTGTGAAGGGTCCACAGGTGGGGAGTGGGAGGAGAGAGTCACAAAACAGCCTCAGACATCCTGTCCTACCCCATATCCTGAAGACAGAGGCTTAAAGAAGTGAGTGACACAAGCCACTTGTGGAAGGAAGGCATCTCTACATACAGGGCGGCCCACGGGCTTGGGAGAACCTCTGGGACCTCTTGTGAGAGCAGTGGGACCTCTGCTGGGAGTGACAGATACCCAGTACTACCAGGATGCCAGAGCAACTCTCCACACTCACACTTCAGGGGTTTCCTGCCTCTTAGGTGTACTTTCCTTCTGCTGCAAGGAGCCATTGGTAACAAACATCCATTGCATTTCCACAAGGAGGGAATATAGGATAGACCTCATTTGGGGAGGGAGGCTTTCAGCTAATGTTTTCTGAATGTTTCTCTGAAGCACCAAACGTACTACTTTCTATCACAAGTGAAAAGCCCCATCGACATGGAGCTAGGAAGAACATTTATCACACCGTCCATACTCACTACAACAAACAAATGCCAGTGATTTACACTAAAAGGAGAAGCTAAAACACATTAATAATTTACACAGTAAAGTGCAAGAGGCAATCTTCGTTTTCATCTGGATCCTGCAGGTTACACGTCTGGAGTCTGGTACTCTCCATTGCTGTACATTTTGTCACGGTAAGAATAAGGGAATATTAAAAACTGATGGTGTAAAGACTTCTTTTCACTATTTTGATTTTTAACTTGCTTAGTCTATTAAGGCCCTGCTTTCTCATAAATAACAAAGAAGGAAATACAAGCAGATGTGGGCTGAGAATGGGGTGAAGCTGGCTGACAGAAGCAGGCTACTGCATTTTCCCTTACTTTTCACTGCTACTTTCCCCACTCAGTTCTGCAGAAAGCCGTCCCAGTTGTCTCCTACTGGTGCTGTGGAAAACAAGGATGTAGGCAGTAAAAAAGCCCAACAGCAGAAGAGCATAACAGCAGGTTACACATTTAAATTATGAACTACAAAATCAAAATGGGAGAGTAAAACCCAGTGTCAACACACTAACTGCACAGAAAACAGTGGGAGGAAAAAAAGAAATCAAGCTTCATAAACTAGTTGCCTCTGGAGAGGTGAAGAAAATACATGGGCTGTTCATTGAAGAAAATAATAATAATAATAATATTTTCTAGAACTGGCTTGCCTGGACCAGCTGGAGAGTTCTTGGAAATTGTTGCCAGGCCAAAGCCACAAAAATCATCTGCCCTTCTTTACAAGCTGAAGGCTGCGAACAAGCAGGGACAGCAAGGCATCTTTCACTGATCACCGGAGTTCACCACAGCTTTTCTTTCCATTCCCAAACTACATCTCCCACATTTACCCTTCCTGATTTTGCCAACTAGAATATCGAATTCCCTCGAGTTGTACTTCGCATCCAGTCTGATGCCTGCTGACACATTCTGAGCACAGGGGGATGGATGTTTCTGTTCTTCAGAGCAGTGGCAGTGAAGCACGCTGTGCAGGTCTGTGAACCAAGCACTGAGCTGGCAGAGGCTGCTCAAGCAGGTCTTCCTTCCTTCCGTGACATAAAAAGCAGCACTAGAAAGGCTTATTCGAAAGTTACAGCCTTGCCAACATATTAACAAAATAAAGATCCTCTGCCTGTTCAGCATATTCATTCCAGCGACAGAGCAGGCACTGCAGCACATTTCTCTGCAATGATTTATTTAGATAGGTCCTGCTCACTTGAATGCAAAGGCACTAATACGCTCTTTAATTCTCAAGTGCAGGAAACAGCATTGCAGTTTGATAACTTCAAAGGAGGGCACTTCCATACGCCCGAAAAAATGCTGTGGCTGCTCTCTTGTAAGAGTCAAAGGGTTAGAGAAGGGAAAAGGCTAGGGAATGAGGTCAAATATTACAGCACCGTATTACAGAAAGTGGTGATGGCAGAGACTTAAGAGGTCATCTTGTTCATCCCCCTGCTAATGCAGAATTAGTCCCTAGAGAGTAATACAGTAGGAAAGTAGTTGTTATACTAAAATATAGGTTACATAATTCAAGTGAATGGAGCCAGGGAAAACTGCTAGAAAGGAAAATAATATAGAAGAACGTACTGTTTTCTTTAGAGATTACTGTAACCAATCTGAGGCTAGAAAATAATTATAGAAGAACATGAGTCGTGACGAATCTGCAATCTCTCTTTTAGTTTACAGTGAGGTCTCTGAAATGCTGAACTGTATGCCTGTGCTTGAGCAAGCATATCAATGCCTCCTGGATTACAAGCATTTAATAGCACGATGCTAGTCAGCTAGTCATTATCCGAGTCTTCTGGTTTATTCCATTTTAAATACGCTGGGCCAACATGCTGCCCTGCATATTCAGCAAGTATTAGGAGGCAAACACCAATGAGCAAATTATAGCAACCAATCAAAAAAAAAAAAAAAAAAAGGCCAAAAAAATGTAGGCACACACACCTGCTATCCATAGAATTACGACTGTCTTATCTGTGCTGACAGCTTATCAAAAGGCAAAAACAACCGAGTGCGACGAGAACACAGATTGGTGCCAAGAACATGAACGAGCTCCTGAGCTTCAAGTTCAGACCAAGTTTCACTGTTGCATAAGATGTGCCAAAATAGGTCAGAGGATATCTGCAGGACTAGGGCATTCAGTGACCCCAGACCATCCTCGGGAAGTGCATCAGGGTTTACCAGCCTAGAGATCCCTGAGGATGCAGCCTCTTAATCAACTGCAGGTGTTTGACCCCCAGCAGAGGTTGCTTGAAAATTTAGGCAGCAGGTATGGACCAGATGAGTATCTGACAGCAAGGCAGCAGGCAAAAGAGAGAGCATCAGCAGGGAGCTATGATAAAAATCCGATAAAGCCGCTGCTTCTCAGAACGCTGCTAGAGGCTGCAATGGTATCGTGCATACTTAATTAAATACCTGAGTCTGCATTACCAACGCTCAGAGACTTTCCAGTCTTTCTGCCAGTCGTTGAACATTTTTAAGCGGCCAAACTTAGGCTTTACCTAGTTTGAGTACAGAGAAGATCATTTCAACCAACCAAGACTTTGTTTAGTTATGTATTACACAGCCAAGAACAGACAGTCCCAGTAAGCAATAGTCTCACAGTTCCTAGCAGCCATGATCTCAGAAAAAGACATTAGGTTAGGGAAAAAGGCCTACTAAAAGAAGTTGACCAGTCTTTTTCCATGCAGTTTGATGTGTTTTAGGGTTCTTCTTGACAGCAGTAGGGCAATTTTGTCCTGGATACCTGACCTGGTTGCCCGCAATACCCACCTCATTATGTACAGTCCTGGGGCATACTCAAGATATACGGATCAAAATGAGAAAGAGAAACCACACTACAGCTATTTGAAAGACTGTATGAAAACCGTATTTGAAAGACTGTATGAAAGGCCGCACCTCGAGTACTGTGTTCAGTTTTGGGCCCCTCGCTACAAGAAGGGCATCGAGGTGCTTGAGCGGGTGCAGAGAAGGGCGACGAAGCTGGTGAGGGGCCTGGAGAACAAGTCCTACGAGGAGCGGCTGAGGGAGCTGGGCTTGTTCAGCCTGGAGAAGAGGAGGCTCAGGGGCGACCTTATCGCTCTCTATGGGTACCTCAAGGGAGGCTGTAGCGAGGTGGGGGTTGGTTTGTTCTCCCACGTGCCTGGTTACAGGACGAGGGGGAATGGGCTTAAGTTGAGCCACGGGAGGTTTAGGTTAGATGTTAGGAAGAACTTCTTCACTGAAAGGGTTGTGAGGCATTGGAACAGGCTGCCCAGGGAAGTGGTGGAGTCACCATCCCTGAAGGTCTTTAAAAGACGTTTAGATGTAGAACTTAGGGATATGGTTTAGTGGGGACTGCTAGCATTAGGTCAGAGGTTGGACACAATGATCTTGAGGTCTCTTCCAACCTAGAAATTCTGTGATTCTGTGAAAACCCAAATCCTGGAAGAGGATGTATACACAAAGAATATAGTTAATTTAACAGAAATTAAGTTAGTATAAGCTGACTTGTAACAGAAAGAGGAACGAAGAAACCATCAGATGTGCGCAGAGGGTAGCACAAATACTTTGAAGCAGATGTCAAAATAGTTCAGGGTCAGCAAGCTTCCCATTGCTCTGACATCGCTGGGACGGATGAAAAATGCACCATTCTGACAACTGAAAGGAAAAGAAAGCCCCGCGAATAAACTGGAACGGAATGGGTAAGATTTTAGAAATCAGTAGAAGGGGGCCTCTAGTTAAATCCGTGCCAATGCGGGAATCTTACCCGCTTTGGATGCCTGGCGGCCGGCCCATTGCTGCTGCATCTGCTGCACGGTGCCTTGCAGCCCGAGAGACGTGCAGAGGCATCCCAGGAACGTGGCACAGGCACCGTGATAAGCTTCGCACGCCAGCAGGAGAGGTAACACCATGTGGGAGCTGACGGGCCTGAGATCCACGCACCAGACCTGGCAGCCCTGTGAGGCAGCCCTGCACTTGCTCTGTTTCTCCTCTGCAGAGTGGTTTTCCCTCAGGTGATTTTTTTTTTAATTACTACTGATTGTTGTGAATGCAAAGGCTTCTCCAGCAGTGGGGAAACACGCCTTTGTATTATCTAATGGACTGCAGACCGCAAAGATAAAACAGAGGAAGGATTTCAGCCCTTCACATGTTTATAAATATGAGGTAAAAGCAGGGTGTTGTTCCTCTTCTCATGTACCACAGCCATGGTAAAGGGGGGTGCTCAAAGCCACACGCATTTATTTATTTTTTAAATAAAGTGAATTACCAATAAATGACCAAAAAGTGAAGCTCTCACTTGATGACCATGAGTTTCTCCCCCATTTCTACAGGTGAAAAATACCACACATGTTCCAGGAACAAAACGTGTAGCATTGCTAGTCTCCACGACAGCATGGTTGGATATAAGTGTGAAGGAGAATACCTGAACAACCATTTCACCTCCATCGACAAATATAAAAAATAAAAAAAACTCCATGCTAAATGCTTCTCTCAGTTGCATTTGGAAATCAATGAATTTTGCATGAAATTCCAAGCCCTTCAAATCAAGGAAGGAAGTTCAGAGAAGGACCAGCAGCAAAAATTACTTGAGAAACTACATCAAAACATGACTGAAAAATACCAGAATGCAACTTTGGAATGAAGTCAACTTTATTTCCAAATTCTTATTTTCAACTGTATTCACTATGTTCTTATTTCCTCAGCAGACTACGACCCATACATCTCTTTGCAAGCAAAATGAAGAGAGACTTTTCAATACATTTGTAAATTTAGATTGACAGAAAGTTGTTTTTTTTGCTTGTTTGTTAGCACGTGGGACATGGGTTTCACAAAGGAACTGGCAATATCTTTTATTACTTCGTTGTCCAGTTCAAGCACTGGATCATTCTTACAGGCCAAAGATGGTGAAAGGAAAATGTAATTAAAATCCTTATCTTAAAATTTACATACTATGAGCTTTAAAACACACATGGCAATTCACTCAGCTAAGGCACGTTACTTAGAAAGATCCAACTTCCCCTGCCACAGCAGCAATATAATGTCAAGCTCATCCATAACCTAATGTATATGCATATATACATATTTTTCTGCACCATGACAGTTTGGAAGAAGATTTCTTAAAACAAACCGAAAAAAAAAAAAAAAAAAAAAAAAAAAAAAAAAAAAAAAAAAAAAAAAAAACAGCTCTATCAACGAGTTTGCTCTTCTGAGAGAAAAGCCTCCTAATGCCTCCCCAAGCCATGCTTCCCCTATGGGGAAGCAGCTCTCTAGACCTCATGACGGTGACAGACCCTACAGAGCTTCTAGCTTCACTTCAACTAATTTTCTGGTGAGGTTTCACACCCCCATCAACAATTTTCCTAATAAATATAATTTAAAAGAGAAGTCACTTCAGCTATTGCTTTCCTTTCCATATGGGTCGGTTCTGTGCTGGTCCTGGCAGGTTTGAAATAGGCACGAAATACACTGCTCACCCCTTAACAGCTGAACAACCCAAACAAGCGTTGTCAGCACCAGCAAACCTCTACGCCTGTACTTGTTAAAAACAGTAATAATAATAAAAAGCTATTTCTGAAGCATTTTAGAAGAATTTCTCTTTTACCCTCCACAGAGAAAGCACTATCCTCAGAGGGCTCTTCAAAACCATCTATCATCCATTTATATTTTCAAACATTCCTGAAGTGCAATCTCTGTTTACCATACCGTGCTGCACTTGGCCTGAACTTGTTTAACACATGTTAGCATTATTTATCTGAAGTCATTTATCACAGTTGTAAAAGATCTGACATATGATGGAGGTTTTCCAGCATATATCATGCCTCTCACTTAACTCAACCGCTGATTATTTCCACCTCAAAGTAATTTGACCAAAGCCACACGAAAGCATTCATCTACACTACATTTTTCTCTGTTCATTATTAATTTAGGCAACAGCTGTAAAAAGCCCTTGCCCTACTTACCTAATTAATCAGGGGAATATCAGCTATGTATACACACATGCTAAATATATACAGACACCACATATACACACATTAGTCGTATATAACATTATATATATTCAAATATATATTTATATGTTTATATATTAGTTATACATATTATAAACATATAAAGGCAATGGTTTCCCTTTAGGAGGCTCCATGTGGTAAGAAAAAGCAGCTTAATCGCCACAGGGATTGGAAACTTTATTTTGTAATATACATACAATTGCCTGTTGTGCAAAGCATTTCTCTACTCAAACCGTAAGGTCCCTCAGTGCTGCTTCCTCACTTTCTCTCACTCTTCTAGAGAACATGAGCATTGCAGTGACCCTCAGGGTGACAGCATGGGTTCTTCTGCTCCACTCATAGCAACAGCAAAGCCTCCACAGCCTGAGCCCAAATACACATTTGGTCCATTTGCTTCTGGTTCCATCTCCCTTTAAACCCATTTTCAGCACTGGCTTCGGCACAGCTCAACTTCAATCCCTTCAGCTGCTGAACAGACCTAACGAGCAGCACCTGACTTGTGCAGATGTTTCCAGTTTTAAGGCCATTAGAAACTTTACGGGCCTTTTCTCAAGTCTTTCTCTCAGCAATGGGATTTCTAATGGAAATTTAAAACTAATTTAATAGTTCAATAAAATACTGCACTTTTTCCTCCTCGTAAGCTTCCCATTTGTCATAGCAAATACTTGTTGATCTGCATTTCAGAGCCTCAAAAACACCAAACAAAACCAGAACTGATGTAAGGCTGATCGACTAGATGCTTGACTCCAAAGCTTTCCAGCTTCACCCCCAACACTTTTTTAAAGTATACATGCACACATACATCTATGCACACACACATAGTTGTCTAGATCACCTATTTCCATTTGCTTCCAAAACAACCCCATCCAGGATTATATTAATAGCCTCAAAACACTGGTTACAGGCAAGTTTGAAAACTACTATGAGCTCTTCAGAACATTTTCTGTTGTCCTTTTTCCACTTTACTATCTTTCTTAGCTCCATCATTTCCAATTACCAAAACGTGGTATATCACAAATATGATGATTACAGCTGGCTGTAAAGTCTGTCAAGAAAAAGACATACAGGCACTGATACTGCTGCAGAAATTATTCACGCATCAGTGTGTTGCTCAATCTTTCTTCAAGGAGTGCTAAGTCAAGTGATTCAACTGCTCTTGCATTACTCACCTACGACAACACTCTATTCCACCCCTTCTGTCCGCTGATAACTGGTAAGTAATATTTCTTGGGAGGCAACGAACGACATGAAGACAGCAACTCACTGTGAAGCAAAAGGCAGTAACCCAGCGCACAGCTGCTAAGACATGAATAATTCGCAGTTTCCTGGCGTAGGCTAAAATCTTACAGCTATGGGCGGCAATGCATTACAGTAGTGGGAGCAGATCTTGTTGCAAAAGAGATACTTCATTTCTAAAACAGGTCGCTGTTCTAACTAAAGCCTGAGAATGCTCTTTTGGGCCAGCTTGGGTGAGTTCCAGTGATCGCCCTAAACAACAGCTGAACAGAAATACTAACTTCGAAGTTGTTCTGAGGACAGTGAAATGTCTTGAGAGGATGAACGGAAAGATAAACTTAGCACACAGTTACATGAAAAAGTTAGCCAGTTATTCCATCTGTTGGATCAACACACAGATTTCCTTTTTGTGTTCACAGGTAATGAGCCAACATCCCTCACGTACATGAAGATGTGGAAAGTTTTACTTTGACTGAGGATGCCTCCCGGGTAGGTCATACAAATTCTGCCCCACATCTCAGAAAGGGTATTTATCTTAGTTACAAAACTAAATGATTCACTGCTAAGTATTAAGGTCATGAAACTACAGCTCCTATTTCAGCCACAGCATTACACAACTTTGGTTTCTTATCACAGTCATGTACAAGTGCAACCATTCTTAAACCATAAAACCATCTTAAAAGTACACGCAAGGAAGAGTTGGCACAATGAACACTGGACAATCACTCCGGGTTCACCTTCCACAAGCTCTTGTGGATTTGTGTACCACTCGTGCCTTCACTGAGGAAATACTGTGGTAAATTCAGTATGACTTTTACATAAAACAATTTGCACAATAATGTGCATAAAGGTACGGTTTCTGTTAGTGAACAGGCAATTTTCCTGTTTCCTAACAGCTCAGCTAAACCAAACATAAGAAAATAACTTTGCACATAAGTTAAAACAGTCAACTGGTTGTCCAGTCTCCAACCGTGGAGGTATTCAGTACTATATACCCTGCACAGCCTGCTCAAATTGCCCCTGCCCTGAACAGCTGAGTTGGGCTGGGACTGGACAACCACTGCAGGCGATGTCCCACCTCAATGGTTGTGTGAAGAGTCTTCAAAAAAATCTGCAGTTTCTTATCCACTCAGTGGAGCTGAAGCATGTGTTTACTACAGCATCCACGTTACACATATTCAACTACTTAATGAAAAACTGTGAAATCTGGAACATAAAATTCATAAATTCAGTTAGTATAAGCATCAACTGAACTGATAATGTATTTTGGAATCAGATCCTGCAACTGAAAAGTAAAAACTGTTTGGCTTTCAGTGATTACTGAGCACAAGTAATGTATTTCCTCTTCATTTCTTGTCTCTTGCTGAAGGAAGATCTTTCATTGTTTCCCCCCTTCTTTTTTTTTTTGGCATACTTAACATTGCTCATTAATCATACTGACAAGTATATAACCATGCAACTAAAAGCAAGTGAACAGCTAGGATCTGCAAGAACATTAAAGGACGAGATCTTCCCTTCAGGGTACTTGATAGGCTTTGCAGATTTAAAAAAAAAAAATCATAGTTCAAGAAGTATCATACATGTTATGAGAATTCAAGATCCACTGACTGCTCCTGGTAAATCCACAACTGTTTCCTGCAAGGTTTGGCTGTCTCATATTTTACGTTTTTTTTTTTTTTTCCTTGAAGAACTGTGTAAAACAATGTTGTGAACTACAGCATCACATTTTCACTTGAGAGCACAGATTGGTTATCACAGACCTCAAAGTAAATAAATAAATCCCTGTGGCCTTCTTCTAGAAGAAGGCCACAAAGATGATCAAGGGGCTGGAGCACCTCTCCCATGAAGACAGGCTGAGGGAGTTGGGGTTGTTCAGCCTGGAGAAGAGAGGCCCTTACAGCGGCCTGCCAGTGCCTAAAGGGGGCCTACAGGAAAGCTGGAGAGGGACTCTGTGTCAGGGTGTATAGGGATGGGACAAGAGGTAATGGCTTTAAACTAAAAGAGGGGAGATTTAGATTAGGTATTTGGAAGAAATCCTTCACTCAGAGGGTGGTGAGGCACTGGCATGGGTTGCCTAGAGAGGCTGTGGATGCCCCATCCCTGGAGGTGCTCAAGGCCAACCTGGCCTAGTGGGAGGTGTCCCTGCCCATGGCAGGGGGTTGGAACTGGGTGGTCTTTGAGGTCCCTTCCAACCCACACCATTCTGTGATTCTACCCACTGATTCCATGACCCTATCCAAATGTATTTGTTGTGAGACTGAATCCAAAAGGAGTACTACACACACATTTCAGCTTTAGTTTTCAGATATTCCATGGGAGGTAACAAATACTGTATTTTCTGTTAGGGCATTTTCCCTTTGTTCCTGGTGCGTTTGTTAGGCTAAGGTAAGGAGGAAAAGTGGAGTGTAAACATTGCTAGACTCTTCCCAACAATCTCAATTCCTGTTTGCTTGAAAAAGGAGAAGAAAAAAAAAGCATCCAGTCACTCCTCCAAGTCTCTTTTGTAAATAAAGTCACTCCTGGCACCAGTGGCTTCTCCTGTGTAAGGGTGTTGACACCAAACATAAATTGAATTCATTTACACAGTCATCAAAATGAGCCGAATTCTTCTGCCGCAGACATCAAACACCCTTGCTGGCATCTGCGTTGGCTGCCAGGATTTAACCAGCCAGCTGAAAGGCATCTCAGATACCGAGCAAGGAGGATAAGCACAAGACACGCGTGTCACCCCCAGCCTTGGGAAGGAGTAGGCCTGACAAACCCCCCTGGGCTGCGGGGACCCCAGCTGGGCAAAGGACAGGGGGGCTTCTGCTGTCCTGCAAAGCCTCTCCTGTACTGGGAAACCACCCTGGCACTGGCCAAGGAGCCGAGGAGACCTTTCTGGAGGGCCTCTGGCTGGAAGGGTGCTCTCCTACTGCTTTCTACTCATGGCATTTAAGTCGAGGCCTTCACTGATACAGATCAACTTTATCCTCCTCCTTCTTCTACAGCTTTATTTAGAGCAGAAATTTGGGTTCCTTTTTACTCTTTTGTAGCCTTAGCAAGGGGTAGAAAAATAATTGTGTATCAACAACTTGGGAACCTTGCTTGATGCCTCATTTATCATGGCAACTACTTAACTACTGGTCTGGCTCACAGAACAGAGGTCTTTCAGAAATTAAGGTTATTCATTCACCCAAAGTGGCCATAAGTATCTATGAAGGATAGAAAGACCACTTACGTTTTTTATTTAAAAGAAAGATAATTTTGTACAGTAGTAGCTTCACACCATGCTGATGTTACTTGATGGCTGGGAAACACACAGAGCAAGCTACGTATAACTTAAAGGACTGCCACAAGGAAAGAGGACTTCTGAGACAACAATAATACCCAGGTGCAAGCTACAGCAGAAAACAGAGTGAAAAGCCTCTGACTCTCTGAAGTCAATCAAATCTCTAACACTGCACTGGAAAGTCTTTACCTTCCAGGAGCTAATATGGATCTGATCCCACTGCCTTCTCCACCAGACCCCTGAAACATGGTCATTCTTTTTAAAGTCTACACAAAGCCACTAAAAAATGGGGATGATGACAGGGGATGAGTACAGAAGAAGGCTCCAGCAAAAAAAAAAAAAACACAATAGGGTTTATACATCTGATTATATTCTATTACATTCAGAAAACAGGAAAATGTGGTTTCTAAGAAGAAACGCAGGACATATTATTACTGCTCTCTACAGAAGGAAAACCATGAAGAAATAACCAGTTGTTCAAGGCTGCCTTAGTGGCATTCCCAGTCTGCAACCGCTACTAATCCTCGCGACACAGAAAGCAGACAGTGAAGCTGAAGGGACAAAACAACTATAAGAAAGAAAAAAAATCCTTTTTCTTGGACTCAAGAACTATTTCCTACTGTGCACCTCTTTTTTATTGCTTTTGGCTAGGCTACTTATGCAAATGAGTGCCGACAGACTACATACATATGTTGTGTATGAGACAACCTGTCAAATGTGTTTAGAAAACTTCAGCTGGTGCAGGCTCTGGCAACTTGCTTGTTAGTGGCATTTTAATTCATGAGCATATTAAATCTGCGAGGCACAATCTGCCTGGGCAGCCTGCTAGTTTTAAGATGTTAGTCTAGACCTATAAAGCTTTAAATGGCTTGGGACCTATTTATCCAGGAGTCAAACTTCTTGGAGGTTTTCTGACTAAACAAGAATTATAAGCAGAAAATGCTGGTCACTGTGTTGGAAACATTGCATTTGAAGTCTTTTGCAGCCAACAAATGTTATTTAGAGTCAAAATAGGATCCTAAGGGGGTTTGCCTAGATTCCTTATAGTCGGGGACTTGGGACACTTCAGCCCTAAGATGGTCCTGTGGGAAGTTGCTGCTCCTGCAAGGCCGAAATCTCTCAGAGCCCAAATACCACTGCAGGCATCCCAGAGAGCTCAATCTGGAGCCAAAGCACCAAGAAAATGAGGAACAAGCATTTCAGCTGCAAACTGAAGAAAGGGAAAATTAATTTGCACTCAAAGTACATTTGCTTCCATATCATTCTTGTGCAGAGGTATTAGGATGGTATTTCCTGAGCAGTTTCAGAGCCATGCCACAGAATATTGGGTGTGTTTGTGAAAGCTCTGTCACTCCTCACTCCCTGAAACTTCAGGGGCTTGCATGTCTGGAACAATCTTATTTTTTTCCGGTGTTTTATTAGCAGCCCCTTTCTGAAAAATGCCAGGTGGCAAGGTGCCCAGAATCGTTTGCCAACTAATCTCAGAGGATTGGGCATCATGCCATTTGAATTAAAAAAGCTCAGCTCTAACTCACTGATAACAGTTAGGAAGCAAACCAATAAGACTGTGAAACAAAATGAATAATTTCTAAATGCACACTGATGATGGCTTCGACTGAGACTGTTTACAGATACAGAAAAAGACGCAAATTGGTAGAGGTCTTTTCCCCGGTACATAAACAGGCTTCAAACAAGAATGATGTGTTATGATTTCTTTAGTTTCTAAGAACAGCAGAAAGAAAAAAAAAAAAAAAAAAAAGGAATTTGCACATGTAATGACAAAGGTAACAATAAGTCTCTTCCTCCGAACCTCACAGGGTTCCCTGCAATGCTGAGCTCGAGCTTCAGGCAAGCTGCGCTACTCCGGTCACCCCACAGTGCGCAGGAGAAAGGGGGAGAAAAGAATTTGCATCTGAAGGGAGCAACGGGTTTCTTGTCCTCAGTCCCTTCCTTCTTGCCTTTTGACATGCCCTTCCCAAATAAAGAGGACATGTAATTTATGAAGACCAATAAAATCATAAATAGCCAATTAAAAAGCTTAAATAATCCTCTCAAATCTTGCCCATGTCTACAGTAAAACACAGGATGCTTCAGTATGAGCACGTAGATGAGCAAGCAAAAAAAAAAGGCTACAAATGACTAACAGCTCCACAAATTGTGAACTGCTTTTCTCTAACAAGTTTTTAGACTTTATAGTGTAGAAATTCCCACGTACAACACAGCCCATAGCAGAGGCACGGGAAGGAAAAACACAAGGCTAATAAGGATGTGACTATTAGGAAATAAAACAATTCAAAACCATTTCCTATAACACAATTAAAGAAAAATATGGGAGGCAACCTTGGCTTACTCTGACTGCTGTCTTTAGAAAGCCTGTCTGTGGTATTTACATCTCCCCTATTCTTTCAGGGAACACCACTCAGCAGAGGACAGTTATTTTTCCTTTATTTTTCCTTCAGCTTCCTCGGTACGCCTCACAAGGTCAGTGAACCCACCACGAGCACCATTTCTCTCTCTGAACACTTCATAGTTTAATTAGTGGAGAACAGCTAACAAGGTTATTTAAAGCACACGGAGAATATTGCTCTCTTCCAGTGGCATAACGACATCCAGGCTTTTTTGTCAGAAACATCTGCTGAGAAACAACAAGAGAGCAAGGAGCTTGCATGCAGCTCGCTCTGACCTGCGCAGCACGGAAATACCACCCTGGCCCCAGGGGTATAAAAGTGATGGAGAAGGACTCCTTACTCAGGTAGATAATGATAGGACAAGGGGGAATGGTCTTAAACCAACAGAGGACAGATTTAGACTAGACATTAGGAGGAAATCCTTCACTCAGAGGGTGGTGAGGCACTGGCACAGCCTGCCCAGAGAAGCTGTGGATGCCCCATCCCTGGAGGTGTTCAAGGCCAGGCTGGATGGGGCTTTGGGCAACCTGGTCTGGTGGGAGGTGTCCCTGCCCATGGCAGGGGGGGTGGAATGAGCTCTGAGAGCCCTCAGCCTCCTAGGGCCTCTGCCTGCAGCAGCCCTGGTTATGTCTGGACAACTCTTTCAGCCTGCTGCCTGCTTTCCCTGTGCCTGCTCCCAGCAAAAACGTGGGCAACGCTCCTCCAGCATCAGTGTAGCTCTGCCTGACCACCACGAGAGTCGGGCCAGCCCCCAAAACAGTGCAAATGTCTGGGTTTTTAAACAAATGTCAACAAATCTTACCTACTGCTCAAATCAGCATATGGCAACAATTTGGATCAAGTGCAACACAACTGACTTTACAGACGGACTTAGCCTCCCCTGCGGCACTACTCCAAGCCAACCAGGGACCATCCACCAGCAGAGAAGGACAAGCACCACTGTAACATTTGGCCGGGGAAGATCCGGGGCAAAAGAGCTGGCTCCCATCATTTGTCACTTTGGAAGAGCGTGCTGCTGCGTAGAGACACTTCAAACCCTGCTCTGCAAGCTCTGCTTCAAGATACAAACACTGACCTTGATGGAGAGGAGACAAAAGACAAGACTTGTTGCAAAAACCCACCACTTGCTTCTGCCTTCTAGGTTTTCTCCTGTGAGCAGCCCCTCATCCAGCACTGGCAAACTGCATGGAGGAGAGGAGCCCACAGCAGCCTCCTGAACTCTGCAGCTCATCCTTTCTGCTGGCGTGGCTTGCAGTAATGGGGACATAAACAGGAAAGTAAATCTACCAACGTAAGTGAGACAGAACATCACTGAAATACTGGATTTCTTACATACGGTACTTACCAACTGCCTGAATACCAACATAAGACATTTCACTGAAAAATTACATGCCCTGAAACATGTAAAGCAATACGCGCTGCAACTGCACTTACTTTGGCATGCCGACCTTCTTCCCAGCATGAAGGGATGTGACAACAACCAGTTCATAGGCTACAAGTGAAATACCCTGGACAAACAAGCTGGCCAGTGCCTGGCAGCGAGTTGTGCAAGATCACAACATCAGCTCACTTCAAACATCTCCAAAGCAAGAAAACAGCAAAGAAAAAATACCAAAGTTCCTGTGAGAAGTGACCCGGGGCCTGAACTTCAGATTCAATTATTCCCCGAGCTCTAGATTTGTAGATGAATCTGAACGTGGTAAACGTGCTTTTCCTACAGACTATCAAAACAAACGAGACTTTATTACGCAATTAAAATCAAGCACCATTTTTCTGTCATTACATCAGAATTTGCCTAAAGAAATCCACATTCCTGAAGCCGGGG
Organism: Aythya ferina; assembly: GCF_964211825.1. Lineage (NCBI taxonomy): Eukaryota > Metazoa > Chordata > Aves > Anseriformes > Anatidae > Aythya > Aythya ferina. The sequence continues at coordinate 90,926,298 of NC_140297.1, read as the reverse complement.
TGCTCGAGCCGTGCTACATGTGCTGCTGGAGGCAGGTTAAGCCGTTCAGGAATACGCGGTGTCTCGTATCTGGCTTCAATTTTCCCTGGCAGTTATTTTCTTAGCGTTAAACTCCATTAAATCAGTGTGCCAGAAGGAGTATTTCCTTTTCCTTTTGAGGTGCTGTCCCGTGAAAATCCTGTGCAGAGGGGTTTTCGAACGGGGAAATCGCACGGCAGCATCTCCATGCAGCCCCGGTCCGGCCGCGCACAGCGGAGTCACGCTGCCTCGAGCCAAACTGCTCTCCCATTTCCCACACCACACGTGTAAAATCCACAGGCGAGGCTCTGCCAAAATCTGAAGAAATTAAGCGAGGGTAACAAGGAAATACTTCTTCTCGATTTCACGCAAAGCCCATCAAAAAACTGCTGTGAATTTAGAAAAGGTACGGAGACACGGTATGCACCAACACCTACCCGAACTGCTTACTCAAAAGTAGTTCCAGTGACAACCCAAGGCTGAAGTCCTGTAACCTTCTGCTCATTTGGTTTATTTAGGTGAAAGCCCAGAACATAAAACCCGCTGTTTTCACACCAAAGGCTTTGTATGGCTATGTTATGTTAGAAGTACTGGCTTGAAAGCAACAGGGACAGCATGGTGTGGGTGGGCCTGACACTACAGCTGCCTTGAAACAAAGAGCCCGTATATTAGAAAAAGCTCACTGGATTTATACCTTGGAAAAATATTACATCCAACAGGAATAAAGATGAGGACAAGGAGGCAGTAAAGGAAAAAGAAAAGGGAAGGTTGCTTCCAAGCCCTGCTGCTACCACTCACAGATACTGTTCTTTAAGAGCTTTCTGACTGCCTTACAGTCTCTGAGCAATACCAACATAAAATGGGAGTAGGCGCTTGAGCTACCCATGACACAAAACCTGTCACCTCTGTGTGCCACTGGTCCTAGGAGCTGTGACTTTCTACTGTTTAATCTGCCTAAACCAGCAGGTGTGCTCACCCAGCAGCAGCACCTTCCTGCCCCAAAAAGCACCACTGACAGAAGCACCATCACCAGGAGATCCACCGCTATGTCCCTCGTACCTGACAGACCCTGTTTTAGGGAACAAACCTGCCACGTTTCAGCACGCACTGTGGGAGATGCAATAAAATCACTGCTTCCCGAACCTCAGGAATGCCCCCATACAAAATACCTGTGAACAGAGGGCGCCCGAAGGACATCATGTTCCTGAGAAGGGTGTCAGAAGTCAGGCAGCCAGAGGAGCACTGGCATTTGCCCACCTGAGGAAAGCAGCAAGCTCCTGCCACGTGGTTTCAGCATTAGATGGAGCAGCTCCTCACTGACCTGCCTCTGACACCAGCACACAGCCCAGAGCCAGGCAACGTCCTTCTCTTCGAGCCACAGAGTGGGAGGTGAGTGGAGAACGATGTAGGGCCCATTACCGAGGATTAGCGTGGATAGGAGCACTGATCTGGGGCAAACCAGGGTATATTCATATTGAAAATCTCACTCTCTCACATTCCCATGCAGAAAAACTTACTGTTCACCACCTCTGCCTCTGAGTGATTTCTGCGTGGAAGCTGGGACCCTCAGCCTGGGGACAGTCACTTGGCGGGGGAAGCCCGGGGTTATTTGAGCCCTGTGCAGAAAGAACACGCATGGCTCCTTTTGCTCCCCCCAGGGTATTTCACTTCAGGGGCCTCCATGTAGATTAAAGCTTGAAGCCTCTTTTGCTAACCTTCCTTTGTTTGGTTTTTCCCCTTTGCCAACTATTACGCCTCCGGAGTGGCTGATAACAAAAGCAGATGTTTACAGCCACATGGGAGGCTCCTTTGTATACAGTGGCTACTGCATTACATCGCGTTAGTCACTCCGTGACACATACCATATGCATCACGTTGATTAGTAGGCATTTTAAATCCCATTGACAGTGGCGGGATTAGATGTGCACAAATATCAAAATGTAGGCGCTGCTTCCCCATCTGGTGATCATAAAAGCGGTCCTCAAAGGCTGGCTTCCTTCACTGTCCTCCTTCCCCATTAACAGAAATGCGTGTGGCTGGATGTATACTCTGCTGAGAAACAAAAATTACGTTTTCCAAGTGCTTAATCTAACTGCAGGACCATCGTGCTGTGATGTATTTTAGAAAGCAGAACTTGACTTCTATTTTGCATACTTCTGAAGACAAGAAATTATGCATACTGCAGTGCAAACACCTCTGCCATTCAGCACAACTGACAAACCTGGGAGATTTCTCTGTTTTATATTTATAACATGCAGAAAAGAGTTTCTGGAAGAAGAAACAAACCTCTTTGAGATGACTCACGGATACATTCACATCACTGCTGCCTGGCCCTGGCTGGGAAAACTCAATCTGTGAATAACTTCCTGCCATCTACTCAATTATTTTATTTTATTTTATTTCCTTCCAGTTCAGCATTGATTACCTTATTGACCTGATTCACCTATTGTTTTACATGACACCAAACCCCTCAATGCTGACTGTCATCTTCCCTTTCATCCGTGCTGAACCTGGTGCTGGTGCTCCCACATCTCCTCCTGCCCACAGTCGCTACTACAACCAAAGCCTGGTAGGCTTAGGCTTTTTATTCCACTAGGAATAAAGCAACTGCTAGGCCACTTGGAAAATTTATGAGTACTATTTACAGCCTAAGCATTTTGCTGAAATGGTAGGCACAGCTTTAAATTAGTAACTTAGGCACACACTAAATTGAATGGAATTGCTCATCAGCTGTATGATGATATATGCTCATCAGCTATATGAGCTATCAGCTCATCCCCATTAAGTTCTCATTAGGTATCCATTCACAGCACAACCTGAATTTTCTGTGCTGGCAGAGGCACAGGTTTTAACTATCAGATCATTCCGGGGGTGTAACAAAGAGAACTTTTCTGGTGAAGTAACTTACAAAGACAATTTGTTACACAAAGCTGCCTGGGATCTGACATCGTCACAATAAAATCTTGAGGAGATAGCTCAATAGAAAATAAATTTTATAAACATCATATATTAATACAACACAGGTGAGAGCCACTCAGATTCAGAAGGAAGGTGTGGTGGGGATAAAAAGTGCTTTGTGGTCCTGTCTCCCAATAAAAGACCCAATTCCTAAACTAGGTAGAAGTACAAAATCTCTTACTATTAAATGAGTGTAATTTTAAGGGATTTTGCAACAAGAGAAGACCACTTTTAGTGTTCATTTAATGTCACAATGGGAACAAGCTGTTTTCTTTAAAAGGCTGAGTGTGCTCAGTATGGCCTACCACGATATATTCACCAAGGACTGACAGAAGTAGATGAAATTATCAGATCAAATCCCTGACTTCTCGTATACGTTAGGAACTGAGGTGTTACAGAAGCAGTCAAAAATGTGTGTTTTTCATCAAACCCCAGGTAACGAACTCGACTGCGCAGCCCGTTTGCTGCACTGCAGTATGTGCAGCCTGCTGCAGCTCCATCCAAGGTGCCTCAGGATCTGAGCACTAACAGGGGAGGCAAACAGGACTGTTCTGGCTCGGTTTAGGGACCCATGGGCTGTCAGGGCTCCAGGTGGCTCTGCAGCACGCTGGTGGGGCTGAAACCCTCTGGTTTAGCCTCAAAATCCCATTGGTGAGGGTAGCCACAGCCATGCCATTTCTGTGCTGGGGTAACACGGGTGCATGTGTGTGTGTTTGTCTGTCTTCTTGCCCTACTCCACACAGCCCCAATGGGCCAAACAAAGCCAACTTTGCAAATAAACGTGTGTGGTGATGGCTTTTGCTTAGCAGACCTCCCCAGAAGACCTGAGCTTTCTCAAGAAAAGTCATGGGTCAATTTAGGGTCAACTCAAGCTTTTCAGTAGGCTGAATCCATTGTCACAGGACATCCACGGGCAGCCCCTAAACTGATAAGCAGCCTTAAAATTGCAACTTCTCCAATAGCCCCTTAACTTCATGCAAAGCAACACTTGAGATAACAAACAGCATATTATGTTTCAAATGATAATCCCACTTTTTTTTTTTTTTACTTTTTTTTTTACTTTACTTTTTTACGGTGCAGTAAAGAGGGAAATAGAGGACTTACAGTCAGGTAGGTTTTCTCTATTCCGGTGCAACACTCAGAACAAGTTTTGATTTCACACTGAAATGCTTGCTAAGCCTCATCAAGACCTTCTTATAGACCATTCTAACTGATAGCTTCTACCAGCTGCCTGTGAATCACATCAAAGTAAACACCTGCTCAAGCTTTCAGGTGAGAGAATTAGGAGATACGTTTAGCCATGTGCATGTGTCCATCTTTTTGTTTCTCCTTGCATATCAACTGCTTGCCTCCTCAGCTTTTGCATTTATGCTATGAGTAGCTTCACAACCCTTTCTTTCAGCCTAGAAACAATCACAAGGAAGGTGATCTTAGACAACCTCTATATGACCCTGCAAGCAGAACAGGCTTTGATCTAAGAAATTTCTACTCGTTTCTTAATTCTGAACGAAGCCCCAAAGTCAAACCTACCATTTATGTGCAAAGATAAGGCTCAGTCCAGCACAATCTTTGCTCAATTATGTTGTATCTTGGTTTCCTGTATTTAAAATGGACGCTATCGTGTTTTCATGCTTTACAGAAATTCAGGTATAGCCTTTGGCTATACCTTTAAAATAGCCTTTGGTGCAGGCTATTTTAGCTTGTTTTATGACAGATTTACAAGCACAAGTCAAACAAACATTTTTTTTACTGGATGCAAGACAGCACCAAACATGTTATATGCAAACCCAATTGGTTTCAATGCAAAGGGAGCGGAGTCAAATCTGATTCATCTGACACAATTACATACAATGTCAATCTCCAGCCTGAGAGGCGTGTGGTTTGCTGCTATGCACCATTTGCACCTGGCTCTCTGCACAGCTGGCTCGTGGAGCCGAATCACTGCAAAAATTTCATTCCACTTGGAATTTGACTGAGCTGCATGGCCAGCTATTTGCCTCTTCCTCAGCCCCAGATCAGAGACCCGAACGGCGTCTTGCTCTGTTACTCAGCAGATTTTAGACTTGAGAATAATTTTAGAGCAGAAAGGGGAGGGGAACGAGGGAGGTGTCAAGATGGTTTAGCTCCGACGGTCGATGATCTAGGATTTCAGTCTACTTTTGGAACAGCATGATTCCTACGCAAGCCCAGCTCCATTGTTCAGTGGCACTGCTCCTTTCCTGGCAGCAGACCCTCAGAAACTGCAGAAGGTGCAAAACCCAACTGAATCAAAGTTCTCCTAAACATTAGAAAAACATGAGTCTGGAGCTTGCAGCTGCATTTTATCACATTTATCCATATAAATAGACCAAACCCAAAGCGGATCCAGACCTGAACTTTTCACCTTGAGTCCCTCTGTGATGAAAATGTATCTCATTTTGTCAGTCAGACCAGAAATTCTTTAAGAGACTTGTATTATATTTCTAGCTAAGGAATAACACTCTCACCAAAACCCTACTGTGCTATGGTGCCTAAAATAGTTAGCTCACTAATATTGTCCAGGTTCGGAGGTTACATTTTGAACAACATGTTTTGACTGAATAGGGCTTTTTTTTTTTTTTTTTTCCCCCTTAATAATCCCTTCAGCTTTTCCCCATCATTTATCTTCTTGGAGCATAAGTGACTCTGAGCCTGGACCGGTTTCAAATACCAGTGAAGAGAACACTCCCCTCCTGCGGGCACCACCAGAGCACCGCGAAGAGGGGAAGAGATTCAGGAGGATGCCGCAATTCCTTTGCCTGATCTTCGGCATATCGTATATCCTGGAACGTCTCCTGTTATGTCTTGAATGTCTCACATAATGCATAATAAAATTACTGATGACTAATCAACTGCCCTGCTTTACGAAGCCCTGTCTTTGGTCAGAAACAGATGGTTTCACAGCCCTGCGGTGATTCGTACCCCACACTTACTCCCAAGACATCTTCCTCTCAAAACCATGGCTTGCAAAATTTCAGAGAATGTTCAAAAAAATTATAAACTGTAGAATTTACAGAATTTAAAGATATGAATCACAAGCTCTGAATACAGACATTATTAGTATTTATTTTGGGAAGTATTTTTAGACCCCAGAAGCAGGGATTTTAGGCTTAAGTAGCGTAATTATCTGAAGTCAACTCTGCACTGGCTATCCTAGCAGGGTGTGAGGGAGATGCTCATTTTCTTGTAAAGAGCAAATACAGCCAACATTACCGCTCTCTGACTTTTATCTCAGGGAGTCAAGCTCAGACAACCTCACACCACACGTCCCGTTGCATTCAGCATCAAGTTAACAAAAATTGACAGCGAAGTCTGATACCTGAGCTACTGTGCCACACTGGACTGAAGCCAGTCCCTACAGAGCCAGCCCAGGATCCTTGGGGCTATTAGCACAGCTCTTGCAATCCTGGTTTATTTGCTCATGAGAAGAAAAAAAAAATAAATCAAAGGTAATTTTTTACCATTTTCTTAACAAATACCTAAAGGCAAATGTCAGCCTTGATGCCTCAATAAGTTTGAAACATTTCCAGCCAATTTCAAAATAGTAGAAAACCAAGTGTCCCACAAAGCATCAGCCTCGAATCTTAGGTGACTGGCGAAACAGACTGCCTTTTAAATGAAATAACAGCTTCCTAGACCAGCTCTGGAAAGTCTCTGCTGTGACGCCCATTCACTCACACTGATGACTTTTTTTCTCAACCAGAATCCATTACTAGCTTCTTTATCATGTTTTGAGGGGGAGATACGCAGGTCGCCCCTCACACCCAGGCCATGGTGTTCAAACACCACAGTTCTGTCCCTCAAGCAGGTTTTAACTCAGTCCCACAAATGACAGAGCATGTACAAGGAAGGCAGAGATTGTGTAAAACATGATTCCAGGTACGTAAAACAAGGACTCCTGATCCCTGATCCAACCCTGCTGCAGAGTAAATCAAGAGCAACTCTGGCGATGCTGCTGCAAAGCAGAGCCTACCCTCATCCTAGCACATGAATATGCAATATGAAGCACACGGGACTACAAAGCCTCTGATACAACAGAGGAACTGGAGCTCAGCACTTTGTAGAGGTTTTTGCTCTTGCTCTCGGGTCAATGCTGCTGCAGAGGCACAAGCAGTGAGTTTACAGAGGGGAGAAGGAGGACAAGGGTGCAACAGATCTCCATTTACGCTGTGCAGAGAATGATGGACCCATTCTCATGACAGGGGATCAGCAGTGTCAACCAGCAGCTCCTCTAATCACCAGCATTGCATCATGCAGCTCTGGAACAAATCTCAGACAGCCTTAATTGTGATGTGCCATGGTTTCAGTGTGTCGCATGTCCTAGGAGAAATCAAGGTGCAAACATACTTTTACACGTCATCCAAATTTAGAAAAAGAAGTGTTTAAAGTTATAGAAACAAAAAATAATCTAGGTGGGAAGGGAACTCAAGGACATCTGGCCCACGCCCCTGCTCAAAGCACACATGAACTAGCTGTCACACTGCATGCAATAAAAACAGGAAATACCAGGACACCCAAACCCAGCATTCCCTTTAACGGGGCCACAGTTTGCTACATCCACTTGCGAAGTCTCTGTTGCGCTAATGAAAAGTATCAAATCCCCTTTCTTCCACTGAGTGGTTCTCAAATGCAAGGGTCATATCATTCAAGGGCTGTTTTTTCTATCCAAAGACATCCATTACACCAAAGAATCTGCAGCTGTTAAAATTGCTTGGGCTCACACACTGAAATAGCTCTGCCCGGCTATTCAGAAATGTGCTTAGAAGCAAAGGGTGAGATGCCGCAGCTATTGGCTAAAAGGGAGGCCGAATCTACACAGGGAAAAAAAAAATAGAGCAAACTAGGAATCATCTTGCTTGAGCTGAAAACGAGAGCCGACCAGAAATATTTTGTTGTAATTAGAAGACTAAATGTAGGAAGTGATAACATTATGGGTGGGGGAAAAAACAGAAGAAAGGAAGGAGTAAGAAAGCATTAATGCTTTAACTTTTATAGTTTCCAGAGTTTGACAGCATTTGAGCAAATACAAAGAGCCAGGGGTACTTGAGAGACAAATGGCTGCTGTTCCTTCCCGTTGTCCTTCTCATTGCATGAGTTTCAGCTCCAAAATGGCAGTGCTGCTCAGTGCTGCAGAAGATACAGACTTCAGGGACATGTTCACGTTGCTATGTCACGTGAAGAGCTCCAACAGCTTGCAAAGTTTATTAAATTTAACTCTGAAGCCCTCCACACTGGCTTTCTTGCAGGCATGCAATGCCTGAGCAAAATGCAGAATGAACGGTGTAACCCCGCCTTCACCAAAAGGAAAGGCAAGGTTCACGTTTGTTCCTAAAGAGTCAGGCTTTAGATCGTAGAACCACAGAATCATTACGGTTGGAAGAGACCTCCAAGACCATCTGGTCCAACCATCCCTACCACCAATGTCACCCACTAAACCATGTCCCTAAGCACCACGTCCAACCTGTTCTTGAACACCCCCAGGGACAGTGACTCCACCACCTCCCTGGGCAACCCGTCCCGGTGCCTGACTGCTTCTTCTGAGGAGAAATGTCTCCTCATTTCCAGCCTAAACATCCCCTGGCACAACTTGAGGCCATTCCCGCTAGTCCTATTTACACCATCTTCCCCTTCTCTGTCTTATAAGGATATTGAGTCCTGCACAAGCTATTGCCAAGTACTCCATTGAACGCACATCCTACTGCACCTTAAAACAGCTCTGTATAAACAAACCAATCCATGCTCCTTGCTTCTTACACCAACCGGACTTTGCGTTTTCCCCCTGCAGAAGCTTCCCTGAGGTACCTCTCAGAGAAACCATACAGCTACAGCCAGCCTGCAGCCCTCTCCGCCGTGGCCTAGCCTCTTCCTGACGCCTCCGTCCTCCTTGGAGCCCTGCTCTGCTGAGCACAAACCCCCTGTGTCCAGGCCGGGGCTGCTCTGATGCTGAGGACATGTCCAGACCCTCGGTGTCCGGCCAGCGGGGCCGGGTATTCACCACACAAAACCGTGAGGCTGCTTGTGTAATTCCTCACAGAAGAGGAGGCTCTGGTGGCACAGAGCGAGCCCCATCGAGCAGCTGCCAGAGCAGCAAAAATAACGCAGCAGCGATGCAGAGCACGAGGCTCAGGCTGTGCTGCTCAGCTACCGGTGCCCCGGGACTGAGGGGAAGCAGAAATGCTGCAGCCGCACCTGTGGAGAGAGGCTACGATCAGCCACAATGCGGCCCTGCCGCCGAGCGCTGCTGTTTAGCCAGTGTTTAACACGTCACGTAGCTAAAACGCCCGCTTTTCAAAGGTCTCCTCGGGGCATGACGGGAGGAGATGAAGTGTCTGGCAGCGAGGACGCAGTTGGGCCAGACAGGAGCACAAGCAGGCAGCTACCCACACTGGGGTATGGATGGGCACTGCCGCCGTCCAGCTCCCCTTCTTGGCAAGGAGGGATGCCAGGCATCTGAGAGCAGCCTACCAAGAAAAGTTGTTTGATTTTTTTTCCTATTTTAATAATAAAAAATAAAATACACATAACTCATGCTGAAGTAAATAATTTTAGAACCTCCTAAATGCAACGACCTATCGCATCTACGACATCTTTTCAACCTAAGCAGTTAGGATTTAATTTCATAAAATACACAGCTTTCATCAGTACCCATCCATAACCAAATTCTCACAAAGCCTATCTGATACACACCTATTACCTCACAGTTTCAGATCAAAATCAAAACTCAAACCCCATTAAATATAAATTCATTTATGAAATTCCCTTATTTCATGAGAATCCACAATCCCTCCAAGGACGTTTCCTTTATTCTTACATACATTTAAACTAAATTATTCCAGTAAGTGAGTAATCAAGATTAGCCTGCAATGGCTTGCCATGATGACAATTTGATTCCAACTTTTAAAATTGTAACTATTGCCAAATTGTTGCCACAGGGGCAATATGAGTTGGGATTACGACTTTCCCAATGCTATACTTGTGAACACTTACCACATTGTGGCAGTCAGTTTTTCAGTCCTGCAGAAAATCACATTGCTACAGATGCCTCTGGATCTGCCTTTAGATTGCTCCATCCTCTAAATTTGAACTATTTCAACATTTTTGCTCTTATTTGTTATTTTTTTATTACAGAGGGTTCAGAAACTACTTTGGAAAATGCTTCCTGAACACTTTGTGCAGTTACACAGTGAAGTTCCCCCAAACCAAACAGGCATTTTCAAAAATGTTTTGATTCCTCCCTTCCATGACTCTTGCTTGGAAGCACAAGGGGGTGACACAGAAATCCCAGCTGATTCAGCTGCTGGCAGCAGTGGTGAGACACACATTACACCTGCCCTTTCGTTTCTGCTGAGTCCCAAGTGACCGCAGGTGCTCGTGAGCAGCAGTATGTGCAGCCTCCATACCTGATGTTCTGCTAATGCTCATCAGTATTCACGATGCACCTCCAGCAACACACTTAGATGACTATGGAGAGCCTCGCCGCAAGCCTGCTCTCCCCTGCTAGCCGTAATGCAGCGCCACGAATAACTCGGCAGTTGGCAGTTCTTTCTGTGCCTCACAAAAAGTTGCCTCTGATCACAAAGCAGGCTCTTCTATATGCGCTACAGAAAGGCCAAAGATATTATGGTTGTAACGCTATCTTTCTTGGCAAATATCCTTGACATAATTGAATTTTAGATATATATATATATATATAATTTGATCAAGAAATGCAGCCTGAAGTCTCAATATAAAATTGCACCAAACATTTTAGTGTTATTTTTTTTTAATCTTGGCTTATCCTGTATTCTTTATTCTTTAGGCAAATTCCACAGCACGTCTGAGCACATGATTTGTTCTCATCACCTTCGAGGCTCCAAGAGTTATTTGCAGTTCCAGACCCAACTTTTAGCTACAGCCTGCTCTAAAATCACTGCATATCTGTAATTGGCCTTAAGACTTGAAATATGGTCTGAGACACCCCCCTCCTCCCCAGATGCAAGAGAGTGACAGAAAAACACTGGGAAACTACCCAGGCACAAAAAGTTATTGGAAAGTAATCAATCTTCCCCTTATTCCTGACCTGCTCCTTTCAGCCCTCAGTTACACACAAACTTTTGTCTTCTCCGCAGCCCGCAGAACAAAGCACGCGCACAATTCAGCAGCGGTCCCTGGAAGAGGGCCTGGGGAAACCTCCTGCTACAATTGGCTCGCTGTTCTGAGAAACCTGTCTTCTGGACATCATTAAAATCTTTGGTGTTAAAACAGCCAAAAAGCACGAGCCTGAAAAATTCACCTAAATACGTCTGCGAATAAAGCGACAAGGTACCCTCAGATAGATGTTGACTGTGTTTCTGCGTTCTCCAGGTATGGAAATAAAAAACAGACATCCCCCTTATTTTGTAAAGCACAAGAATACACTAAGAAAAGTTTTACCCCAGGGCTATAAATTATTAAGAGAGATCTTGCGCAGCCTGGGAAAAAAAAAAAAATTCATCCTGGCAATACTTTCTCCAGCGCTATTAAAACGTGAAACGAGAAGACAGCCGATCAGGAGGGACTGCTGTGACTTACAAAAATACAAATGTTTGTGACTCCACTTTCCCACGTCTTTCTCAGCTCTGAGATTAACAATATATTGTGTCAAAGTTAATAGGAAAGAACAATGATCTCTGCAAGTCCTGTGTGCCACTGGGTGGACCGGGGGGTCTACCTACCAAATGAAATACCTACCAGAAGCCAGCAGTCACCTCAAGGCTGGCTGTTGAATCATGTTGCCTGGTTAACCTGGGGAATTTTGACTTGTTCCCATTTATGGAATTTAATATACTGGAGACAAGCAATTCGTGCTCCAGAACTGGCATGTCCAGGAATATTAGAAGCTACTCAAACTTCCACAGAGATGCTCATTTTCAACCTTTTTCCTATGCAATTCGAACCGACCAATTTTGACCAACAAATTAATAACTCAAAGAGGCATATTCATCTTAACCACACACCAAACTGTTTATTTCTGTTACCAATTAAGAGCAGAACTGACAGTGGAACTGCAATTTCCAGGATTTATCACAGCCCAGGGACATAGTAAAACCTGGTTGTAGCATTCAGGACAACTTCACGGGCTCACAGCACGGCTGAGGTTTGCAGGGACCTCTGGAGCCATCTGGTCCAACCCCCTGCTCCAGCAGGGACACCTAGAGAAGGTTGCCCAGGACCATGTCTAGGCAGCTTTGGGAGATCTCCAAGGGTGGAGGCTTCAAAACCTCTCTGGGCAGCCCATGCCAGTGCTCAGTCATTTGCACAGCACAGAAGTGCTGCCTGGTGTTCAGGAGGAACCTCCTGTGCTCCAGTTGGTGCCCACTGCCCCTTGTCCAGGCACTGGGCACCACTGAAAGGAGCCTGACTCCATCCTTCTTGCATCTTCCCTTCAGGAATTTACAGGCATTGACAAGATGACCCCCACACTGGGAAAGTCTGTGATGGCAAACAGAGACTCCCACATTCACACATATCACAGAATTTAAGCATTACGCTTTCCAAAACCATGCTCTGTTGCACCCCTGCTTTCTGAAGCACTTTTGCAGTGACACTAGACAATGGAAACACACAAAAACGTGTTTTGTTTTGCTTTTTAAGGCTTTTCTGAAATATGTCTGCATAACATACCACAGCAGATTATATCAAATGGACTGAGATAAAACAAACAATCAAAAAAAGGCAATGTTCTTTACCTCATATTTGTCAGGAAGGCTCTCCCCTAAAGCTATACAGGTCTGCATGGAGACTACAGACTCAAGGGGAAGACGGACATTGACTCTGCAACCAGGGGGGGAAGTAGGAAGATAAGATATCACACAGAAAACAAATACAGATTACCATTAAAAAAAAAAAACACACTTGGAAATGACACACAAAAAGCCTCCCAGTACATAACAGAAAAAAACTCCATTAAAAATAATAATAATAAAATGATCATAGTTTCACATTAATATTTTGCACTTCTGATGCAATTTTACTGAAACTGTGTAAACAAATGGTCTCGAAGAATACTTCATAATAATAATACAAATATTCACCAACAGCAGTATTCGCAGATATTCTCTCTTTGTTTGTCTCTAGAGAATTAACTCAAGATGGTTTTAAAGCAAACATTAATGTGTCTGAAACTTCTGTGCTGTCGAATGCAAGAAAAGCCTTGAGGAAAAGCTATCCTTCCAAGACCAAGAAATTAATCAAAATGCTACAAGAGCAGCTGGTGTGTATCTTCATTTATCTCAAGTCATCTTTTGTACCGTCACCAGACCCTTCCCGCTGCCTGAGCAGCAGCTCCTCAGCTCCCAGGCCGTACCTGGATGGAGAGGAGAGGGCTGCTCCCTTCTCAGCAAACACCAACCCGAGTAGATTAAACGTGTGGTTAACTCCTGTTACCCCACTGCTTTCTAACAGCATTACCACTCAAACAGAAATCTCATTCTGACAATCAGACAGGACTGCAGCAACAGCAAATGCAAGAAATTGAGTATTTTGAGGTGGAGAGTGAGAAAAGAAGCTAAAGTGCCCAAAAAACAGCCTTCTGCCAAGGAAATGCCAGCAACAAAAAACAAAGGATAGGGAACGTATCTATGCTTTCTGCCTCTGGCTGTCACGGCACACTGGTTTTGGGGAAGTTCTCCTTTGGAAGGCTCAGCCCACTGACCTGTGGCTGGCATAAAAAAAAGTAATCATTTTACTGCCATGTCAAGTGAGTCGAGCACAGATGTTCTGAAAAAAAAAAAGACATAAAAGGAAGAAAAGAGGTGAAGAGCATGATGCTTGCGTATTTCCTTCAGCTATTGTTAAACTACTTTTCTGGCCCGTGAAGGAACACCAGTACTTACAGAAAAGCATGAAGAAATGAGCTTATTCCAGGAATCTTGTTCAGTTTACAAAGCAGATTTTTATTTGTACTGCTGGAGGACACATTGCCTTGTGAACTGGAACAGACGGGGGCCACAGTCTGTTGATCCCAACTCAACGAATTCACCTCAGCTCTCTATGTCACACAGTCGGAAATTCTCATTTGTAATGAAAATTAAACCCAGAAAGTCTTACTTGGATATCTTGTCTACCTTTGTCTTTTTTTTTTTGACAGAATCCAATAAAATCTTCTAGAAAGATAAGTTCATGGAGTTTATTTCCTGACTGATAAGTTCATAAGTTCACTTATCAGTTTCCTTAACTGATAAGTTCATGGAGGTTATTTCCTGACCTCCACTTATGCTTCACATTAACAGAAAGATCATCATTTAATAATACTTCTCTTCAAAAAAGAATCATAAAATTGTCTGTGCAGTGTTGCTGTATTTGCTCTTAGACCAATCACAGCCTCACCAAATGTATCCATAGGATAAAAACATGACATCCGTGTTTCTTTTGTATTTAAACAACTGATTAAAAGCCTAGGATGAAAGTTATGGGAAATCTTAATAAAGACTAAGCTGACTTACAGTAGATGATCACGCTGGTAGTTTGGCAGGAGCCTCAGAGAGCCTTGGCCTATTGTGTCCTCTGCAAGCTGGAATTGATTTCAGTCACTGCAAGGAGCTGCAGGGCACGAAGCTCCCACTCCACCACATGCCCTGTTACATACCTGTGGCTTGGTGGCTCCCACTGAGATGGAGGGTAACATGCTACTGTCAGCATTGTTCAGAGACCCCTCCATCCTGAGGGACTACCCCAAAAATCAGGTGAATACCTGTTGTACTTCAGAGTACAGGGGGAGCAGGGGGTTGGACCCGATGGCTCCAGAGGTCCCACCAACCCCAACCCCAACCATTCTGTGAGCCTGCGAACTGCATTTCCCTGTGTAAATGCTATGTACATCCTTCCGGACACGCTGCTGATTATATTCCTGCACAAATTAAAACAATGGCAGGTGAAGATTAAGCACCAGCCATGTGATTATTGGGTATTGTCCAATCCAAGACCCAAGAAGAGTAATTAGCAGGGTACATATATATGGAAAAAACAGAAGCAAGCACTGATACTTGGATACGTGGATTCAGTTTTCAGCCCTGGACTGGGGCCCAGGCCAAAGAACAAGAGTTAATCTAATTCCCTTACGATGTAGAAATCAATGCAGTAGACCACTCTTGTTCTCATGTGAAAGAGGATACAGGCAAACTTTGTGAACCAGAAACAAAGACTCAGAAGTATATTAAAATTACTGTTGTGGACCAAAACTGGCTGATGTGGGGACGACAAAACAGCAGGGGGTGGCGGGGGAGATGGGGCAGAGCAAAGAGAAGCGCAGGAATTGTGAGTTTCCAAGGCTTACTAAAAGCACCCCACCGAAGAGCCTCATGTACAAACAAGCAATCCTCTTGCATTGGACAAATCTGTCACAGCCACCAAGAAACACAGGGCAGCACGTACTGAGCCCAAGCCTGGCTTGTTGACGCAGTTACCCAAAACCGCAGGGCTCTGCAGCACAAGTCTCAGCCCATTAACGAAGAGTTGAAGGATTCATGCCCTAAGATGCCTAAAAGCCTCACACTAAAATAATGTCTTGACAAACCATGGCGGCGGTTATCTTAGGATATTTAGGGATCTCTCATTTACCAACCTTATTACCTGCACAGCATCAGATAAAGTTTTCCACAAGCTGTAGGCAGGCGCCTGCTCAGGAAACCGGTCACGAGAGGAGACGGAGCAAGGCAACCTTCTGCCCTTTCCTCCGACACCCAAGAGGGTTCAGGAGCAACCCAGGACCAAGAATTTTCTTGCAAACCCTTTTGGTAGGAGCTGAATAATTTTTTTTTGCTGTGTCTGTGCAGTTTTGTGAAGAAGAATAACTGACAAGTCACTGCCAAAGCAAGAATTCACAGATAGCCTTACAGCAAGGCGTCCTGAGGGGAAGGAAAAGAGGAGGAAAAAAGGGAAAATTAAACCTTGAAGAAACAAAGACTGCAATCACCCGAAGGTTATTCTTTCCAAAAAAGATTCAAGAGCATATTTGTAATGGCAATAAACACTTCGGTTATGTGCTTACTGTATTTCAGATTAGCAGATATGTTAGCAGTCTGTCGTATAATAGCTTCGGGGGCCAAATAGTTTGCTCAATTCAAGTATCTGCTCCGAGACCCACAGGAGAATAAAGCAAAATAATTTGAGCCAAGTATTTGTGTAAAAATCTTATTTTGCCAGCACCCTAAAGAAAATAAGCAGAAAAATCTCAAATTGCAACTTAAACATGAACAACTATTACTGTTGCCTTGCGGTTTATAAATCTAATCTCCCTGCCCATACATCAGACTTAGCCATGCCTTCTGTGACTCCTGAAGTGTCTTTCTTCTACAAAACCGTAGTCTGCATTAGCTTTTCTTCTTCACATGTATTTGAGGTGCAAAACCGACCTTTTCCTTCCTGCAGTTACACCTTTGGAAGACCTTAGGATCACTTTGACCTTCTGCAACACAAATGAAATCAGCAGCCTGCTGTGGCAGCCGTCCTATGACTGACTCTGAGGATCAGCAAATTCATCACAAAGCCAAAACCAGAAAAGTTGGCATTGAGAGCTGTTCAGAGGCAAAAAAAAAGGCTTCCATCCCTTCCAAAAGCTCTTCATTTATGCCAATGTCAAATTACCAAGAAACGAAAACTAGTTTTCATGTTAAAGTTGCCCTTGATTTTAATTTGTTGCAAAGTTAGCCTTTCAAAGTCATTTTTACTTAAAACACAAGTAAAGGATTGCACCCATAAAAATCTGCTTGAAAAGTGCCTTCTGAGCAATGTAGATAATGCTTTTTAAATGGTTAAATTACCCATTTAGTGTATGAATGTTCTGTACGTGTCTTTACAGATGTATACATCCTATGGCCGTGCGAGCACTAATCTCTACATCTCAGACACTTGTGAAAATAACACCGCAGTCTAGCAGTATAAAAAGCAGTGGACTTTTTAGAATCATTCCTAGACAAATAAATGAACGATGAAAAAATAGCCTAAACGTTATGAAAATAGAATAACCATGACCACTTACTGCATCCTTAGCTGTATCCTAACTCTACAATTAGCCAATAATAAAATTATTTTTTTTCCTATTTCCAGGCAATGTTTCCCTGTGGTCAACAAATAGTACAGCATGAAGGATTAGAAAGCTATCCCACAGAAGGCAGCATGAGTGCTTATTAACCTCAAAAGACTGACTCAGAGGAAACTAAATTCCAAAACTTGACACATCCTACTTCTATCCCAACCGGCTCTGTGGTTTCCACCGTGATTTCTCCATTCTCCAGCAAAAATATCAAGCTATTTGGAATCAGATGCAGCTCAGACAGTAATGGAGATCCCAAAACACAGCTTTTCTGAGCCATGGACAGACATCATCGTCCAAGACCGGGCTTACGCAAAGAGGCATGGTTAAATACAGATGTTATTCCACTGGAGATGCAATGAAAGCTTTGAAGTTTTCCAACTCGTTTTAGGAAAACTGCTCCACAGTAAGAATGCTGTCATATGCAGCAGTGACACAGCTGCTCATAAAGCATCCATAACCCGCTCTCTATGCTTTTAGGCTTGCACTATAGCCAGCGGGATATAAGGAAGGCATCCATTTTTTTCCTCAACAGTGGACTATACCTTCCAAGAAGCCAGAGCTAGTTTGTTTGCTCGCTTGTTTTCCAGGACACTACAATCCAAATTCTTGAGCTGGTAGCACGTTTTTGAAGATTCCTGCTTTCTACGTCTAAAGCATTAAAATCAGTATATTTTCTCTTAAAAATACAGGATGTCACATCAACATACCAGCAATTTGAGAAAGCAATTAGTGAGTCATTTTCTGATGAATATCAGCCTGAGGAAAGGTATCAGACTGAAAATCACTTAAAATCTTTTCAACACAAGTATTCTAAGACTGCTGAACAGAACCCATAGAACATATCTGTACATTGCAACATTTAATATTCTACCATCTGTTCAGCAGCTGCTTATGAAAATGTCTCAAAACCTTCTCATGATTAAAATAATTTCATATTTCCATTGAATAACTGGAGAATATATCCTAAAATAGGCAGCGTCAGCTTTCACTGTCTTTAGAGAGGGTGAAGATACTAAAGAATGAACTTACACATGTTTGTTCATGGCAATGCACAGACTGACTCCATTATGTTTCTAAAATACACCTTCATCGTTGCTCGAAATGTGTTATGTGGCAAAAGCTAACAAAGGATGGCCATGTTTTGGAGGTCAACTCGTGAAACGTTCAAAGATTTCCATGAGGTCATTCATCACGTTTGAAGACTTCCAGCTCCATCAGAAATGGAAGATCATTCTTCTCAGCCCTGCGAGACCTGACGTGAAACCAAACCCATCCATGCATTCCTGGGACTGGAGGTTCAGCATCCAGAAATCTTCTGGTATGGTCAGAAAATTTCTATTCATACTAGCATTGATTGCCTTCTTTACAGTAAACATGTACCACAACCTCCCATGGCATCTAAGCCACGCTGTTAACCACAGACATATGATGCGTATTATTATTTGCAGGAACAATCTGTTTGCAATCACAGGCTCTTGCTCTGGTTTATCAGTCAACCTCTGTCACACAACGCGTATTACCATCAGTGGTTTTGTTTTATTTATTTATTTTTTAGTCTCGTCTTTGTTAACTTCTGTGCTCCAATTTTCTAAGGTTTGGGATTAAAAAAGCCCCTAAAACATCCGAAACTATGAAATAATGAAATCAATGTGTAGAAGCAAAACTATGCTATTGTGAAATTTCAAGTCATCATCATCTAAGACTCATGGTCCCATCTTTATGCTCTCAGGTCCCTAGATGTTCCAGAAAACATTCTGGGACAAGTCTTGCATTTTTACCTGCATACGGTACAACTATCACCTTTTATTTATTTATTTATTTATTAAATTAGCATTATCATTTTAAATAAGTAAAAAAAAAAAAAAAGGAATTGGGAAAGGAGAGGGATCTTATCCTGCACCCATTTAAAACAAGCCGTGAATCCAATCCATTCCCGTTCATCCCTGTAACAACTTGTCAATTCACTCAGGCAAGCACTGCTCACTGTCCTCTTTTCTGCTTTTCCAATTAGGCCTGGCAGAAACAGTCTGCTGCTTTGTCACAGTCACTAAGACTTGATTTTTCTGACAACAAAATCTGTGTTGACTGAAGTATGGATTTCTGAATGCAAGTCAGCCAAATGATTAAAGCTGCCCCCGTTAACACAACGAGAAACCCTCACTTTCCTACATGAAAGTACCCAGGCACCAGCCAGGGAGTCTGTCCACATTTCGTGTCAAGAGGTGAGATGCAGCACAACCTTAAAACCACCCCCGCAGCTATTGGGGCACAGGGGTAGGAAAGCTTGAAAAAGGGAAGTGAGGCTGAAAGAGGAGCAGGCGTCTGCCCTCAGTTCTGGTACCACGTCCTCCCCTCGCTGCTTTAATCTAGAGAGAAGCAAAGGAAGGCAGCTTTAAAGAAGTCAGCCAGTTTGATGCTGAGCATCCATTCTGCTGTGAACAGACGACCTGCACGTTTACCACCACATGTGCTAAAAATTAAACAAGTAATTCCTTCTGAACTATGCTCTTATTCCGAGTTTAATCGCATTTTACACATTCCCACTGTCCTTTTCCATTTCGCAGAGATTGCTTCCCTCAGCTTTTCTAAAGGCATTGCTTTTGGAAGCAGCACAAGACAACCTGGATTCTGCATCGCCTGGCCTGCTGTGCTCTTGCAGTAACTCCGAGAAAACCCCTGAGTCAGCACAATGCCTGAGCTCAGGTTCCTTCGCAAATCACTGGTAGCAAACAGTTCTGCAAGTTTGCAAAGTATTAGAAGGGCACGTGCTACAGTCAGGAGTCACCGCTTTCCTACCCCCAAGCAGCAGCTACAAATCACATTAAAAAAAAAAAAGAGGACAGCGTGAGCTGCTTTTCCAAGGGCACCAGCCGCACCACCACCAGCAGAGAGCGAGCAGAACTTGGCACGGCTTTCCAAATGAGGGCAAATAGGATTTTTCCATGCTGTCACTCAGTATTACAGAGCTAGCAAACAAACATTTTAATTGATATAACTGGTGTTTCCATCCTCCAAATAACCTCTGTTGACCCATCACTCCAGGCTATATGCTGCTAACTTGGTGACTCTGCAGAGCTTCCACACTGAATCCCTTCCTGATTCTTCTGCAAACTGAAGAAAAGACTTCCACCTGGATTTTGGGTGATGCAGAATGAACACACGTGAAGTATTTTAGTCAACAACCTTTCACAACACACCTTTTCCTCTCTCTCAGAGAGCATTCCTTAAATCAGAAATACTATACCTCTTCTTTAAATCCTGGAAAGCATTCAGCTCCCCTTTTCCATCACAGTTCATTTATCTTGCAAGAAGTTTCTAAGTGCTTGCTATAGAGAAAAAGAAAAAATGTGTGGAGAGAGAAAAATTTCATTGTAGCTGCTGTTAGCCCCCGGACCCCACTTTCTGCACACGCAGCACCATGGAGAAGCTTGAACTCAGGGCCTTACAGGAGTCATCAGCTCAGTGCTAAACCCTTCGGCCACTCTTCCAATTGAGCTTCACACCTAAAGTTATGCAAGTACAAACAAGGGCACCGCAAAATTATACTGCTATTTTGCTCAAGATTTAACAGATCTTCTCCTAAGACTCTTCTCTGGATTTAAAGACAGTCTTCAGAAACATTTCAAACCCTGGCAACATAAGCATACAAAACCATCTAATAAATGTGTCCAAAAAATAACAACAACAACAAAAAAGTCATGCAACTAAGGCTTGCACAACACTAATATATCTTATATGTGACAGCACTGATGCTCAAGGACTAGTGAGCAATGTATTCATTTAACAGATTTTTGGGTGACTGTTCAGCAGAGCACTGCAATTGCATGCGTTTGGGCGCGATACCCATCGAGGTGGCCATAGTATTGCATTTGGAGAGGACCAACTCTTAATACTGGAGGGAAACAAAAGGAAAGCAGTCAGCTGGAAGTTGGCTAAATGCTGTGCACCTACTGCTTGGGGGCATCCGTCAGAACCTGAAACACTAGTGACCAAAAAGACGCACACCTGGTTTCTCGAGGATCTCCTACAAAGCAGCTACTTTCAATGAGGTACCAGATACACACACATTATTTTTGTTCCATCTACGCCAAACTCGCTCCTTAATTGAATTACACTTTGAAAATAAAATTTAAATTTGAAAATCATTATCTTATGGTCACTTATCTGACCAAAAACATAATGACTGCAACGTATCATTTGTTATGGCAAGGCACATGCTAGATGGATACATTACACTGCAATGTTTCTGTAATAACTACTGTTTACTCCATTACAAGGGAGGATAAAAAATATGGACGTGAACATAGCTACAAATTATTTCTCTTTTTCAGAATATTCTCACAACATAGCATCAGCCTACCAGCACTGCCAGACAACATTACTCAGATGTTTCCAATGAGCCCACACCATTTTTTACACATTTTGTGTTCTGCTGAGTGAGTCGTTCTTCTCCAAACTGCTAGGGCTCAAATACGGAGGTTTACACACAGGGCTTGTTTTGTGTATGGATAACAAGAGAGAACCTTTGCACACAAAAGCTGTTTGGTCACCGATTGTCTGTAACAAGTTTTTTTAATGTCTTTTTTTTTTTTTTTTTTCCCTTCCTTTAGCAGCAACTTCATTTTGCATCAGCAAGACAGTCTCACCACCCCGTGAATCATAATTCACTCATCACCATGTACAGGCAATCTAACCCTTATCTCACTAGTCAGTACTGGTTCCTCAGTCTAATTTATTACTTGTTCTGTCTGAAATATTTAGACGCTGGTTAGAATGAGGAATTAGTATATGTTAGGGGAATTTTCACAGATGCACACATTTAATAAGGCCAAGTGACGTGAAGACCATGGACTGGATCCAGCTAATTAGGGTCAGCGTGCCAACTTCTGCATCTGTGTGCAAACTCTCAGCACAAGCATCTGCTAGACGAAGAGGGTCCGTAACACCTATTTTTCTGAGTTTCAGAAAGCTCAGGGCACTTAGAAAGTGCTTTCCACCTATCCTAGTTCTAGACAGCCATTCTTGTAAGCCACACCTTTCATCCTGAGGCAAAACCAAAGCACAAGAAGAACAAGAGAGGCAGCAATGCATCCTCCAGAGAGGATGCGTTGGAAACTCCGTTTCCAACCCTGGCTTGTTCTGCTCTATGACAGCAGTGTCCATCATCAGATGGATCACAATGATGGGAGGCACACAGCAGACAAGTCTGAGCCACGGAGCCGGGCTTTGTAATCGCTCATATCCTGTTTTGACCCTTTGATGAACTACTGTCAGTTTTTACAAATATCAGAAGACACTGCGGTGTATTTTGCAGCTCTGGGTCTGCTGCTAGGCCCAGGCTTTCACTCATGCTTTGTATGTCGGCACAAGGACAGGGCTGCATCCCTGAGGCCACATCAGGATGGTGAGGCTGTGCTCCAGCCACCCCGGGACACAGCTGGGGCCATCCTCCTTTTGCTGTGCAGGTAGAAGACAAGAAAACCGAAACAAGAACACACCATCGTGATTATTTGTGCCTTTCTGAATTTTGTTTTTAGATCAAAGGCTTCTTTTTGTTTGCTTCTTTCAGTTTTTCAGTACATGACAGAGTGGACAAATCTGGCAGGACTCTAGAGCCTACTACAAAAAGAGCTTGGAAGAAGATGAATGCATAGGCTCAATGTGAATAAGACGACTTGCAGTTTTGCAGACTGATTTCTTCTCACAAGGTTTTGGTAGTGACAAAAGCCACCTGGAACAAACTGAGTTCAATTCAAAATTATTGCAGGAACAACTCTCAGAAGGAACTACCTTTTCTAGAGGGCATGAAAAAAGAATAAAGAAAAAAAAAAGTTTAATGCAATACAACATGGGAACAAAAATTATTTTGCTTAGGAGAGATGAGCTGTACTTAAAACATGCAAAAATTAACTTTTTTCTGAATTTGGACATGGGATGGGGTAGAAGTGTCTTCTTTCCAATTCAGCTAAGCTGAAGTTGCACAAGATTTTATCTCATAATGATAGAAAATTAATCCTGTGAGATTTTATCTTTCAGTAGATAATTCTAATGATAGCAGCAACTTGGAAAAAAAAAAGAAAAGAAAACTTCATAAAAACATGTCAAGAGATTTAGTTGCATCTTAAATGTGATCTCTGATTAGACTATGTATCTAAATTACCAAAAGAAGACCAAAATTACTCAGGCGGGATTATTCAACAATGATAATTGCATGAACTATCATTTATACATAAATGGCAAAAAAAAAAAAAAAAAGGTCTTCCAGCATGCAACATTGCAAAATCAGCTGTATGTTCTCTGCTGTTTTGTAGTTGTTACAGGGGTTAGTATGGACTATCATTAGGCTTTGGGAAGAGCAGGCATTATAGCATATTATCGTATATGGATATACTACACGTTATACTATACTATAGCACACTTTTGAAACTCCTACCCTTTTAAAAGACTCCTCTCACCATCATCCTCAAAGCTTTTAAGTCAGAACGATCAAATCATTTACTAAAACATACAAGTGTAACAGAGAAAAAGGCTGAAGTTCTACACTAAGAAAATGACTGGAAAAAAAATAAAAATCAAAGAGCACGTGTGGTTCATCAACCCATTCAGACTCACACAGCTCCCACTGAGGTGGACAAGGATTGCATGTCAGCAGCTGAACACGACACTGGGGCTAGGAAAAACCACTGGCAAAGTGTGGAGAGGAACAAAGAAGAAAAAAAAAAAGGCACAGAAGATTAATAGCTTCTCCAAAAAAACACACTAAGCTACAGAACCGCATGTCAGTTCCAGAAAAGATAAGCAGCCATTCCTTTTTACTTACAACCAAAGTATAGTCTAAGATTTCAATCTAGCATATAGCTGCGAAAGAGCCATATAAGGCAACAAAGCAGAACATGAAGAAAAAGGCTCCACTAAATACATTTCTAAACATTTCATAAACAAAAGGCTATTCAAGAAAATGGACTACTCCGTATTTCGAGAGGCCCTCATCAAGACACCATAAATAAGACTCAATTTTGAAAACATGCTTTAATTTTGCAATTCCAAGACTGGAATTCCACACAAATCCATGGAGCCTTAAGAAAGAAGACATGCACACTGAATTCCCTTCGATTTTCTAGCTTTGGCTTCTACAGACAATGAAGTACTCATTTGGTAATTCAGCTGCTGTTACCTTAAATGATTTCTTGTTTTCTCAAGAAGTCCAAACTCTGACTTGCTAACAATAACTGCTACCCCCAAAGGAAAGCAGCATTGATTAAAACACTTCTCGGGGAAGGCCATTCTCCCTTAAAATGAGAAATGGTGAAGGAAGCATTTTATGAATGTTAATCCAAGTCCATGGGTACCCAGCCCAATACTCATAGGTTTGAATAGACCAGATTCACTCAATTACACTTTCATGCCTCTCTGAAGTAACAATGATTCTCTCTTTACCATTATTCTGGTCTGGCAAAACTTATATTCATTTATGCAGGTTTACTGCATACCCAAATTCCTTCCATCATTTGCTTAATAAAATATAAATCAAAACAAAACATTCTGGCGAGCATGCATGCAAAAAAGTAATAATAAAAGCAGCTTGGAGTAACAAAGCTTGATTAAAAACACAAACAGTACTAAGAACACTAAAATCAGAGACAGCAATAAGAGACTGTCATTTTCCCTCCAGTCTCAAGGTGAAGCAGAGACTTTCCTTACAGACCAAAACCTGAGAACGCCAGCCTTTAACTAAATTTTCACGCACTCTTCAAAAGACAATATGTGAGTGTACTTAATAAATGTGATTTTAGTGACTATTTCATTTTTTTAATGCCTGCTGCAACTTGAATCTGGGGTATGTATTTATCCTGAAGCAGTAAAGGAGAGTGCATTAATGCCTCATACAATGTAAGGAATGCTGCTGTCTGCATAGTTTACGTTTGAATGGGGACACTAACTCCTACCTGGAAAACACAGACTGCAGAGCTCACACCTTGCCACATATATAAATGTTTGGCCCTGATACCTGCTGAATCCTAAGAAAGAACAAGTGCAGCCAACGATGGCCAGGTTTTCAAGTGTTCAGCATGGAGTCCTTCACCCCCATTCAACTTGGATCTTTTGAGAACTGGGCTATTACCCAGTGGTTGAAGCAGTGACCGGGTGAGCTGCCCGGCGGATGAGGGAAAGGCTGTCGATGTAGTTTACTTAGGCTTCAGTAAGGCCTTTGACATGGTCTCCCACAGTATTCTCCTGGAGAAGCTGGCAGCCCATGGCTTGGACAGGTACACTCTGCTGGGTTAAAACTGGCTGGTCGGGCCTAGAGAGTGGTGGTGAATGGATTGAAATCCAGCTGGCAACAGGTCACAAGTGGTGTTCCCTAAAGCTGGTGTTAGAGACCATCCTTTTTAGCATGTTTATTGATGACTTGGATGAGGGAATGGAGTGTACCCTCGGTAAGTTTACAGATGACACCAAGTCGAGGGGTTGTGTTGATCTGCTGTAGGGTAGGAAGGCCCTGCAGAGGGACCTGGATAGGACAGGTCGATGGGCAGAGGCCAACGGGATGAGGTTCAACATGGCTAAGTGCCAGGTCCTGCACTTTGGCAACAACAACCTCATGGAGTGCTACAGGCTTGAGGGACAGTGGCTCAAAAGCTGTACAGAGGAAAAGAATCTTGGGGTGCTGATTGATGCTCACCTGAACATGAGCAAGCCATGTGCCCTGGTGGCCAAGAAGGCCAATGGCATCCTGGCTTGTATCAAGCATAGTATAGCCAGCAGGACCAGGGAGGTGATGGCCGCCTTGTACTCAGCTCTGGTGAGGCCCCACCTCGAGTATGGTGTTCAGCTTTGGGCTCCTCAGCACAAGAAGGACACTGGGGCCCGGGAACATGTCCAGAGAAGGGCTTCGAAGCTGGTGAAGGGCCTGGAGCACAAGTCCTGTGAGGAGTGGATGAGGGAACTGGGGGTGTTTGGTCTGGAGAAGAAGAGGCTAAGGGGAGACTTTATTGCTCTCTACAGCTACCTGAAAGGAAGGTGTTGGGGAGCTGGGAGTCAGCCTCTTCTCACAGGTAACCAATGATAGGACTAGAGGGAATGGGCTCAAGTTGTGCCAGGGGAGGTTCAGGTTGGAAATGAGGAGACATGTCTTCTCAGAAAGAGCAGTCAGGCACTGGGACAGGTCGCCACGGGAGGTGGTGGAGTCACCGTCCCTGGGGGTGTTCAAGGAACAGCTGGACATGGTACTTCGCGACATGGTTTAGTGGGTGACAGTGGTAGTATGGTGAAAGTGCCAAGTTGTCCCAGGGGAGGTTTAGTTTGGAAAGTCACCATCCATGGGGATGTTTAAGGAAAGGTTGGCCGTGATACTTAGTGACATGTTTTAGTCGGTAATATTGATGGTAGGTGCACGGTTGGACCAGACGATCTTGGAGGTCTATTCCAACATTAATGATTCGATGACTCTATGCTTCAATGGTGACAGCTGAACTATCGGCCTGAAAAATGTTTATTAGTGAGCATTTGTGAACAAATGAAATTGTTGCCCCCGGTTTGCAAAATGCTCTTCACGTCTTTTGCTGGGATAGAGGTAATTTTCTTCACTTGAGGAACGCAAAATGCTGTGTTTTGGATTTGGGGTGACATTATTGCTGATCACACCTCGATGATTTAGTTGTGGCAGAGCAGGGCCTACACAGAGCCAAGGGCTTTTCAGCTTCTGTACTGACCTATCAGCGAGGAAGCTGGGGGTGCAGCAGAAGCTGGAAGGGGACATTTTTTTGCCTTTCAACTTCGCTTGCAACTTTGCCCTCCTCTGGGCTGCAGTGCCAGCGCAACAGAAGAAGTCTCTTGGAGGGCCCCTGAGGTCCTTAGGGCCTGGGGATGGGAGCCCCTCAGGCTGAAGCTCCTTCTCCCACCAACATCTTCCCATGGCAACACGGCCATGTTTGGCTACAGGTGTGGGCCCCCGTCACAATGGCCATCACAGTGGCCTGCTCGTGTCACAGTAGCCACCGGCACCGCGCCTTTCCTGCTGGGCCCTATAAATACAGGAGCCCCACAGGCGGCCCACCACTTGCGAGGCTGCGAGGCTTTCCAACGCCAAGGCGGAGCGGAAGCAACAGGAGCCAGAGCGAGACGACGGGTGGGTGCCCATCATTGTGTGAGGCACTGAAGCGTCTGGTGGTGTTCTCAGACCCAAGGAGGAGTCTGCATCATCAGAAGACCAAGCGCAGTGGGAGGGGAAGATCGGCTTTCTCTCAAGAGCGATGGCCAGCGTTCACGTCAACGGCAGAATGCAGAGCGCGGCTGTGAAGCCATCAGGGAGCAGTGCGAGGCCCCAGCATCCAGCAAACCAGACCGGGATGACGAATGGCTACTATGGCAAGACGGCGATGGCCAGCGTCCACATGCCCAGCGCAACGCAGAGCGCGGCTCTGCAGGCAGCTGCAACCAACACAGGGCCCCAGAATGCCTGGAGAATGAACGGTGCGGGACAACGGCCCTACAATCATCCTGCCAAGAACCAGGGACAAAGGCACGTCCGTCTGCCAGCCAACAGGGTGGAGCCCATGGAGGTGGATCCGCCTCGAGATGAGCAGGAGCCCATGGAGGTGGATCCTCCACAAGATGCGGAAGAACCAATGGAAGTGGATTTACCACTGACACAACCATGGAGATCCCCTGGCACATCTTCGGTGTCCGTCGTCAGAGCCCGGCAAGACCATCGCAAGAGTGCCCGGACAGCTCCCTACGCGCGGCAGAGCCTGCGCGCCCACCACTAACTTGGGCAAAACCACCAGACTGGATGTCTTGCAGGCTTGCCTGTAAGACATTGTGTAAATAGATATTTATTTTGATAAGCGTTGAGGCTTGTGTGAGCTCTTCTTACGGCATCATGCTTGGCAGTAAAAGCTGTGATAGAGATAGAGGAAGGAGATGTTAATGTGGGAGTGATGGTGTTTGCCTTCCCAAGAAGCTGTTACGTGTGATGAGCCTTGCTTTCCTGGAAGGGGGTGTACAGCTGCCTGTCTGTGGGAAATACTGAATGAAGTACTTGGATGCATGGATTTCCTTTACTTAGTAAGCTGTCAGCTGTCTTTGTTCCAACTCGTGAGTTCTTGCACTTTCACGCGTGCAATTCTCTCCCCCAACCCAACTGGGGAGAGTTAGCAAGTGGCTGGGTGGTGCTGAGCTGCCTGCTGGCTTAAACCAGGAAATTTCCACACCTATCCTAGACAGCACATCGAATTTAAAAAAACAAAGCAAAACAAAAAAGTGAACTAATGTATTCAATTACCTTGCTCCAAAACAGCACAGAAAAGCCTGCCAGAGAATTTCTCTCTTGCTCTACAAGGACCTACAAAACTCCCCATCCACACTTTGATTCAGGTGTTGCTCGCTGACATCCTACTTCTCTAAACCTACCTGCATTTAGGCCTTTAAACATCCATGGAAATTTGTCACATCGGACCACAGCAGGACACAATTCTCTCTTTCAGCCTGTGTATTTTCCTTTACGTACACCAAGGGTCAGTGGGTAAAAGCTGATTATTGAAATAAACATCCTATCTTTTCTAACTAAAATGCTTCTTTACCTTTTGGGTAGTAAGAATCTTCAGAGATGATACTATAAATAAAAGCTATTTTCTACAACTTTTCCTACCTGATCCAGCTCATTTTGATTCTCAGGGTATTTTCCATAGATTCTTTCACAATCACTCTAGCATATTTAGATATCTTCCGTCACTTCTGCCATTTTTCCAAAGTCAGCACAAGCATCTCACAACATTTTGGGAGGTGTGAACACACTCAACCGAACAGTAGCAATGGGGATTCAGGGTGACTTGGAATGTGAATATGCTAAATTAAACATTTGACTGGACTTCTTACTGTCATCGCTTCCTAGTCCCAATGCTTGTCTTGGAATCACTTGACTCTTCGCTTCAGAGGGGTTTGGCAACGCCTGCAATACTGTACTTGGAACATCAAAGTCAGTGTTTGGGCATTTGGTATGCATCCGTATGGGCCGAGCACTGGGGGCGGCCTCATGGCTGGGGCTTTCTGCTGCCAGGATCTTGCTCGAGGGGGACCATGGGGTGCTCATCCCCTCACCTTTCACCCCAGCAGCACTGACAGCCAGGATGGGGCCCAGATAAGACAAGCCAACTTCATTCAACCCAAAGAAACTTCTCTCACAGCTAAGATGGCCAGATGCCCCAAGGGGATTTCAACCTCTCCCTGAGCAATGTGCAATGCAGAGGAAGATAGATGCTTTGTTAACTAATAGATGGGGCCAGACTTTTTTTCAGTGGTGTCCAGCAACAGGACAAGAGGGAACGGGCACAAAGCGAGGCACAGAAAGTTCCACCCGAACATCACGAACCCTTCGTTTCTGTGAGGGTGACAGAGCACTGGACCGGGTTGCCCAGAGAGGCTGTGGAGTCTCCTTCTCATCAGATGTTCAAAACCTGCCTCAATGCCATCCTGTGCAACGTGCTCTGGGTGACCCTTCCTGCTAGGGGATTGGACCAGATTATCTCCAAAGGTCCCTTCCAACCTCAGCCATGCTGTGAGTCTGTGATTCTATGGCCCCAGAAGGAGAAAACAAACATTTTGGTTTTCTTGGGGGATACACAAAAATATTAAAAATCAAAGAATGCAGAGCTTGGCTGGTTCTAGAAATGACCCTTAACCTTTTATTAGTGTTCATGCTCATAAATTGCAGATCGGCACTGTCTTTTTAATGCTTCTTTGTCAAGGAAAAATTTATCAAGCTGCCAGGTGAAGGATTCAGGTCCTGAACATGAGACCACCACGTAGAGATGCCTTCACTGGAAGATCAGTCATACACAGAAGACTGCAGGAGATTACAGTAGTGATGCATAAAGCTCCACAGTCTACTATGATCTCTACAGAGCGAACTTCGTGTACGTGTGTAATCTCATTTTGTGTTTAAAATTAAGCACCAGTATAAATCTATTTCAGATTCAAACCTAAAATACTTGCTATACAGAAAGGGACAACCATTTCAATCCTCTGCAGAAGCACGTGATAGCAGCACAGAAAGATTAACAGGCTTTTTAAGATATCAGATCTTCCTTCTCACTTAGATATTTTATTTACAGTTGAACCATTTTCCCCTTCTCCCGTTTTTCATATTGGTGACTCCCTTATGAAAAGCCAAAATATTAACAAGAAAAGCTGTAGAACAGAGAGATCAGTTCTGGCTGTGCAAGCGATGTTCTAAAGGTGTTGTACGTGGCACCTAGTGCTCGAACAACGTATGTCATTACTTCCAGTACCATCTACTGCACTGCTTGGACATCAAAGTGTGCTTTACTTTAAGGAACGCATTTTCTAAACTCTGAAATTGCAAAGAGTCAACTACCAACTATCCTGTGATACCCTACAGAAATGCTGAAAGAAATAGTGACAATAGCTTCAGTTTATCAAAATCCTTCATTGTGATCGAAAGTTTTCTCCTGCACCGCGTTAAATAAAAGAATACCACATATGCTATAAAGCTGGAGATCAAATGATGAAAATCTAGGACACAGATGTATGAGTAAAACCCTACTTTTAAGGCATTAAGCCAAAAGGTAACCAGGGGAGACCTTATTGCTCTCTACAGCTACCTGAAAGGAAGGTGTTGGGGAGCTGGGAGTCAGCCTCTTCTCACAGGTAACCAATGATAGGACTAGAGGGAATGGGCTCAAGTTGTGCCAGGGGAGGTTCAGGTTGGAAATGAGGAGACATTTCTTCTCAGAAAGAGCAGTCAGACACTGGGACGGGTTGCCCTGGGAGGTGGTGGAGTCACCGTCCCTGGGGGTGTTCAAGGAACAGCTGGACCTGGTACTTCGCGACATGGTTTAGTGGGTGACAGTGGTAGTATGGTGAAAGTGCCAAGTTGTCCCAGGGGAGGTTTAGTTTGGAAAGTCACCATCCATGGGGATGTTTAAGGAAAGGTTGGCCGTGATACTTAGTGACATGTTTTAGTCGGTAATATTGATGGTAGGTGCACGGTTGGACCAGACGATCTTGGAGGTCTATTCCAACATTAATGATTCGATGACTCTATGCTTCAATGGTGACAGCTGAACTATCGGCCTGAAAAATGTTTATTAGTGAGCATTTGTGAACAAATGAAATTGTTGCCCCCGGTTTGCAAAATGCTCTTCACGTCTTTTGCTGGGATAGAGGTAATTTTCTTCACTTGAGGAACGCAAAATGCTGTGTTTTGGATTTGGGGTGACATTATTGCTGATCACACCTCGATGATTTAGTTGTGGCAGAGCAGGGCCTACACAGAGCCAAGGGCTTTTCAGCTTCTGTACTGACCTATCAGCGAGGAAGCTGGGGGTGCAGCAGAAGCTGGAAGGGGACATTTTTTTGCCTTTCAACTTCGCTTGCAACTTTGCCCTCCTCTGGGCTGCAGTGCCAGCGCAACAGAAGAAGTCTCTTGGAGGGCCCCTGAGGTCCTTAGGGCCTGGGGATGGGAGCCCCTCAGGCTGAAGCTCCTTCTCCCACCAACATCTTCCCATGGCAACACGGCCATGTTTGGCTACAGGTGTGGGCCCCCGTCACAATGGCCATCACAGTGGCCTGCTCGTGTCACAGTAGCCACCGGCACCGCGCCTTTCCTGCTGGGCCCTATAAATACAGGAGCCCCACAGGCGGCCCACCACTTGCGAGGCTGCGAGGCTTTCCAACGCCAAGGCGGAGCGGAAGCAACAGGAGCCAGAGCGAGACGACGGGTGGGTGCCCATCATTGTGTGAGGCACTGAAGCGTCTGGTGGTGTTCTCAGACCCAAGGAGGAGTCTGCATCATCAGAAGACCAAGCGCAGTGGGAGGGGAAGATCGGCTTTCTCTCAAGAGCGATGGCCAGCGTTCACGTCAACGGCAGAATGCAGAGCGCGGCTGTGAAGCCATCAGGGAGCAGTGCGAGGCCCCAGCATCCAGCAAACCAGACCGGGATGACGAATGGCTACTATGGCAAGACGGCGATGGCCAGCGTCCACATGCCCAGCGCAACGCAGAGCGCGGCTCTGCAGGCAGCTGCAACCAACACAGGGCCCCAGAATGCCTGGAGAATGAACGGTGCGGGACAACGGCCCTACAATCATCCTGCCAAGAACCAGGGACAAAGGCACGTCCGTCTGCCAGCCAACAGGGTGGAGCCCATGGAGGTGGATCCGCCTCGAGATGAGCAGGAGCCCATGGAGGTGGATCCTCCACAAGATGCGGAAGAACCAATGGAAGTGGATTTACCACTGACACAACCATGGAGATCCCCTGGCACATCTTCGGTGTCCGTCGTCAGAGCCCGGCAAGACCATCGCAAGAGTGCCCGGACAGCTCCCTACGCGCGGCAGAGCCTGCGCGCCCACCACTAACTTGGGCAAAACCACCAGACTGGATGTCTTGCAGGCTTGCCTGTAAGACATTGTGTAAATAGATATTTATTTTGATAAGCGTTGAGGCTTGTGTGAGCTCTTCTTACGGCATCATGCTTGGCAGTAAAAGCTGTGATAGAGATAGAGGAAGGAGATGTTAATGTGGGAGTGATGGTGTTTGCCTTCCCAAGAAGCTGTTACGTGTGATGAGCCTTGCTTTCCTGGAAGGGGGTGTACAGCTGCCTGTCTGTGGGAAATACTGAATGAAGTACTTGGATGCATGGATTTCCTTTACTTAGTAAGCTGTCAGCTGTCTTTGTTCCAACTCGTGAGTTCTTGCACTTTCACGCGTGCAATTCTCTCCCCCAACCCAACTGGGGAGAGTTAGCAAGTGGCTGGGTGGTGCTGAGCTGCCTGCTGGCTTAAACCAGGAAATTTCCACACCTATCCTAGACAGCACATCGAATTTTAAAAAAAAACAAAGCAAAACAAAAAAGTGAACTAATGTATTCAATTACCTTGCTCCAAAACAGCACAGAAAAGCCTGCCAGAGAATTTCTCTCTTGCTCTACAAGGACCTACAAAACTCCCCATCCACACTTTGATTCAGGTGTTGCTCGCTGACATCCTACTTCTCTAAACCTACCTGCATTTAGGCCTTTAAACATCCATGGAAATTTGTCACATCGGACCACAGCAGGACACAATTCTCTCTTTCAGCCTGTGTATTTTCCTTTACGTACACCAAGGGTCAGTGGGTAAAAGCTGATTATTGAAATAAACATCCTATCTTTTCTAACTAAAATGCTTCTTTACCTTTTGGGTAGTAAGAATCTTCAGAGATGATACTATAAATAAAAGCTATTTTCTACAACTTTTCCTACCTGATCCAGCTCATTTTGATTCTCAGGGTATTTTCCATAGATTCTTTCACAATCACTCTAGCATATTTAGATATCTTCCGTCACTTCTGCCATTTTTCCAAAGTCAGCACAAGCATCTCACAACATTTTGGGAGGTGTGAACACACTCAACCGAACAGTAGCAATGGGGATTCAGGGTGACTTGGAATGTGAATATGCTAAATTAAACATTTGACTGGACTTCTTACTGTCATCGCTTCCTAGTCCCAATGCTTGTCTTGGAATCACTTGACTCTTCGCTTCAGAGGGGTTTGGCAACGCCTGCAATACTGTACTTGGAACATCAAAGTCAGTGTTTGGGCATTTGGTATGCATCCGTATGGGCCGAGCACTGGGGGCGGCCTCATGGCTGGGGCTTTCTGCTGCCAGGATCTTGCTCGAGGGGGACCATGGGGTGCTCATCCCCTCACCTTTCACCCCAGCAGCACTGACAGCCAGGATGGGGCCCAGATGAGACAAGCCAACTTCATTCAACCCAAAGAAACTTCTCTCACAGCTAAGATGGCCAGATGCCCCAAGGGGATTTCAACCTCTCCCTGAGCAATGTGCAATGCAGAGGAAGATAGATGCTTTGTTAACTAATAGATGGGGCCAGACTTTTTTTCAGTGGTGTCCAGCAACAGGACAAGAGGGAACGGGCACAAAGCGAGGCACAGAAAGTTCCACCCGAACATCACGAACCCTTCGTTTCTGTGAGGGTGACAGAGCACTGGACCGGGTTGCCCAGAGAGGCTGTGGAGTCTCCTTCTCATCAGATGTTCAAAACCTGCCTCAATGCCATCCTGTGCAACGTGCTCTGGGTGACCCTTCCTGCTAGGGGATTGGACCAGATTATCTCCAAAGGTCCCTTCCAACCTCAGCCATGCTGTGAGTCTGTGATTCTATGGCCCCAGAAGGAGAAAACAAACATTTTGGTTTTCTTGGGGGATACACAAAAATATTAAAAATCAAAGAATGCAGAGCTTGGCTGGTTCTAGAAATGACCCTTAACCTTTTATTAGTGTTCATGCTCATAAATTGCAGATCGGCACTGTCTTTTTAATGCTTCTTTGTCAAGGAAAAATTTATCAAGCTGCCAGGTGAAGGATTCAGGTCCTGAACATGAGACCACCACGTAGAGATGCCTTCACTGGAAGATCAGTCATACACAGAAGACTGCAGGAGATTACAGTAGTGATGCATAAAGCTCCACAGTCTACTATGATCTCTACAGAGCGAACTTCGTGTACGTGTGTAATCTCATTTTGTGTTTAAAATTAAGCACCAGTATAAATCTATTTCAGATTCAAACCTAAAATACTTGCTATACAGAAAGGGACAACCATTTCAATCCTCTGCAGAAGCACGTGATAGCAGCACAGAAAGATTAACAGGCTTTTTAAGATATCAGATCTTCCTTCTCACTTAGATATTTTATTTACAGTTGAACCATTTTCCCCTTCTCCCGTTTTTCATATTGGTGACTCCCTTATGAAAAGCCAAAATATTAACAAGAAAAGCTGTAGAACAGAGAGATCAGTTCTGGCTGTGCAAGCGATGTTCTAAAGGTGTTGTACGTGGCACCTAGTGCTCAAACAACGTATGTCATTACTTCCAGTACCATCTACTGCACTGCTTGGACATCAAAGTGTGCTTTACTTTAAGGAACGCATTTTCTAAACTCTGAAATTGCAAAGAGTCAACTACCAACTATCCTGTGATACCCTACAGAAATGCTGAAAGAAATAGTGACAATAGCTTCAGTTTATCAAAATCCTTCATTGTGATCGAAAGTTTTCTCCTGCACCGCGTTAAATAAAAGAATACCACATATGCTATAAAGCTGGAGATCAAATGATGAAAATCTAGGACACAGATGTATGAGTAAAACCCTACTTTTAAGGCATTAAGCCAAAAGGTAACCAGGGGAGACCTTATTGCTCTCTACAGCTACCTGAAAGGAAGGTGTTGGGGAGCTGGGAGTCAGCCTCTTCTCACAGGTAACCAATGATAGGACTAGAGGGAATGGGCTCAAGTTGTGCCAGGGGAGGTTCAGGTTGGAAATGAGGAGACATTTCTTCTCAGAAAGAGCAGTCAGGCACTGGGACGGGTTGCCCTGGGAGGTGCTGGAGTCACCGTCCCTGGGGGTGTTCAAGGAACAGCTGGACCTGGTACTTCGCGACATGGTTTAGTGGGTGACAGTGGTAGTATGGTGAAAGTGCCAAGTTGTCCCAGGGGAGGTTTAGTTTGGAAAGTCACCATCCATGGCGGTGTTTAAGGAAAGGCTGGCCGTGATACTTAGTGACATGTTTTAGTCGGTGATATTGATGGTAGGTGCACGGTTGGACCAGACGATCTTGGAGGTCTATTCCAACATTAATGATTCGATGACTCTATGCTTCAATGGTGACAGCTGAACTATCGGCCTGAAAAATATTTATTAGTGAGCATTTGTGAACAAATGAAATTGTTGCCCCCGGTTTGCAAAATGCTCTTCACGTCTTTTGCTGGGATAGAGGTAATTTTCTTCACTTGAGGAACACAAAATGCTGTGTTTTGGATTTGGGGTGACATTATTGCTGATCACACCTCGATGATTTAGTTGTGGCAGAGCAGGGCCTACACAGAGCCAAGGGCTTTTCAGCTTCTGTACTGACCTGTCAGCGAGGAAGCTGGGGGTGCAGCAGAAGCTGGAAGGGGACATTTTTTTGCCTTTCAACTTCGCTTGCAACTTTGCCCTCCTCTGGGCTGCAGTGCCAGCGCAACAGAAGAAGTCTCTTGGAGGGCCCCTGAGGTCCTTAGGGCCTGGGGATGGGAGCCCCTCAGGCTGAAGCTCCTTCTCCCACCAACATCTTCCCATGGCAACACGGCCATGTTTGGCTACAGGTGTGGGCCCCCGTCACAATGGCCATCACAGTGGCCTGCTCGTGTCACAGTAGCCACCGGCACCGCGCCTTTCCTGCTGGGCCCTATAAATACAGGAGCCCCACAGGCGGCCCACCACTTGCGAGGCTGCGAGGCTTTCCAACGCCAAGGCGGAGCGGAAGCAACAGGAGCCAGAGCGAGACGACGGGTGGGTGCCCATCATTGTGTGAGGCACTGAAGCGTCTGGTGGTGTTCTCAGACCCAAGGAGGAGTCTGCACCATCAGAAGACCAAGCGCAGTGGGAGGGGAAGATCGGCTTTCTCTCAAGAGCGATGGCCAGCGTTCACGTCAACGGCAGAATGCAGAGCGCGGCTGTGAAGCCATCAGGGAGCAGTGCGAGGCCCCAGCATCCAGCAAACCAGACCGGGATGACGAATGGCTACTATGGCAAGACGGCGATGGCCAGCGTCCACATGCCCAGCGCAACGCAGAGCGCGGCTCTGCAGGCAGCTGCAACCAACACAGGGCCCCAGAATGCCTGGAGAATGAACGGTGCGGGACAACGGCCCTACAATCATCCTGCCAAGAACCAGGGACAAAGGCACGTCCGTCTGCCAGCCAACAGGGTGGAGCCCATGGAGGTGGATCCGCCTCGAGATGAGCAGGAGCCCATGGAGGTGGATCCTCCACAAGATGCGGAAGAACCAATGGAAGTGGATTTACCACTGACACAACCATGGAGATCCCCTGGCACATCTTCGGTGTCCGTCGTCAGAGCCCGGCAAGACCATCGCAAGAGTGCCCGGACAGCTCCCTACGCGCGGCAGAGCCTGCGCGCCCACCACTAACTTGGGCAAAACCACCAGACTGGATGTCTTGCAGGCTTGCCTGTAAGACATTGTGTAAATAGATATTTATTTTGATAAGCGTTGAGGCTTGTGTGAGCTCTTCTTACGGCATCATGCTTGGCAGTAAAAGCTGTGATAGAGATAGAGGAAGGAGATGTTAATGTGGGAGTGATGGTGTTTGCCTTCCCAAGAAGCTGTTACGTGTGATGAGCCTTGCTTTCCTGGAAGGGGGTGTACAGCTGCCTGTCTGTGGGAAATACTGAATGAAGTACTTGGATGCATGGATTTCCTTTACTTAGTAAGCTGTCAGCTGTCTTTGTTCCAACTCGTGAGTTCTTGCACTTTCATGCGTGCAATTCTCTCCCCCAACCCAACTGGGGAGAGTTAGCAAGTGGCTGGGTGGTGCTGAGCTGCCTGCTGGCTTAAACCAGGAAATTTCCACACCTATCCTAGACAGCACATCGAATTTTAAAAAAACAAAGCAAAACAAAAAAGTGAACTAATGTATTCAATTACCTTGCTCCAAAACAGCACAGAAAAGCCTGCCAGAGAACTTCTCTCTTGCTCTACAAGGACCTACAAAACTCCCCATCCACACTTTGATTCAGGTGTTGCTCGCTGACATCCTACTTCTCTAAACCTACCTGCATTTAGGCCTTTAAACATCCATGGAAATTTGTCACATCGGACCACAGCAGGACACAATTCTCTCTTTCAGCCTGTGTATTTTCCTTTACGTACACCAAGGGTCAGTGGGTAAAAGCTGATTATTGAAATAAACATACTATCTTTTCTAACTAAAATGCTTCTTTACCTTTTGGGTAGTAAGAATCTTCAGAGATGATACTATAAATAAAAGCTATTTTCTACAACTTTTCCTACCTGATCCAGCTCATTTTGATTCTCAGGGTATTTTCCATAGATTCTTTCACAATCACTCTAGCATATTTAGATATCTTCCGTCACTTCTGCCATTTTTCCAAAGTCAGCACAAGCATCTCACAACATTTTGGGAGGTGTGAACACACTCAACCGAACAGTAGCAATGGGGATTCAGGGTGACTTGGAATGTGAATATGCTAAATTAAACATTTGACTGGACTTCTTACTGTCATCGCTTCCTAGTCCCAATGCTTGTCTTGGATTCACTTGACTCTTCGCTTCAGAGGGGTTTGGCAACGCCTGCAATACTGTACTTGGAACATCAAAGTCAGTGTTTGGGCATTTGGTATGCATCCGTATGGGCCGAGCACTGGGGGCGGCCTCATGGCTGGGGCTTTCTGCTGCCAGGATCTTGCTCGAGGGGGACCATGGGGTGCTCATCCCCTCACCTTTTACCCCAGCAGCACTGACAGCCAGGATGGGGCCCAGATAAGACAAGCCAACTTCATTCAACCCAAAGAAACTTCTCTCACAGCTAAGATTACAGAATTACAGAATTACAGAATTTTCTAGGTTGGAAGAGACCTCAAGGTCATCGAGTCCAACCTCCAACCTAACGCTAACAGCCCTCCACTAAACCATATCCCTAAGCTCTACATCTAAACGTCTTTTGAAGACTTCCAAGGATGGTGACTCCACCACTTCCCTGGGCAGCCTGTTCCAGTGCCTCACAACCCTTTCAGTGAAGATGGCCAGATGCCCCAAGGGGATTTCAACCTCTCCCTGAGCAATGTGCAATGCAGAGGAAGATAGATGCTTTGTTAACTAATAGATGGGGCCAGACTTTTTTTCAGTGGTGTCCAGCAACAGGACAAGAGGGAACGGGCACAAAGCGAGGCACAGAAAGTTCCACCCGAACATCACGAACCCTTCGTTTCTGTGAGGGTGACAGAGCACTGGACCGGGTTGCCCAGAGAGGCTGTGGAGTCTCCTTCTCATCAGATGTTCAAAACCTGCCTCAATGCCATCCTGTGCAACGTGCTCTGGGTGACCCTTCCTGCTAGGGGATTGGACCAGATTATCTCCAAAGGTCCCTTCCAACCTCAGCCATGCTGTGAGTCTGTGATTCTATGGCCCCAGAAGGAGAAAACAAACATTTTGGTTTTCTTGGGGGATACACAAAAATATTAAAAATCAAAGAATGCAGAGCTTGGCTGGTTCTAGAAATGACCCTTAACCTTTTATTAGTGTTCATGCTCATAAATTGCAGATCGGCACTGTCTTTTTAATGCTTCTTTGTCAAGGAAAAATTTATCAAGCTGCCAGGTGAAGGATTCAGGTCCTGAACATGAGACCACCACGTAGAGATGCCTTCACTGGAAGATCAGTCATACACAGAAGACTGCAGGAGATTACAGTAGTGATGCATAAAGCTCCACAGTCTACTATGATCTCTACAGAGCGAACTTCGTGTACGTGTGTAATCTCATTTTGTGTTTAAAATTAAGCACCAGTATAAATCTATTTCAGATTCAAACCTAAAATACTTGCTATACAGAAAGGGACAACCATTTCAATCCTCTGCAGAAGCACGTGATAGCAGCACAGAAAGATTAACAGGCTTTTTAAGATATCAGATCTTCCTTCTCACTTAGATATTTTATTTACAGTTGAACCATTTTCCCCTTCTCCCGTTTTTCATATTGGTGACTCCCTTATGAAAAGCCAAAATATTAACAAGAAAAGCTGTAGAACAGAGAGATCAGTTCTGGCTGTGCAAGCGATGTTCTAAAGGTGTTGTACGTGGCACCTAGTGCTCGAACAACGTATGTCATTACTTCCAGTACCATCTACTGCACTGCTTGGACATCAAAGTGTGCTTTACTTTAAGGAACGCATTTTCTAAACTCTGAAATTGCAAAGAGTCAACTACCAACTATCCTGTGATACCCTACAGAAATGCTGAAAGAAATAGTGACAATAGCTTCAGTTTATCAAAATCCTTCATTGTGATCGAAAGTTTTCTCCTGCACCGCGTTAAATAAAAGAATACCACATATGCTATAAAGCTGGAGATCAAATGATG
The DNA here is from genome assembly GCF_964211825.1 of Aythya ferina. NCBI lineage: Eukaryota > Metazoa > Chordata > Aves > Anseriformes > Anatidae > Aythya > Aythya ferina. The sequence continues at coordinate 90,886,287 of NC_140297.1, read as the reverse complement.
AAAATCTAGGACACAGATGTATGAGTAAAACCCTACTTTTAAGGCATTAAGCCAAAAGGTAACCAGGGGAGACCTTATTGCTCTCTACAGCTACCTGAAAGGAAGGTGTTGGGGAGCTGGGAGTCAGCCTCTTCTCACAGGTAACCAATGATAGGACTAGAGGGAATGGGCTCAAGTTGTGCCAGGGGAGGTTCAGGTTGGAAATGAGGAGACATTTCTTCTCAGAAAGAGCAGTCAGGCACTGGGACGGGTTGCCCTGGGAGGTGCTGGAGTCACCGTCCCTGGGGGTGTTCAAGGAACAGCTGGACCTGGTACTTCGCGACATGGTTTAGTGGGTGACAGTGGTAGTATGGTGAAAGTGCCAAGTTGTCCCAGGGGAGGTTTAGTTTGGAAAGTCACCATCCATGGCGGTGTTTAAGGAAAGGCTGGCCGTGATACTTAGTGACATGTTTTAGTCGGTGATATTGATGGTAGGTGCACGGTTGGACCAGACGATCTTGGAGGTCTATTCCAACATTAATGATTCGATGACTCTATGCTTCAATGGTGACAGCTGAACTATTGGCCTGAAAAATGTTTATTAGTGAGCATTTGTGAACAAATGAAATTGTTGCCCCCGGTTTGCAAAATGCTCTTCACGTCTTTTGCTGGGATAGAGGTAATTTTCTTCACTTGAGGAACACAAAATGCTGTGTTTTGGATTTGGGGTGACATTATTGCTGATCACACCTCGATGATTTAGTTGTGGCAGAGCAGGGCCTACACAGAGCCAAGGGCTTTTCAGCTTCTGTACTGACCTGTCAGCGAGGAAGCTGGGGGTGCAGCAGAAGCTGGAAGGGGACATTTTTTTGCCTTTCAACTTCGCTTGCAACTTTGCCCTCCTCTGGGCTGCAGTGCCAGCGCAACAGAAGAAGTCTCTTGGAGGGCCCCTGAGGTCCTTAGGGCCTGGGGATGGGAGCCCCTCAGGCTGAAGCTCCTTCTCCCACCAACATCTTCCCATGGCAACACGGCCATGTTTGGCTACAGGTGTGGGCCCCCGTCACAATGGCCATCACAGTGGCCTGCTCGTGTCACAGTAGCCACCGGCACCGCGCCTTTCCTGCTGGGCCCTATAAATACAGGAGCCCCACAGGCGGCCCACCACTTGCGAGGCTGCGAGGCTTTCCAACGCCAAGGCGGAGCGGAAGCAACAGGAGCCAGAGCGAGACGACGGGTGGGTGCCCATCATTGTGTGAGGCACTGAAGCGTCTGGTGGTGTTCTCAGACCCAAGGAGGAGTCTGCACCATCAGAAGACCAAGCGCAGTGGGAGGGGAAGATCGGCTTTCTCTCAAGAGCGATGGCCAGCGTTCACGTCAACGGCAGAATGCAGAGCGCGGCTGTGAAGCCATCAGGGAGCAGTGCGAGGCCCCAGCATCCAGCAAACCAGACCGGGATGACGAATGGCTACTATGGCAAGACGGCGATGGCCAGCGTCCACATGCCCAGCGCAACGCAGAGCGCGGCTCTGCAGGCAGCTGCAACCAACACAGGGCCCCAGAATGCCTGGAGAATGAACGGTGCGGGACAACGGCCCTACAATCATCCTGCCAAGAACCAGGGACAAAGGCACGTCCGTCTGCCAGCCAACAGGGTGGAGCCCATGGAGGTGGATCCGCCTCGAGATGAGCAGGAGCCCATGGAGGTGGATCCTCCACAAGATGCGGAAGAACCAATGGAAGTGGATTTACCACTGACACAACCATGGAGATCCCCTGGCACATCTTCGGTGTCCGTCGTCAGAGCCCGGCAAGACCATCGCAAGAATGCCCGGACAGCTCCCTACGCGCGGCAGAGCCTGCGCGCCCACCACTAACTTGGGCAAAACCACCAGACTGGATGTCTTGCAGGCTTGCCTGTAAGACATTGTGTAAATAGATATTTATTTTGATAAGCGTTGAGGCTTGTGTGAGCTCTTCTTACGGCATCATGCTTGGCAGTAAAAGCTGTGATAGAGATAGAGGAAGGAGATGTTAATGTGGGAGTGATGGTGTTTGCCTTCCCAAGAAGCTGTTACGTGTGATGAGCCTTGCTTTCCTGGAAGGGGGTGTACAGCTGCCTGTCTGTGGGAAATACTGAATGAAGTACTTGGATGCATGGATTTCCTTTACTTAGTAAGCTGTCAGCTGTCTTTGTTCCAACTCGTGAGTTCTTGCACTTTCACGCGTGCAATTCTCTCCCCCAACCCAACTGGGGAGAGTTAGCAAGTGGCTGGGTGGTGCTGAGCTGCCTGCTGGCTTAAACCAGGAAATTTCCACACCTATCCTAGACAGCACATCGAATTTAAAAAAACAAAGCAAAACAAAAAAGTGAACTAATGTATTCAATTACCTTGCTCCAAAACTGCACGAAGTTCAACAAGGCCAAGTGCTGGGTCCTGCAGCTGGGGCGCAATATCCCCAAGCAGAGCTACAGGCTGGGAGAGGAATGGTTGGAGAGCTGCCAGGCAGAGAAGGACCTGGGAGTGATGGTGGATAGTCGGCTGAATATGAGCCAGCAGTGTGCTCAGGTGGCCAAGAAGGCCAACGGCATCCTGGCTTGTATCAGGAACAGTGTGACCAGCAGGGCTAGGGAGGTGATCGTCCCCCTGTACTCAGCTCTGGTGAGGCCGCACCTCGAGTACTCTGTTCAGTTCTGGGCCCCTCGCTACAAGAAGGACATCGAGGTGCTTGAGCGGGTTCAGAGAAGGGCAACGAAGCTGGTGAGGGGCCTGGAGAACAAGTCCTACGAGGAGCGGCTGAGGGAGCTGGGCTTGTTCAGCCTGGAGAAAAGGAGGCTCAGGGGCGACCTTATCGCTCTCTATAGGTACCTCAAGGGAGGCTGTAGCGAGGTGGGGGTTGGTCTGTTCTCCCACGTGCCTGGTGACAGGAAGAGGGGGAATGGGCTTAAGTTGAGCCAGGGGAGTTTTAGGTTAGATGTTAGGAAGAACTTCTTTACTGAAAGGGTTGTGAGGCATTGGAACAGGCTGCCCAGTGGAGTGGTGGAGTCACCATCCCTGGAAGTCTTCAAAAGACGTTTAGATGTAGAGCTTAGGGATATGGTTTAGTGGGGACTGCTAGCATTAGGTCAGAGGTTGGACTCGATGATCTTGAGGTCTCTTCCAACCTAGAAATTCTGTGATTCTGTGATTCTGTGAAAACAGCACAGAAAAGCCTGCCAGAGAACTTCTCTCTTGCTCTACAAGAACCTACAAAACTCCCCATCCACACTTTGATTCAGGTGTTGCTCACTGACATCCTACTTCTCTAAACCTACCTGCATTTAGGCTGAAAAGAAATGTAACACTGAAAGAAATAGTAACAATAGCTTCAGTTTATCAAAATCCTTCATTGTTATCGAAAGTTTTCTCCTGCACTGCATTAAATAAAAGAATACCACATATGCTATAAAGCTGGAGATCAAATGATGAAAATCTAGGACACAGATGTATGAGTAAAACCCTAGTTTTAAGGCACTAAGCCAAAAGGTAACCATTTCCAGGCATGGGACTGGACTACAAAAATTAAATGAAAAAATAAACGAGTATCCATTTGCCACTGTTTGGTGAAAAACAGATTAAAATCAAACTAATAATTGAAATTGGTTGTTTAAGACTTTACTATTAATTCTTGATTACAGATCACATTTTCAGTATTCCCTGTGCCACTGGGTCCTTTTTGCTGTTTGTTTGATTTTTAAAGGGGAAGCAAGAGGAGAAGTTAGGTATGCAAGCAACTTCACTTTTTTCAATACCATGAGATCTATTCCATTGCCATTCATTTTCACCATCCATCAAGACCCGCGGCTGATACGAGCCAGAGCCAGAATGTATTTCCTTCAAGGGAAAAGACATGGACTTTTCAGGGGAAGCCTTATGTTAGCAACAGGGCTGTAATCCAAAGCACCCTTTGATAGAAGCAAGCGTACTGGAACAAAATTTATTTTAAGAAATAATACTTAGATATGAGTCTGTTCTATTTTAAAACATTCTTCTAGGGAAAAGCAAACAAACAAGAAAAAAACAACAACAACAACATTTAGTTGGAAAATACTGGGTATCATCTATCCTTCTAAGTGTCATATTATCTTACTCTTAGACTCCCTTCTCCCAACCCATCATGTTAAACACGGGAGCATGGGCCCGGTTCTACAGATGCAGGGTTAATTTTCAGTCGCATTGGTTTCCTGGTTCACCTCACCTCGTGGAGCAGTACTGGAACTGGAAAGGGGAATGCTACAATGGTCATCGGCACCTTTTATTTTCTATCTACCCCAGCTAATATAATTTTCTATACAGACAATGTGCTACAAGGGATGCTGTGCCTGCAGCTTAAGCAGAGCCAAGCACACCAAATTTTAATTTCTCTCAGTGACTCAAGGCCATGCCCAGCTTTGACACGTTAGCAATTCTATTCAGGTCACCAAATATAGTTACAGACAAACACTTGAAACGAAAAAGGAGATCTAGTCATAGTATGAAATAGTTTAAAAAAATAAAAATATAACAAAATTGCTCAGCTGTTGATACGGCAATTAAGAAACAGATGAGAAGACAGGGTGGGGAAGACAAGGGCTTCCCGCAACGGGAATGCAACGGGCTGCCTTGGGAGTTCCTCTCAGGAAACCATGCTGAAACGATAAACCTCCAACACGGCCAGCAGGATCACTACTCAGATCCTCTGCTGAAGTACAGAGCCAAAGGACCAAATTAATTCCTTGTGTAACCCCGGTGACTTCAAAGGAGTTAGCCCAGAGACGAAGTTGGCTTCAGGAATTTTAAAATGGACCCTGACCAATTCCCTCTAAGTAGGGCTCAGATGCGTGGCTTCTTGTGTTACAAAACTGCTTTGGCTTTGTAATGTTATTATGTCCTTTATCAGGGGTTTTTATTCATACGGAATGACTAAGGAACTCCAAACCAGTAGCACCACCTGATTAATATCAACCACTCTTCAAAGCATTTGTCTTAACACCAGGGGTTGTTGCTTTTTCAAGCTGGTGGGTCTCAGCGCTGATGACTTCATTGTGTGGTCTGTCTGGTCAAATTTGCTGCTGAAATCCAGCCTTTAGCAGCTGAAGGGTAATATTTTAAGTTAGTCATGAGCAGGATTTGAATGCTAAACTTGACCTCTCCACCTTTTCCAGTGTGTATATTTCTGTGCTTCCTCTGCAGCCTCTGTATGCCCATGTGCGGTTCTCTTCTTACTAGCTGCCAGAGGGACAAGATTAATGTTGCCTTGTCACGTATCAATAGCCACCAGCGAAACATAAACAGCCAAAAAGCTGTAATGACTTCTACTTATCTTTATATAAAACGGGATTTATGGTGATTGACCACATTTCCAGCAGCCAAAAGATGCGTAAGAAGTGATTACACAGTCTGACTGCTCTTCCCTGCTTCAACTTTAATTACGGTTAGGGGTGTCATGGACTAAGCACTCAATTTTTATGTGTCTCTCCCCTAAATGTTCAAAGCAGTGCTCCAGACAAAAGCTACCCCTGCAGCCAAAAGTATGGCTTTAACATTTGTAGATGCACTGCACAGTGCTACACTATTTAATTACAGGGGAGGAAGGTACATTCAGCAAACATAAGGGCATCACTGCTGGCCTCAGGAGCATCTCCACAGCCCGTGTAGTATGGTCTGTTGGATTTTTTTTTCAAGATCTGAATCAAACTGTAAATTCTCCACCCTTTGTCTTTACCTCCTGAAGCTCTGCTGTGATAGTGTGGGTGGCTGAAAGAATTGGTTGAATCTGCTTTTTCTTCCACGATGCTTCTTTCACTGCAATTTTTCTACGTCTCTTACAGGATATTCTGTTTTTCATCAAACACAGGCAGACTTTCAGGCCGTGCTGCTAAAGCCTGATTCAGCCACATTGTAGGAGAAGAAAGTATCTATAAAAAATGTTATAAAGGTAATAACCCTTGTTAAGAACATCCGTTCCTGGCATAATTTCAAGTTTTATAATGCATTTTAACCAATCTCCTCACACAAGCTCATTCAAATTCATACAAATGCACAGTCTCAGAGCAAAAATGAGTGACTACCAGCAAAACAATTAATTTAACAGGCAGCAGCAGGCATACAAAATACTCAGTTTCCATACTCCAAGTGTATGCAGGTAGCATGTACGGCAAAGGATCGATATTCGGCCTCATTAATGAGCTCATTACCTCTGACTCGGTGCTTTCATTAAGTACATCTGGCTGCATTAAGAAAAGCATCATGTATATTTTATACGTGATTTTGCTCATCATTTCAGAATGATATGAAAATCAGTTCATAATGGAAGGCAGAGCTGGAACCGATGAAGACAGAAATTGCTACATTAAATCAGCCTGGATGCACTACCACTTGACAGCTGCAAAACCCAGCTGCTGTGGAGCGGGCTGCAAGACCTCCACCACAGACAGATGTGGGATAATCAGCCAGGATCCTGAGGTGCATCTTGATCTCTAACAGGTAAGAGTTTAGATTAAGACAGATAATGATTAACCAGCTCTTCATGAATGGTAACCAGACACAGATTTACAGGGGAAGGAGGAAGACCCAAGGATGGTGTGGGGGTGGACACACAACTTTAAGCCTTTTCCTTGGCTATTTCTCTGTGCCCAAAAGCTTAGCAGAAGCAGCCTCAGAGCCACTGCCTGTCAAACAGGAAGAAAAGACAGACATTTCCTTCCACCTCCCCTCCAATTCAGGTTTGGAAATAGACAAGAGCAACCTATGGACATGGGGATGTCTGGAAACTCCCTATGGACTAATGATGGAGTTCCTGTCTTACTCAGAAACACCTCTATAGGACCTACCAAGCCTTTCCCTTCTTTCCGTGTGCTCTGAAATACCGAAGGAAAACGAGGGGTATTTCTCAGTGAGCTGAGAAAACATTCTTCTCTTCCTGATTCAGTAAATCCATTATTTGAAATCATTGTCTATATTACAAGCATGCAGTAAGTAAAAATTATCTGTAATTCTCACATACCTCACCAGGGAAAAAAAAGAACATCCCACACGTACCTCATTTCATGATTGAAGCTAATCATTTATCAGTTGCCGTAGTGCTGTTATCTACTATCTAAACGACATGGAGAATTACCACTATCAGTGTCCTAGTACTGATATATTATCCCTATCAGGAGTAATTATTTGGTTTCACATGTAGAGTTTCAGTCAGTATCTGGGGTCTATGCCAATATGCACTCAACATCAAATAAAAGGGCAGTCATGATATAAGCAGGCCTTTATCGCTCTTGCGATAACTACCAGTAAATCTCTAAGAGATTTGTGGCTTTTCTTTAAGGCTTTTAGCAAAGGAATCTTTACAAAATAAAGAAAAAGTCTCTCCAATGCTTATAAATTCCTGAATAAAGCTGAAGCTACTCTTTTCAGCCACATATCTAATCATCCATGGTTTTAGCAAACAGAACTTTTAATAATTCATTTCAAAACATTGAAGTACCTTAGAGTTTTCCCTGGTGTCCCAGATGAACAAATACTAGCAAAATTTATCATAATTCTGTAAAATAAACAGGAATTTAGGTGACTTCAAGCTCTACCAGACTGAATTTTAACTTTCAAGCCAATTTATTTGGGGATCTTGGGGGGTGTTCATATGGTATGGATGAGCCCAAACTTGTCCTCCAGTTTCTTCAGTCTGGGACCAAACAGCAGGCAAACAATTAATTCCCATTTATACAGAGATTTTATTCAGGATAATAAATAAGCAGAGGAAACAACTGAACTCCAAAGAATCATCTGCATTCAGGTTCAGTTTGATACGTCTTAGTAAAACCAGATGGCTGAGTCGAGCACTGCTAGAAGGCAGACATTTCCTGTGAAAGCATCAAGCTACCCCGACACTCTTCTTTAGAAAAGCCTTCTTTGTAGCTTCAGTCTTATCAACGATGTAAATCACAATCTTGGCACTTCGGTGCCTTCGCTCTGAAATACAGCTGAGCAGGAACAACATCAGTTCAATTTTTAAGGGAAGTGGAAAGAAGCAGTGTTCATGTCTATAAGGGTGGCCCTGAGCAAGCTGCCTGCCTGTGCTAACCTACCCTTATGATGAGTTTTGAGTTACTCCGACTCTTCATGCTCTCACTAATGCCAAAAGCTTGTAAAAGAAAACAAAAACATTCTGTAAAAAGGAGGATAGCATCCACCAAATATCTCCTTTCTCTACGTATTTCGCAAAGGCAACAGTACTATCCTCTATCAACTTTCCAGAGCAGCAAGACTTTTAAAGTGCAAAATATACTAGTGTTCTAAAGTAAGTAAATATTCATTTTGAAGTTCCTAATTCTTTAGTACAAGATAAATTGAACATTATGCAAGCTCTGAGGACTCCATAAGGTTAAGATTTAGAGAGACTTTTAACAATGGTAAGGAAATATTCCTACTGAAGAATCTCTTCTGCAGGAGTTAAATCTCTCATGTAACGTATGCCAAGAGACCGCAAAGGTAGGAGCTTATGTTTGTATTATAAATAATGATGGCATCACTTACTAAGTGCTACATTCTTCAGTTCCACAAACCTGACAAAACCAGAACGGCTGCTGCTGAAACGTGATTTATATCACGGCCTTACTTAAGTGGAATTGTTTCATGACCTGTTAATGTATGTGGTTCTGTGCATGTGTATATGCAATTATGTTGTTGCATTTTACATATATATGCACATTCACACACATTTTGTTAGGAATGAATCATATACACTTCAGAATAAAACTAGGTATTTATTTTGGAAAAGGGGGGTGCTTAGTTGGTTCTGATTTTTGAAGGAGATGGCAGCACATTGGACATGGTCACGTCTGGAATAACCAGGAATGAGAAACCTTACAAAGAATAAGAAAGAACCCCACTATCCAAAATCTCTGAATGATATATGCTGAACAAAATGTATGAAATGTGTACGTATCCATACATTTCATATATATGAAATGAGATTCTGTAATATGACAACCTTTCCCTTCTTTTCAGCTGAAGTATTTTAAAGTGAATGTTGTTTGTATCGCATTGTGCCACCTATTTGTTATTTTGCCACTTTTTTCCTTAATTGTAAGCAAGATCCAAGATGGCTCAAGAAGCAGAATAGTGATGCCCAAGTACTATTTATGCCTACATCCATCTGGGAAATGAAAGGTTGATAACACTGTATCATTTTTTAACAAAGAAGAAAGGACGTGGTCCTGTGTGACATGATTTAGGTTTTCCTGCTCCGGTAAGGGAATTGGACTAGATGATCTTTCAAGGTTCCTTCCAATCCCTAACATTCTGTGATTCTGTGTGAATCTGGAATTTCTAGGAATTGTATCACCTAGGCAAAGATGGAATGAAAGTTGAAGATATATCATAGTATTTCAAGCACCTTTCAAGAAGTCCTTTTTCTGCAAGTCTTGTAATACATGCTATTTTGGTACTGTTTTCATCATTTTCACCCTAAGGAATTATTTCTTTCCCCTCAGTAAAATTACTGATGGTTGAAAGGGATAACCCAAGCTACTCATCTTTCTCCCTCTAACCTTTGCACGTGTACAGATTCAGAACACATCCTGATGGCTTCTTACTAAGGAAGATAACACTTATAATTTATGGTATTTCTGAAAAAGAAGTATTTTGTATGGTATGGTATGTTATATGTATGCTACATTACGTTATATGTATAGTATGTTATACTATATGTATAGCATGGTGTAGACAGTGGCTCACATAAACTCCACCTTAATCTCTAATCTGCTATTCATTAAGTCTTTTTTCCTAATACATATCTTTTTTTTTTTTTTTTTTTTTTTTATGTCTAAGGTAGTAAGCACGATTTAGATTTTTATAGAGATTGCACATGTCACTACGCTTGCTCACAACACATGTCAATACACAGATAATTATCCAGCCTGTAATTATTTTATTTTTTATTTTTTATCCTTTGGAGGAGTTGCACATGCATTAAAATTCAATGTCTGTCTCTGAATGTGGAGATGGTTTGCGAAGGAGTTACAGGGGGTAATGGGGGCAAACTGACAGCGGCTGTTTCAATTTTGGTTAATACTAAGCATCAGTCTTGCTATTACTGGTGGTAAAACAACATAGTGAAATACACTAAAATACAGACATTAACTTTGTAATATGTAACTTGCATCTGCTATTACTATTTCCCTAAGTATTGCCTATTATGACTAATTTATCTGTGGTTCGCTCCTGATGCCTACCATTGTTTCCCAAACATTGTATTTTTGTATTATATATATTATATTTTATATATATATTATATATATTATATTTTGTATATATTTTGTACCATTGTATTCCCAAACTTGGGAATACACAGCACACAGTACAAGGAAAGGATACTTCTTAGTCCTCCTTTCCAATTCAACTGCCACAGCTGGTGGTGGTAGCACCTCCACTGCTGACAGAGAAGCTGAATTTGTTGCACTTGCACCTCAAGGTACTGTCAAACACAGATCCTAAATCAATTGCCCTGTCAGCTGCTTCTGCAAATGATTTCATAACTACACAGGCAGATCAAAACATTAAACAAATTTCCTAGCTCTTTGATCACCAGGCTTGCCTCCATGGGTGGGTTCTCCTGCTTGGCAGGACTCGCTTCATCCTTCTACCTGAATACCTATTTGTGTGGTACTCAGGGCTTAATACACAGCATGTAATTTACTATGTAAGGGATAAAACACATACATTTTAAGTGAAATTTAAGGAGAAAAAAAGGTCGTACATGGAAAGCTTTAATAACAATAAAAATGAAACTATATGAATCTCTGTGCAGCATGTCTAAAATCCCACTCCCAAAATTTAAAATAGCTACCTTGACCATAGTTTTGTGAACAAATGACCAGGCCGCCCGTAAGTGACAGATGCAAATACACTGTGAATTTTCTGATCTAACAATTGTATTGCGTATGGTAAAGGACACTGTTTACTTTCTGACTTGTAACGTGTTATCTGATTTGCAGAAATTCAAGCAATCTTTCTTTACGTGGCAAACAGAAGGCACGTGTACTTCAGAAAGACCTTTTCACGTGTTGTCTGCTCTAACTCAAGAGCAGTTGCATGTTCCACTTAAGAAGGACTCTAATGGACATGGGAATTAACAGATTTTTTTCTCATTGCCAAACAATTCTTAAATATGATTTTGTGCTGTAATATAATCAATTATAGAATAATAGCAAAATTAAATATATCCATTTACCAAATAAAAATTAAATAAAATAGTAAGAGCTCTCATATAGGTTCAGAGCATTTACTCCAATTACTCCTAAAAATCTGTTCATCTGCTACTGGACACTTATGTCATCACACATTAAAAATTACTAAAAAGAAAAACCAGTTTGGCTTCACTCAAGAATCAAGTGGGTTGGCAGCTGCGTTCACTCAGAGGGAGCTGAACTGGAAAGCAGTAATGATTAACAAAATGAACGAAACCTACATTGTTTTCTGTAAACTTACTGATGATGTAAAACATATTGATATAAAGCACAAAAAAATAAATAACATAATGACCAAAAAGTTACTTTCACATCTTTTAATAGACAATACTGACATCATTCTTTATTAAGAAGCAAGAGCTGATTACATCCCAGACCCACTGCAATTTCAACAGTAAGGGTCTGGCTTTATGTCTAGCAGTCCTTATGTATATTGTCCTATAAAACTTGCTTTCTTTTGCTGGTGGTATTTCAGTGTTCTTACGACACAAAATGCATTGTAGCAGCACAGAGTGTTAGCTTGCAATCAGAAAACCAGCACAGATTGTAATAGTTTGTCATTTGGGCATTTTTCTTTTTTTATTTCTTGATAATATAATAGTGCAACCATGAAAAGTGAAAGTTTTATCATTTTAGACACTATATTCTACCAGAGAAGTGTCTTAGGAGGGTCTTAAGCAGACCAACAGCAAGCTATTTAAAAAAGGAATTTGTTTTGCAAGTCTGGATAAAGTCATTTTCCAATGAATTTCATTACCTTGATAGAGGCTTAGAGGCTCTTTGTGATGAATAAAATAATTATGGTTTGAAGATAAAAAGCAGTTAAAACCAATCATAAAATGTTGGCCAGGAAAACTCCCCAACACAGGTGTGCTGCCATAATCAGCACATGTTACTGCAGCAGTGGTATGTGGTTGGTTGTGTCTGGGTGAAAAGTAAGGAAAGCGGATTAAGGCAGTCACAGATCGGAATTCCACTTTGCATTCAATAAACTTTTGTTAACAACACTGGACAAACACCTCAGTCATTTCTCTGCTCATGTGATCGAGAAGAAAATTCCTCCAGCATCTGTGGTCATGACTGCAGCCATGGAGGAACCCTGGATAAAGAAAAATCCGTGGTCTTGATCAATCTTCTTATGGTTGCCCAACTGACTCCAGGTCATCCTGCAGATTCAGGGTCAACAGGCACGAGGAGTTGATATGCTTTCAACTGTTGGAATGCCCTGAACAACAAAACTGCTCTAGATTTGATGCTTGTGATGTTCTGACAACTGAAATTTATTTTCATTTAATGAAATGAAACATAAAATCATTTGTCGATGCCAGCAACGGAGGACACAGGCCCTTGCACCTGCAGCTCCCAGAGCCTCCTGTCCCACCTGCCAGGCTGTGTACCTGTGCTTGTGTCTCCGCTTAGTCTCCAAAACACTTACAAGCTGTTTTTTCTCTTGTTTTGTTCTTTGAAGATACCCAATAACATTTAGGAGATTTGCCATGCTGATTTTTCAGAGCTATGCCAGAAAAGCTTAATAAAATGGCTGAAACATGTCATCTCTTTATGTGGAGGTGGAAAGAGCAGCTATGCACCAGATTTCTGCAGATGTCTTTATCTGCACGTTTGACACAACGAGAAACTTGGATTCAGCTCATTTTTACATTTTAAAACCAAACTGTGAGACCCCACTGAAGTTTCCCCAGACTCACAGACCTCCAGTATTTCCTTCAGTCTCCTGTCACTCTCTTGGCCCTTTCAAAAAGGCCTGAGGGCCTCCTGGCACGCTATCAGCAACCTCAGACTCTGCAGGCCTCCCCAGCTGCTTACCTGGTCTTCCTGGGCTTTTCTCAAAGACTGAGTTTTAATGTTAAATAAAGCTCTTTCTTCCTTCAATTCTTCTGTTCTAAGCCAGCTACTTCTTCTCCCGTGCCTCAGAAGATGTAGATTTTTCTGCCTCAAAAGTGGAATTGCCTGACGTTTCTGAGGGGAACTGGAAGATACTTACACCTTCATTGGACCCCCACTGCACAGTAATTTTACACAGATTTACTGATTCAATTTGTTGTTTTCATTCCTTAGCTGCACTTTACTTTATATGCAGTTGGGCTGCAAAAACTGTCAGCTTTTGCAAGCCAAATGGCAATACCAGTCCCAACACCACCTCAATTTGCTTTCATCTCAGGAGACTTAGTGAAATTGTTAAGCATCCCAGACTAATAAACAGAATAATCTTGTAATATTTGGGCGCATTTTCAATACTGCAGAGACAAGGGATTTTTGATATTTTCTGGAATCACCACAAGCATTTAATATGGTTGCCTTCTTTGTTTTGTAAGACCACATTAAATCCTGATAGGCAGCAAACCCAAGAGCAAACGTGCATCATCAAATTGTATTTCTCTCACTTAGGCAATTGAAGTATATTACTTTCAGAAGACAATATCTGGACACAAATTAAGCTGAACAAATTGACAGTCTTGAAGGTCAGCTCAGAGATAAATACTAGTTTCATTGCAGTTAAATCCAATGATATGCTGAATGGCAGGAACGAAGACGAGATTGTTTTGGCTGCACCTCCTTCGTGCGCAAGAAAAGACAGACAATTCTTTGAAATGTGGTTAGAAGGAAACAGTAGGGTATGTTCAAACCCTGGAAGCTGAATCAGAATTTCTTGTTCCACTTTGAAATATGAGAAAAAGCATATTCACTTTTGAAACTGGTCTTGAGTTTCAGCAACAGAAAAAAAGAAAAAAATAAAAGAAAAAAAAAAGGCTTGTCCAAAAGAGCCTGACAACATCACGAGATAAATCTGAATGTGACAACGAACACTGGTCCCTGTTCTTCTCCTCCTTTCTCTTCATGAGTATTAAAGACAGAGCAATGCTGACAGCTGGAGCAGCGAGTGATTAACTCCAGCAGAATGAGCACAGAATAACACAGCCCTAGCTGTACCCCATACAGTTTACAACTTTCTGTCTGTCTAGACCCAAGAGAGTACATGATTTATCCTAAATTAATACCACTGCTGCTAGATCTGGCATTGTCACAGCTCGGCCACCCCACAGCAAGCTGTCAGAAGAGCAGACCAACTCCAAGAACCTCTACCTCCATCTCTGAGCACACGATACTTCAGAGACCAGCAATGGGTTGTAGCGTCCTGCTCTTGCTTTGGATACGAATACTTGGCAGCAAAGGTATTCAGCATCTTTAAAGCTAGCCATTACCCAGTGCTGTCAACCTCAGCTGCTCCACGAAATCTTAAGACTTTAAAAATAAACCAAGCATTTTAAAATTAGTAAATTCGAGATTTTGTTTTCTTTTTTCTTTCTTTATTTATTTTTCTTCCCCATTTCATTTCAAGTCTTAGGAGACATTTAGAAACATTTTCACAGGAGCCTCCAAGAACCTGACAGTTAAAAATTTCCTTCTTACCCCAAATTTTCCCCCAGTCACTCCACTCCTGAGAACAACTTTACTGAAAGTAACAAGCTTTATTGAATGATGTGTTAATACCACCACCAAGTATCAACTATTCTTGGCTTTTTTAGGACAATGGGCGTGCTGGATCAGACCCAATGCGTGCCTGGTCTAATCCACTACTTCAGACTGCGGTCAGCAGCGGCTTCAGAAGGGCGACGTAGAAGCCTGCAGCACTTGAACAATAATACCCTGTGTGCTACCAATCTTCCAATTTCAGTTTGAAGTTTAATAATTTTATCAATAATTAAAAATACTTCTCCTAGCAAGGGCAGTGAGTCTTCAGAAAACCCCACCCTAGTGTAAAAGAAAGTATTTAATACAAACAAATTTATCTTTCTGTCACACTCCAGCTAGTACAGCACATTGAATTTTGCACTACTCTTCAGTATTGCAGCACCATTTCTGTTTCCTATAAACAAGCTTCCTCCACAGAGCATAGCCAGAGGCGAGAAAAGTAATAAGAAGAAGGCAAAAAAATAGAAGAAGAGCAAAAAGTGCCAAATGTGTGTTGGCTGCTTCTGACAAAAGTACTATTTGTCATGCATTATGCTAAGTACTGTTCAGCATATTTCCAAGCTGCTGAGAAATGGAGGGATTGTCTGTAGCATAAAGTACCTTCTATCTGTGTGTCACAGTCTATATTATATAAAGCTACTTGTGTTCAAAGGAATGAATGGCAATGCCTACTCGGCATGGAGGTGGTGCCTGGCCAACCACACACAGCTCCCTGTTTTTTTCCAGAACAAAAACTTTTCTACCACCTGTCCCCAGAGCTCTGCAGCTGAAGAGGGGCAATCCCAAATACATGCTAAAGTAAAGCCCCTGAGCCAGTGACAAAGACCATATCCCCTGACTCGCTTCAGATAGATAATGCTGCAATCCAGGAGCAACTCCTGAAAACAAGGCAGATATTCATGACATCAGTTTGCAGAGGTTAAGCCAACAAAGTCTGTATGAAGATTCTTGCCCTGTTTGTTGCAATTTCCAGAAGTGTCAGAAAGTAGAGAAGAGTGAGAAAGAGTCAAATCTCACTCCCACCTTTGAAAGTCTGATAGGATTAATGTCCTTACATTTTCTGGTTGCTTACAGCAGAAAAAGTGATAGCAAATACTGCTGTAGGTGTCTTATCTGCTAATCCAAACACAAAAAGAGTTTTCTGTATGCAACACTCAGATTTAAAAATAGTACCAAAATGAGCATCTTTAGCAACTGGTGGCTGTTAAAAGGATCACCCACTACATTCAACAACAGCAGTGAAAAAGCAGGTACTATGCAACCAAAACAAATGGGTCAGACATCACAAAGCAAAACATAGCACGTGAAAAACGCATGTGTAGAACATGCAGAAAGCAAACAAAATCTCAAAAGCAGTGCAGAAATCACAGTGTGTGGATGCACAGCGGTTTCAAATCTACCATGTGTGAGGAAAATCTTTGCAAGGGTATTAGCAGTCTCACTGACAGCTGCCACCAGACCCTTGGTTCTACCAGCTATGACTCAGAAGTGGTAGTTCAGCTCTCTGTTAAACATCTTACCGTACAAGAAGAAATAATCACAACAGTAAACATGTTCAAATGAAGCAGGAGTAAAATAAAAAGGCTGTCAGACAGCAGCCACAGAAGGTAAAGGGCAGGTGCAACATTCACAAATAAAAGGGAGAGAATACTGACATTAATGCTGAGCTGCACTAAATCTGACAGCTGAAAACACAATAAAATCTGCTTGCAAATAAGTATGCAGGAAGACAAATAAGCAAGCTCTATCAAAAAATTTGTAATAAAAAGAATTTACTATGAATGCCAGTGTTTTTATCTTTACTCTTAAGACAAAAGTATTCCAAATTTACACACAGCATCAAGTTGAAAAGAAATTTCAGGTTTCTCTAAGGGACATATTCTGTTTTATTCCTTTGTAGCCACCCTTTCTTATAAACGTACACTATAAACTAGGCAACAATAATGATCACTGGTATATCTGCCTTGGCTAAGATATCAATGTATTCCACTAAAACTCAGCCTGTCACAAATGCAGTTATTTTTCTGTAATCTATACAACTTTGATCCATTATAGCACTAAAAAAAAAGTCAATAAAATACCTGGTTTGTATTGATTTAAATAACAAGGTAAGACTCCTAGGAAAACAACACCTGTTTGTACAACTTCATAGCTTTAAATAATGAAGAAAAAAAAAATCTGAGGATTTTCATTAAAAGACATTCTTACATATACACGACTCACTGCAGGCAGAGAAAAAGCTTTTGCAAGGACATATCAAGTGAAACGTTTATTAGCCTTCTCCAGTTTACAGATCTCCCAAGCTCCCACATTTTGTAATGTTGGGAAACGGAGGCTATAAACAGCCTAAATCTGCCAAGAAAACCAACTTCATTGAGGCCAACTAAAAGACAGCAAGACTTCTCCCCCTTTACTCCCCACCCCGATGCTGTTCCTTCCATAAAGACATATCACAATGAATGACTGACCATGCTGTGCTACATCCTCCAGTTGAGCTATATCACAAAAATATTTACATCTGTGCACATGAAGCATTCCTCTCACCCCCTTTTTTTATTATTAAATAAATAAATAAATAAATGCTACTTTCATCTCTGCCTCCAAGCTCTGTATTTATCATCAGACCTACTTTCTTCTTTCCCTGGGCCTCCTCAAGTCTCATCAGTTTCTCATCCTTCCTTTATCTGATTCTGCATTTTGCTTTCCTTTGCTAGTTGGAGCTCAGTAAATGCTATGGCCTGGTTAGTCATTTCCCTTCTCCAGTCTTCTACCTTCATTCCCTTCCTTAGTATATTTCATCTGAAAGGCCCACAGATTTTTGAATTTGTGTTTTAGGTTTTATTAATTTATTTTAATTGCAAATTTTATTTTAATGGAAATGAATTTTCCGCAAGAGCAGAGTACCGCAGAAACGCTATGAAAATGAAGTCAAAAGGAGCAAAACAATTAACTTAAAAACACAGAAGAAGAGAATTTTAGTGGAACCACCCTAAATTCATTAGGTTTAAACACAGGCTCAAGGGTATCTACTGCTTGTGTGGTGAGGTACACGAGTCCTCAGGCCCACAAGGACGAAGGCACCCTAGGGAGGTGGCAGCAAGAGAGGCGCAGGTTGCCCTCTGTGGGGTGGCACCGGGGCCACCTGGGTCTCACCAGGCTGGTGCCACACAAGGATGCAGAGGGTGAGCCCCTTCTGCAGGGCGCAGAGTTGCTCACTTGCCAGGAACCTCCCTGAGGTTCATTTTTTCTTTAGGGCCAGGTCAAAGGCTGCCAAATCTCACCATGAACCAGGGCAAGAAACAGGCCACATTGCTCCGCAGAGCTGCCTCTCCATATTTCTAGCTTCTCACCATTTCAGGCCACATAAGTAACTGAAAATAAAGCCTACAGACCCTGAGCACTGCTGCTACACGTTCACCATTGCCAACATATGCCATAAAAGTTATACCATTATTACGTACTCTAAATTATTGTTCAATTTATTTTTCTGTTTGAGATTTGGGCAAAACAGTACAAACAAACAACTGTCTTGCTAACAGTATTCAGCCAAATTAAAAATCAATCATTTTATAGTAAATTTGGAATCGCACAAGTTAAAATTTCTAATAACCTAACACTTCTGCTTGCATTGACCGCCATCCCATTTGTTAGCTATATGGAGTCTCGCCCTCTCATTCTCTTGTCATTTACATACAGCAAAAAGATTTCCTTGTGGATGTGCCAGCAAGCTCTGGCATACTTTTGAGCTTTTTTTTTGTTATTTGGTTTTTCTTCTTTAAATACTCTAAGCACGTTATTCATTGTCTTTTAACTACCGACACACACAGTAACACAACCATGCATTACACAAGCAGTCTGACTTACCACCTTGTATCTTGCTCTAGCAAAACATATTAAAATACAACAGAAACAGAGGAAGGATATACACAGGTAGCTTGATGCTGGGGGGCAGATGAAAGCAACCTGTTTTGTCCAGGAGAGAAAAAGAGTAGTGGGGAAGCCCCTGAGTTGTCCCAAAACAACAGGGTACCTTCTGTGAATTAATATGGGAAAAAATGGAGAATAAACTTCAGCAATGCTCTGTAATGGCTATTTTTAAATGGCAAACTACACCTTTGAGCTGACCAAAGAATTAAATGTAGTTGTCTAAGGAAGGAAGAACTGTGAGCACCTCAGTGGCTTGTTCAAAGCTGGAAGCACGTATGCTCAGTGGCTTTATTTATTCAATAGTTCAAAGTTTCATTTCATATCAACATTGCCCAAGACAATTCCGTTCATTATTTTAAGAGGAGCTAAAGATGGAAACTTTTAACGTAGCCTCCATTTAGATTATTGTGGTAAGGAATGGCATTTCCATCACCCCGCGAACACAGGCGCTTTGTTAGAAAGTGGCCAGACAAAGGAAACGAGACAGAGCGCTCATTGACTCCTTGCCGGAACTATTTTGACTGGCAGCAATTTTTGACTGATGAGGCATCCGCAGCTCAGCACAGCGGCTCCTCCGAAGACAAGAAGCTTGTAACACACCCAGGGCCTCTCGTACAAAGGATGCTACTTTACAATGCCAATGAGAGCTCCCACTGCATCTTCCTTGGAGCTCCTAAGCCACGCCAACATTTACTCTTACCAGGGAAGACCAAAGACTGTGCTTTTCTTTTGGAGACAACGGCCCTAAAACATGCTCTCCAAAAGGAATGTGCTCTAGGACAACTGGAAGGGCTCCAAGGAGCTGGATGTGCTACCACCCACAAGGGACAGCAAGGCTGATATCAAGGAATCAGAGCGGAGGCTGGGACTCCAAACAACATGATATGCTATGCTATGATATGCGTTTTTTCAAGCAGTCAATCATTATTCACAGATACTGGAAATCCTTGAATCAGAAATTTTAGAAAGCTTTCCCTCAAAGCATAGTCTGGGGAAGAAGAGGAAGAGTCAAACCACTCTCCGGCCCTTGACTTACAAATACAACAATATAAATATTTATGCTCTGTGAAACCAAACAATCATCAATAATACATAATACTGGTCAGGATAACTTAGTCCAAATGTGCAACTATTTGTTCTTTTTGTTGTTTGTCTGTTTGTTTAGAAATTATGTTGGATACCTTCTTCTTCCTTGAGAAGTAGGCTAGGGAATCCTGATCTAGTCACATTTTGCAAGTTGGCCCCACACCCCAGATGGTTTTCCTTTGTCTCAAAGGCACTTATGACCTCTCCACTCTTCACCTGGGTATAAAGTAGTTCTGCTTGCTATAGCACCTTAAAAAATATTCTGTTACTACATTTTTATCAGCAATTCAGAAAGTCTGCCAATTGCGTGCAGGCCCAGATCAGATCTCCTCTAATACATTTTAGTGTCAGCCTTAATCTTGCAATAAATTGCAAGATTGCCACAGGTTATGCACAACAGGAGCTCATCACGTATTTCTTTTTTCCCCTCTTATTGGGCAAGGCTACACAAGCTTACACAAGGCTTACACAAGGCTTACACAAGCAATTTACTTCAATGGAATATTATTTGAAGTAAAATGGACAAAATAATATTACGACCTCATAGTTACAAACAGATGTAGGCGCAAAAAAGACACTGGTTTATACAAAAATAAGCAGAAACCATTAAAGTCTCTTTAGTCTCCAGCTTTGCCTGCAATGACCACGCCAACACACTTTAGGAATTCATTTTCCATCTTCAAACACCTTTACAACACCAGCAGATCCTTCCAGTACAACCAATGGAAAGCTACCATCAACATGCACAAAGGCACGGCAACCCAACACCAAACATCATGCCCTGCTCT
Organism: Aythya ferina; assembly: GCF_964211825.1. Taxonomy (NCBI): domain Eukaryota; kingdom Metazoa; phylum Chordata; class Aves; order Anseriformes; family Anatidae; genus Aythya; species Aythya ferina. The sequence continues at coordinate 90,865,755 of NC_140297.1, read as the reverse complement.
GAGATCTGCTAATGCCTTCTGTCTCAAAGCCCTGTCTCTCTCCCTCCACCTGCCCTTCTCCCATCTGCTCGCCTCCTCCGGGCAGGGAGGGAAGCACTTGGAGGTAGGTGACCAGGGTCCGCAGCACATCCATGGGCAGGCCCATCGCCCCGATACCACCCTTGTGGTGGTTTTACCCTTCCTCTTTTTGCCTCATCCTCTTCTGCATCACTTCAGTGCTTTCCCACCAGCCTTCTCTTGCAGCCTGATTTACAGCTTCCTCAAGTCTCCAAAAGCGGCTTCCACTGACGTCAGTGATTTAGAGTCTCTGCTGTCCTTTCAAGGAGGCACATATTTGCCTTATTTGTGAGTTTTATAAATGACTCTGAGAGTGCTGCCTGCTGATTTACACCTCACCTTTCACAGCTCCGTATAAATCTACTTTTCTCTGCCCCAGTCCATATACTCATTCTGTAGAGGATGCCATGAAAAAGCTCTGTAAGTGACAGGCACAGACCACACAGCTACAATGCCCTAAGTTGCATTGGAGAGAGACAAAAAGCTGCAAAGCCTTTATCCGTAATGGAACTAGCTTCAGGAAGCTATACAGAACATGGAGAGGAAGACCAAAGGAAAGACCAAAGGATACACAGCAGATTCACAAAGGAAGATGCAAGAAAAGGTTGAGCAACGTGGAAGAGAAACACAAAAGCAGGTAACTGGACAAAGCATGCAACTACATGTAAGACAATCATCTTAAGAGAAATTTCTCCGTGAAACTGCAACTCTGCAAAAGTCGTCTACAGTGAAATAGAATACACAATACAAATTTCAAAAGCAACTCTATCCCCACATAGAAAAACAATAAAGATTTTGGCCATGACGCAGCCGAAAGAACAGAGAGTTTTATTAAATCAGAAGACAGTGCCTGCCAAGTTAAAAGATTTCTAACAAGAAGGGAATTTTTAAAAAGTTTTAAAATAAGAAAAGGCAGCAATTTGTTTTGAAACATGAATCCAGCTGGCTTCGCATATGACTGAAAGAAAATTATAGATCGCAGTAAACACCATGGGCAAAAATAAAGAGTAATCAGAGTCCCTCTCAAAAGGAAAAAAAGTCAAACCAAGCGGGCTATCCATAAAACCAATAATTCTAAGGGACTTCCATGCCAGCCGTAATTGCCACATTGCAAAACATGTTTCTCTTGAACATGCTAAACTTCTTTGTGAGGTTTGCCAAATAACTATTGAAAAGCAGAAACAGCGGAACGGGATTGTCAAGAAAATAAGTTAAAAGTATCATTGTAAAAAAGAACTATTTTCTTGTGGAATTCAAACTATATACCACGTCAATGTTACATCTTACAGCAGATAATGTTGCAGGACTGTGCTGTTTCTTCCAATGCTGAAAACATGTCAAAACATCCAAAGTCAAATCTCAAGCTTACCTCAAAAGCTAATGACAATATTCCAAACTGGACATGCTCCATCCGCTTTTCACATGGACAGGTCTCCAGAAAGCAGCCTGGGTTTGAGAACTGATACCCTATCGTACAGATCAACTCTCCATTTCCCACTCCCGATAAATTCAATCAGGCATCCTAAAGTACATCGTGTAAACGCATGGAAACATGAAGAAGTCTTCTTTCATTTCAGAAAGAAACACATGGCGTGAAACCAGACTTAAAGGAGAGATACTGTGTACATTGTATGTTTTTGCTTTGTAGCACTAGAATTGTACAGCACTGAGGAAATTATATATATTTTTAACTACATTAAGACTGAATACAGATTAAACTGACAGGATTCAGCACCCAGCACTTACTGGGATGCATACAGTCCACAGCTTTATTTCACATGACCCGTAGTTAATGTTCTGTATCCTATCTGTATCAGGTAACATGAAGATACGCATCAACACGTGGCCCACAGAAGTTGTTTGAAAGGCTTCAGTGGCCCTTAGCAAGGAGTCAGCTCCCTGCTCCTGGCCTACAGCATGTGGCAGTAACCCATGCAGCCATCAACAAACACCTGTCAGCGAGGCTGGAGAAACAATTTCGTGCTCCAAGTAACATATATATGGCACAAAAGTTTCTAGAACACAGATTATGCAAAAATAATAATAATAAAAAAAAAAAAAAAAAAAAATTTAAAACATAGATGCATTCCATTAGGTTCAAGTTGGATTTGATATGCTTTATGTTACATAAATATACGTTAAACATTTAATCCTCTTTCCCTTGCTGCTAATCGTGCCCCTACTCCTCGGCCCTGACCTTCCATAGTATCAAGTTTTCACACCAACTTTAGTGCACTCTTCAGAGCCCACTCCCCTTTTGGGGGATGTAAACCAGGTCAGGTTTGTCTAGGAAGCTGCCCTTCTCATAATAGCTTTTTTAAAATCTCTTCTGCTGCCAAGATTTTATTATTCTCTACAAACTGCTGGTGGCTTCTCCTAGAAACGAGAGGGATGAGATGGGGGAAAATCAAAAGGGGCAGAAACGAAAGGGGGGCACAAGGGAAGAATGGTGCTGGTGCAGAACCCTCCAGCCAGACCTTCCAGTCAGCTCCTGTGTCAAAAGCCAACTATCACTCCCTTACTCTGCAACCATCTGCTGTGCCGTATCATTTCCTTCGTACAAAAGCTTCAGCAAACATTTTAGCACCGAGTGTTTTAATGGCTTATTCATGCTTGCACAGATTAGATAGGCAACATGGATTAGATAGATACACATATGCAGAAAACTGAGCCTCAAGATGAAGATCCAGATTTGCCACCTCACGTCTGAGGAGCTCAAACTGGGTTTGGAAAAGCCTATCGAAGGGAAAGAGCTTGAGATCTCGGGGCTGTGTTCAGGTTCCAGTGGTGGTGAATGTCTCCAGCACTTCAGCTTGGACCCATCCTCAACTGCAAACAAAACAGCTGGAATTGCTCAGCGTCGCTTCATACACAAGCCTTCATCCCCATGGAGAAGAAGAAAAAAAAAAAAAGCACGCAGGAAATCCAGCATTTGTGTTTGTTCACAGGGCAGATAAAATGAGCTGTCATCCCTTCTCACAGCAGGAAAAAGTAAGGACAGATCAGATGAAAGCTCTGATAGGCCTGGCTGCGGGTGTCGTACGATGGGACTCAGAGCACTGCGTGTCTGCAGGAGAACACTGCTTACCACAGGGAAGAAAGCACTGTTTAACATCAGGTACCTTCACAAGGATTAAGGACAAGCAGTTCACCCAGCATTGCTCAGCTCGAGAGAATTCCCTTATTTATTTTAAATGCCATCCTAAAAGAAAAGCTACGAAAGCAAGAACAGTAAAAGCTCGGTGTTATCCCGAAGTGCTCTCTGCCTTTATTTTTTATTTGGTTGTTATCTCACGCTTTAGTGACCAGGAATCTGAGCTGCCCTTCGGAGCCACCACCATAAAGTACTCCGTGTGCCACGCTCCATGTACACAGAGGGATCTATCATCCCACTGCCAACAGCACATAAAACATAACCAAAAATGGATTTAAACCAAGCAAAAACACCCCAGAGCATTAGCTCACAACTCAACGTTTTCCCAGCTAGCTGGACTTCACGTGGGCTTTTCTGTCAGTAACCTGCAGAAGTTTAGTTTCTGTTGTTAGAGAACCTCCATACAGAGACTGTTCGCTGCTGGCGAGCGCATGCTTCATGCTCGGGTGGCACCGACGAGGCTGCAAGAGCATATCTGCTTTTCCCTGATGAGATGAGAAAGGAACAACTTACCCCCCGACTCCTTCTGGAACCCACTGCATAACAATAGGGGGGAAAAAATCACAAGTTAGTACCTATGTCTGGATACAAAGGTTCCAAAAAAATCAGTACACTTGCATGCTGAAAAAATACTTTATTAAGACTCATTAAAATCATTCAGATAAATAAAAATTAACAATTTCCATTCTGTGTGAACACTTAATTGTGGAATACTTCATTAAACTGAGGTTTTCACTCAGTTTAAGCAGACCAAAATTTGATATTGCTTACTTAAAAAAAATAAAGCAAGCAAACCAAAAAATACGCAGACTTACACTCCCACCCAAAGCTATGATCTCCAGTAAAAACCCTTGATTTCATGAACTGAGGTTTTTTTAGGAAATTTGGTTCTTCGATACGGCTGACTAAATTACAAGAAAAAGGAGGAAGGAAGTTTCAAAACTTGAAAATAAATAAATAATCAAACAAACGGAAGCATAAAGGAAAATTGCAAGCAAAATCGTCTAAAAATGAGAAGAACTGAACTTTCAAAATGCAAGGGGTTTTTTTGACTGACCCAAGTCTCAAATTACTATCCCTAAATATTCTTTCCTCTTCAGACTAAACAATGTCTTCACAAAGAAGAGATGACCACTAATTTCAGCTGGTTTAAGAGGGAAGTTAAACCACCGAGAGCATTTTTTTTTAAGCAAAGAGAAGGAAAACCATCACAAGCTTAAAATGAAATACACAAATTCTGAGCTGCTGTGTAATTCAGTTTTCAGTTTCATTTCTCTTATAAGAAGCCAGGACCTTTTGCAAGGACATATAGACAATGACAATAAGACAAGTTCCACACATACAAAAATGTCTTCCATTAGCTTTAATGTATTAGAAAAAGGCTGTACTGCTGAGCATAATAATGTAACTTCATAATGTTTGCCTCCTGTAGCATGCAATCAAATCACCAAGGATAAAGGATGACCTATACTTCAAAATTCAGCAACAACAACGTCCAAAGTAATTCCCAGTATGATGGGTATTAACTCCATTAGCTGCTACCTTGTGCTTCGCTGTAAGCGTGGAGCTGATCACTGGGCTGCTACCAAGAAGTCCAGTATCACTCAACGGTAAGCTCTGCACTTTGTCTGCCTTGCTTAAAGCCAGAGCTTGCCAAGCCTGTGGTATCTAGCAACAATCTAGACTTAGACATGCTATTTAGATGGCCAACATGAAAGGCTATAAACTAGTTTTGATCCAAAATGTGCATTATCTTGAGTGTATGAAAATTAGCTTTGATCCAAAAACGTGCATTACCTCAAGTGTTGGAAAATTTATCAGGCCACAACAAATAGTGCCATGACAACAGAAGGGGAAGAAAAAAAAAAAAAAACACACTGGCAATTTCAGCATGAAGATACCCAGGACCACAAATGCTTTGTGTCACTGCAGATCATCGACTGAAGACGTGTTCAAATCCCTGTCCTTTCCTCCTCGTGCTGGGGAGCACTGGGCAGCAAAACTCGGCCACCCCACAGGGTATGGGAGAACACCAGGCTGGCTACACGTCGCCTGCTCCACTCCTCCTTCTAACAAAAAGCAGCACCAGGTTGGACAGGTAACACAAGGGCTCTGTTTCTACTCTGCTCGTTGCATCTTGGTCCCACAAAAAGCAAATTTCCAGCAAATACAGCTGCAGATCTAGAGGGCAAGCACAGTTTTCAGAGGGGAGATCAAACACGTGGGCTGCTACTTTATTCCTGCGCTGGCTCTCGGTGTTTTGTCCTGACAGCACGAACACTGATTAAATCGGGAAGTTGAAAGGATGTGGTAAGGCTACGAAAGCCAACAATTTGACCCTGAAGTTACACGGTGGGAACTTAAAACTTTCACCTAATTTTTTAATCTTCTCAGTAAGTTGATGTAATATTTGCTTACAAAATTTCTGGTGTATATTTACTTTGTTCCTGTAGAAAGCTCTCACCCTTAACTTCCGAGATCAGGATTGGAGCTCGTTTCCTAATAAATCTCCCTCCCCTCCTTCTTCACCCCTTCCCAGAACTTGCTGCCTTCTGGTCCCAATAAAAGCAATAAATCACCATTAATTGAATCAGCAGCTTGCTTTTGAGAGGATCACAACATCCTGCATGCTGCACACAAGTTTTGCGACCCATTCCCACCGCGTAAGCCAAGCAAGGAGAGAGAGGTCTGCCTGCATACGCCCAGCTGCAGCAAGCCAGAAGCTTGTACGCTTCAGGTAGTACTGCAGGGTGCGATTAGAAACCTACCTTCAGTCATTTATTTTCTGATCCCTGGCTGTTTTCCCTACGTGAATCCAAAGGGCCGAGGTGTGTATGAGGGCTGCCATTACTTTCTGCAGCAGCAGATTGCGTGGCTATGCCCTGCTTTCTCTTTCACTGGAGTTATGCACAACTTCCAAACTGGATTAGGGACCAAAGGGAGGGAAGTGAATCTACCAATATTTATGCAGTTTTAATGTTTTCTTTCAAAGTTTCTCTACCTGGCTGACCTGAGACCTGTTTCCCTCTGGAGCTTGTGCTGTGGTGCCATGCCTCGTGTTTCAGCACGTTCACATCTAGCGGCAAGCAGAGGAGGAGGAACCACGAGCTCCCTGCTGCTGCATTTGGGTAGTGACCTCCTCCTCCTCCTCCCTCCCTTCAGCAGATGTCTCTGCTGCTTTACCACAACAGGCTCTTTTTATACCCTTTCTATTCCTAAACCAAACATCGGCCAAAATCTGTGAACCCATCTCCAGAGAGCCACAAGAAAAGCATTGACCCAAACCACCACCACAAGGCAAGGGGAATAAAACCCTTGGCCCTTGGGAGAAGAAGAGGTTGAGTACAACGTCACAGGGCCACTGACTAATCTTTGGCAGCTCATGTGAGAAAGTCTTGAAGTAGCTGTAGTGACAGAACAGCATGAAAACAAATGGATGATTCAGACATGAATAATATTCTTTAGAAGTGATACTATCAGAAGCTCATATAAAACGTTACCCAATCTCTTTACCGTTCAGAAGAGCCCATGGCATTTACAGCAGCCTTCCAGATGTCGGGTATTTTCACTTACATGTGCATCTGCACGAGGATGAAGTCAGTGGGTTCAAAACAGGTGGGATTCCTACTGTGTCCACTCTTAAACAAATGCTTTGACACCACTGAATTCAAAATCCCATAGGACAGGACAAGTTAAATTGCAAACAGTTTACTGTGTGAAGCTCGTTCATCTTACACTGAGCTTACACTAGCAATTTTCTCACAGCAACTGTACCATACTGAGGGCCTGAAGCAGACCCTGATGAGCTCCTCATGTCTCCACGGTTGGCAGGGGAGTAAAGAGGTCCCTTCAGGTTGAAATACAACGACGCATGACAACTAGTTAAGCTATATTCCCTTTAAATTGCTGATGTAGACATGCAGGCTCCATATCATGGTACTTTTAGGGTACTTGTGTTACTTTCTCTGTTCCTTGCACTCCGTCTCCCAAAATCATCTTCTATAATCCTTACCTTCAAGCAGCAGGTAAAACTTAATCCTCTTTCTACACAGAGAAATGAGCATCTCATTGCTTCATCTGTAACTTGTTGGATGCAAGCGATGTGCAGCACACAGAACAAACCCTACTTAATGTATCGCTGCCGATTATTTGCTATCAGAAGCAGCCTGCATGGTGCTGAGCATTCAGATCATAAGCAAAGCTACGGCTGTGATAGAGCTCAGGTCTTTGCTTGTGTTGCACTACTACCACTGACACACATGCTTGCTTAGGTGTTCTGTGTTTTCTTCATCTTCCTCAAGTACCTGCTTCACTTTGATGCCCGAGCTCTCACCTGTCACAACAATGAGGACTGCCTGTTTGGGGAGGAATGCTGGGTTCAGGACGCTCCTAGGAAAGGGCCTTTGGATGCCAACAGCAGCTGCAGCAGAGTACAACTGCAGCTCAACACCAACACCATCCTCTCACTCTTTGGTATATAGATGGATTAAGTGAAATGCATTATTTCTTTGTTCTAGCAACGTTCTGGAAACCCTGGGTAAATTAAGCTGTCTTCAAGAAATTTGTGGAGAGCCAGAAGTTGAAATAGTGGTGGAGATGCCATTGACCAGGCAGTGGTACGGGATGTGGCTCACAGCTCCTGTGTAACTACTACATTAACAATCATTCTTTACATGGTGAGTAAGCCCAGGGTTGACAATTTTTGAAGCATCAAACCTTTAAAACAGTAATGAAAATAAGTAAGGTTGCTTATAAAATAGTGGGTGAACATTAAGGAAGATACATTCAAAATGTTTAAGAAAAATCATCTTTCGTATGAGTTGGGTTGTACAGAGATGCTAGTGAAGATCTTGATAGGATTTTCTGAAAAAAAAAAAAGCATTTTAAGTATTGTTTTGGGAACTTATGTAGAGGAGACTTGAAAGCAAGTACAAATGTTTAGACTGTAAATGCATTTTAATCGCTTTTGCTTTGGGGAACAGATCAGAATACCACCTAATCCAAGGGATTAATTAAAGGTCAATTATGATTTGAAATACTGCTATTTACAATGAATTTCTCACAAAATCTAAGAGAACAATCATTACTTGCAGAAATTATGCAGACACTGTTTACAGTAAATAACTAAGAACAAATACAATTAAGAAAGCTGCAAAATACATGTAGTATAGAGTAAATTATTATACTGTAAATTATTTGCAGAAGACTTACTAGCATATTAATAGAATGAGCAGAAAATCATGTCAACCACCAATATAAGAAAAATTAGAAAATTCAAAACTTATTTAAGGACTCGAGCATAGAGAAATGAAAAGTGAATTGCTAGACGATTATGATAAGAATTTGTATTTAAGCTTATCAAATAGGAATTCAACAAGCTTCTTTGGAAAGTCTGATCACTCAAGAAAAGAAAGCTCAATCTTTATTTTGAAGATTACGGGAACATACAAATGGAAAACCTTTGGTTCAAAATTTCAATTCTAAAATCAGGTGTATCCTTTAAGATCTTGATTTAGAACAGGTCACATTTCTAGATTTCTGTGGGTTCTTTGTTTTTGTTTGTTTGTTTGTTTTTGGTTTGTTTTTTTTTTTTTTGTTTTTGTTTTTGTTTTTGTTTTTGTTTTTAAAGCTAAAGGCTCTTTTAGAACAGTCCTCATCATGGAACACAAGTTTAATGAGTAGCGGCTAAGGGCACTGGGGTTGTTTAGTCTGGAGAAAAGGAGGCTCGGGGGTGAACTTATTGTTTTCTACAACTGCCTGAAAAGAAGCTGTGGGGAGCTGGAGGTTGGCTTCTTCTCACAGGTAACCAGTGATAGGACTAGAGGGAATGGGCTCAAGTTGTGCCAGGGGAGGTTCAGGTTGGAAATGAGGAGACATTTCTGCTCAGAAAGAGCAGTCAGACACTGGGACGGGTTGCCCAGGGAGGTGGTAGAGTCACCGTCCCTGGGGGTGTTCAAGGAAAGGTTGGACGTGGTGCTTAGGGACATGGTTTAGTGGGTGACAGTAGTAGTACATTGATAGTTGGACTGGATGTCTTGGAGGTCTCTTCCAACCTTGGTGGTTCTGTGATGATATGGTTGCAGTTGCATTACAGCATGAGAGCTGAGGGGAATTCAGCTGGCACGGGTCACTTCTTTTCAGCAAGGAATAACTCCTGATACAGAACATCATTTTTTCAATAAAACTGCAAGATTTTACCATGCTTAGGCGGTTCCATGGATATGCTGTGGAGATCAGTGCCATGCTGTAAGAATCTTTAAATTCCTAACACAAAAAGTAAGGCCAGTGTAAGATAAGGACCCAACTATGTATGTATCCTACATGTATTGGCCAAGGTAGGCACTTCCACAGGGCAGTTGAGAGCTTTTACCATGGATGTTCCAAGTTAGATTGGCTTCTATTGTGCGCAGATGCATTTCATTAGCTTACCTGGCATTATGAAACCTTTTCTAACTGGTCTAGGTATGGCAAGAAAAATGGAAAATGAAGTGAGATTTTAAACATCTCAGTTTCAGGGACAAATCCCACTGGAATCAGGCTTTCAAAAGGAAAAGGCTTAAATTTTCTGAAAATTAGATGTTTATATGACTTCTCAAGCAACTTCAGAAGCCCCCAGTTTCCTTTTTGCTATTATTTTCCTTTAAATGCAGTCCACTGTTCAAAGCAAGATTTGTAGGAAGAGACATCGGAGCAACAGGCTCAATTAGAAGAAATACGGAAACGTAGAAGAAATTCAAATGCTTCTTCAGGACTAAAATAGAAGCAACAAGCTTCCAAGATAAACAGCTTAGGAATAAATGCTTCAACTTCAATTTGATAAACAATACTACAATACGGCATTATAACACTCTGCAGTTTGATGGCACTGGAGATAGCTGGAAACAAGAAAAATCTGAGCCTCTCATGAGAAACTTATCTGCTGCTTAAAATAGCAAATTATGAAGGAAAAACAAGACAAGAACCCCTAATATCATACTTTACATTCCGTCTTAGATCCCCACCTTAGATCCCCTACTTCAGCAGTGATCAGCAAACTGTGGTCAGCAGAATATGCTCTAATGCTTTAACAGAGTTGCTGAATGGCATTTAATATACAGTATTTTAATAAAACTCTTTCTAAATATATTTGTTGTGAGCAGTGAATTTTTGAGGCTTAAGCCTTGCGCATTTGTTGCTGTGTGCTCAGGAAGCCAACCTTCCCTTTTTTTCCCAAATTAAGTTACTGCAGCACGCAGCCTAGGCTTCATACATCTCTGGCATAGTGGCATTAAAGCTACTTAACCACTTTGTCAAAAGCTCCTCTGAAGACATGGGTTTCATGTAGCTGTATCCCTGCTTTTTTAAGTCACGCTCTTCTACAGCCCTTTCTCCTCAAGATATTAAAACAGAATTAGGCACAGGTCACTTCTGTAGATAACCATGGACTACCTGCAATAAAGGAACCTTCATTTCTTCCAGATCTGAATCAGGCAGATACTTAATATATGTATAACTCTGTGTAGACAAGTGTGTATGCAGCACAGTCAGGTATTGTGAAGCCTCACCACTACTGCAATGCACACTGCGCCATGAAGGTAACATACCTGGCCATAATGTCAGAAACCTTTGGGTGAACATTAGCAGTTTTTATTCCAGTCATTGCCCCATGGTTACGTTTGCACGAAGCCTACCAATACTTATACTGAAAACGCAATTTGGTCAATAAAGTCACCACAAATTCTGCATCTGCACTCGCATTCTGATTTTAAACTGCATTAACACATTCAGAGCTCGCTCAAGTGAAATGAAATAAACAGCTCTAAAGTAAATCAGGATATATTCCATTAAAAGAACAAAAAAGAATACAGTTCATATGGTAAATTCGCATACATCTCATCATTCACCACTAAATGACAGGTCTGCGAGCATACAGTTCCAGGATGCTCTGTGCATGGATAAACAAGTGATATTCATGGCAACATCACACAGCAAAAACAAACAAAAAGCTAAACCAAATCTTTATTTCTTAATTAAATCATTATTAATGGCTGTGTTTATTAAAAAGTTAAAGGAACAGCAGCAGCAGCCTTTTATCTCTCTCTACACATTTATCACCAAAAAGCCAGAATTTTCCAGAGCACCTTTTCCCAAATGAAAAATATATAAACATCATTATCACCTGGATCATGCAAACAAACAAAAAGTATTTCAGAGAGAGAACAAATAAGGAGTATGAATGATGAAATTCTTAAGTTATGATGAGTTAAGGCATCTTTTTGTTGTTGTTGTGTTGCCTTTATCTTGGAAGACAGCACAAGTGAAAGCACAAGGGGTAAAAGGAGGAGAAAATACAGTGGCACAAAGGGTTAAGGCTCACTAGCTGCTCTCTTCTGCAATGCTTGCATTGATCGATGCAAGCAACATGTGAAATGCACCCATAGAAAATTAAAACTGACAACAGCAAGCTAGCATTTCTGAGCCATTCAGCGATTTGAGACGTTAACCTATTTCTTTAGGAGTCTTCTGCTGTTCATTATTTTAGCTTTTTCTTGTCCACCCCTACCTACTATTCACTGAGCAGCAAGCCGATACAATAGCACACAGGAAGCAGCAAACAAAAGTCCCTTTTCCACTCTTTCACACCATTTGCAGCACTTGCCAGGGCTGCTCAAAGTTTACTGGTTTACACCCAAGCCCAACCTTCTTAAAACCTCCAGCAGTTACTGCTGTAACTGGCTTCCTGTATTATTTTATGATTATCATTTAAACATCCTGAACATTCAGTTGAATTCTCACAAACAGCCTCGTGAGAGGTATTTAACAAACATTTGTTCAATATTATGTTCAACGCGGCTCCTCTGCTGATGCTGAGATTTCCTCCTGTGTCGCTGCTCTTGCAGGTTAGGGGCTATTGCAGATTATCTGTTTGCTTTGCAGGCTGGGCTCAGGCAAATCACAGAAGCCAGTCACACAAAATACTCTTTTCTTTGCAATGCAAGAGAAATGAAACGATAGGTGGTATTTGACTAATGTCACAGAGCTGTCTAGAAATCTATACTGCAAGTGCTTTTAGCAAATTTGTTTGAGTTACTTCCTTAAAAAAAAAAATATGGCAAATTTCCAGACGGAATAAAAAGTTTGAGTGACAAAAAGATTGGGACTTGCTTTTCCGATTTCTCCAGTGGTCCCATCAATGCTGCACACCCTCCTCTTGAAAACTCTCATAAAACTTCCTAAAAACATATCAGGAAAGAAATTCTAGTTTGCATGATATAAGAGTACTGATCACTTACAAACCAAACCATCTTCAAAAATCTCACTGCTTATACACTTGAAAGCAACAATACTGGAGACAGTTACGAGGGCAGGCAGCTAAATCAGGCTGTTCTCAGTGCAAAATGCCCTCCTCCCACCTCTCTCCGAAGATTTCCAGCTCAGTGACACACCTCGGCCCAGTTTTGTTGGCTGAAGTTGCACAGAACAGGCATCTGTGTACCAGTTCTTACAGAACTGCTTCAACATCTTGTTGAAACCTTCAGGGATGGCGGGGTGAGAACAGGAGGAAAACATTCTTCTATTGTTTTCTTTTGCCCTTCTGTTACAGATCAACATGCTTTTCTTTTTGTTCCTCTTGTTTTAAATTACCACCATCAACCCAATCATGGAACAAATATTGGCAGCCTGGGATTTGGTTTAGATTTCTTATTCCCTTTGTTCTGCAGGCAACAGAATAATGACACCAATATAACACCAATAATGAAGCAAGCCTCATCTTTTTTTTTTTTTAATTTAAATATTATTATTATTTTGGCAGGGTGAAAACAACATCAAAATGAGGAAGAACTCAGACTCTAATACAGTACACATGTTAAAAGCAAGATGCTGGCAGCAGGACTAGTGACTTGGTAAATAGCCCCACTACCTTCCTATTTCTGGTGTAAGACATAAGATGCTATTCCAGCCAGGCAGGTCTAAATTTTGTCACTTTAAGGAACTTACAAAACAATCAAAGCACACGAATGAAGTGGAAAAGGCTGTACAACTACAATACACAAAAGAGTGTTTCACAAAAGGTCAGACAAAACACAAACACATTTTATTCATGTTTGGTTTTAGCAGGAATGCTGCCTCACATTTAATGCGTGATGCTTTGGCACTTGAGTGCCAAAAACCAGGACAAAACAATAGATCCATCAAGGGGGGGAAGAGGGAGGGAGGGCCTTTCTTGTGAAACAAACAAACAAACAAGTAAGAAAAAAAGAGAAAACAAACCACCTTCTACTGCAGGGTACACTGCAGGAACAGTAAGGCATTAAACATCTTACTGGTCCAGAGCTTCCTTTGGTAAGAGTACTTTCAAACAAGTAGGCATTGGGAAGGAGACAGAAGAAAAAAGTAATGTCAGCCTGATCCTAAGAACATAGACTGCTTTGTGGCAAGGCACATAACCCACCACATTCAGATCAAATTAATACATCTCCATTCAGAGCAGCCATAAAGTCCCAGTCACTTTACTGTCCCAGGATGCTGCTTGGAAGTCTTGGATGGGATGGAGAGGAGAGAAGTTCAGCTGGGAAGCAGGGACTTGGCTGACTCCTGGCTGGCACCAGCCTCGACCAGAGGAGCTGCTTCAAATCTTCTGCTAGACCTGCTGCAATCACACTGATACCAGCATAAATGGCCAGGCTGAGGGCTCCTTCCCCAGCGTCTGACAGATCTATGGAAAGCCTTAGTCTTCCCACCAAAGGGCACATGGAAAATAAAAGGACTTGCAGTAGATGGAATGGATGTTTCTTCAGGCCAGCCATGTTGTTAGCACCCTGAATCCACAGAAACTGAAAGTGAAGTTGGGTGATGTTTTCATTTCATTTTCAGACATTTTCATGAAATGCAAAGAAGTTCTGCAGAGCACAAACCCCTGAAAATTCACAGGCACCCCTACAAAGAACTGCTCCAAGAAACGTGAGCCTGTCCAAGGGCAATGTTTTCAAAGCCCTGTGGCTTGTTCTGCAAATTATTCTCTCCACGTGGACTTTGTTCCATCAATGCCAGGCCATCATCCTCCAAATGCTTCTCATGGCAGCGCTTCACCCTTGCGGATGGCACAAACCCCAGCCAGGCTTCTTCACTCCACACTAGCACAGGAGCAATGGGGAGGACAAACAGCAAGCGTGTGCACAGCTACTCCTTCCTGCTCCTTATGATGAGTATACACAGAGAAATAATAATAAGTATGAAAAAAATTACCCAATTTAATAAGTACACTGTGATGAATGCCACACAGTGCCAAGAGCTCATTCTTTTTCTCTCTCGTACATGCACACACGAGTCACTACACTACAAATCTGTGGATGAGTTTGTGCTTGTGTTTTGTCCTCTAATCTCCAGCAGCACGTTGCAGCACTGGAGTTTAGTGAGGCTGCAGCAGTTTGAAAATGTAATTTCAAGAGTGTTTCGTCCATTATACACTGTAAATCCCAGCTATTTGCCAAGTTATTCAGAGTACAGGTTTTTACAATTAGTTCCCCTTTAGCAGCAGCGGGTACAGCATAAGCAGGATTTAGGACTAGCTTTTTTCTAGTGAAATGGAGGTTTAACACCCAGCCTCCTGGGAACACCGGCCAGCAGAGAGGAAAGGCAGCCCCTACAGTGTTTCTGAGCTCCCCTCTTTCTGCCCTCACAATTATCACCAGCTCTATGGCACACTGCAGGGCAGGTTCATCAGTTCACCCCATTTTACTCCAGTCCTTGCTGTGAGAGGGCGAGCAAAAACCCTTCCTCTTTTCAAAAATGCATTCACTAAACACGATAAGCAAAGTGGGAAATACACACTTGAGGCCGAACAGAGACCCACCTCTAGCACTGCAGGACTGTTAGGGAGAATATTTTGCTCTAACCATGCAGGAAGCCTTGCCTGCCGTAGGAGATGCCCTGAGAAACAGGAGGTAGTAAAATGAGAGTACTGAAAGAATAAAGAGGATGAAACTGAACATCTGTGAACAGAAGGGATTTTAGACCATGCATACGAAGTTCTAGTATTTGCCACGTTATTTTGAGTTCTTAACATTGCTTTCAAAAAGAAAACACAAATCTGTCAAGATAATTTTTCCTTCAACTGAATTAGAACTGAAGACATCTGAAACAGTAACTCCTAATTATCTTCCCACAGGTCATCTTGCAAAACAAAGAATTAACTATTCCTGGTGTTTGCAATTAAAAAAAGAAAAAGCAAACTCTAAAAACAAACAAGCAAACAAAAGGCCCTACCAAAATACTTGGCCGGAGGGAGCCTAAGCACCACGTTTCAGGAGTCCTTTGAGCAGTCCTTTGCTATCTGTAAACAGACTAAGAAAAGAAAAGGCCACTTTGGTGTTCCCTGTGCTATCTTCCTGCAAGTGGGCACAGCCCATTCACAGGATTGCCAAGCACTTCCCAGACTCCTTGTTTATCTTGCAGAGGGTAAAGCTGTGTGTGCACACACGCCACAAGCCCACCCCACAAATGCACTTGGCCAGCTTGCAGGACATTTTGCACTGCCTTTTGGAGACCAGGTTTTGAGTGTTACCAGAAGAGCCTTACATTAATTGCAGTTTGCACCGTTAGGAGGAGAGGTGATGTACGTCTAGCACAGTTCACCCACCCTGCATGCAACCCTCAGGACTGCACAACACCGCAAGGAGCCTCACAGCTGCAGAGAAGGCTTCTTGCAGTTTCAAAAAGACAGAAGTCTTCCTGCATATACAAAGCAGTTAGCGAAACTTTTGGCACCCACCTGCCTCATAGTTAAGTAATTTGTCTTCACATTTCTTAATTCTCTATGGGAATGGCAAGGACTGCAAGGCTGGCTGGCAGGAATCTGTAGGCAATGCTACAAAAAGGCACACAAAAAAATCACAAGGATTGTAGGAGGAGAATGAAATAGCAGCTACCTGGATACTTTGCATGAAGCAATTCTTCATACATGAAACGTTAAGGACACCAGGAATATTAAAATATTTGATCACCGGAAGAGGAGAAATCACAGTGCAAACCAACACTAAAGTACTACTAACACTTGAACATTGTATCCTAACAAGATAAAAAGCCCAGACTGCAGAAACACTGAATCAAACAGGTGGCTTGTGCTCATAGAGTAACAGCCCACCCCTCAGAAAGACGTTTCTTGTCCAGAACTTAGTTATATCCTCGGCTCACGAGATGACCCAGTGAAGTCAGCTGTAAACACAGGCCATGCAACAGATAGTCTCTGAACCAACACCATGATCCTCCAACTAAAAAATGGGTCTGTTCTGGATGTAGCTCATGCTTTTAGATTAAAGCACACGCACACATCACAGTAAGGAAAAAGAGCTATTTTCACCACTTAGTGCAAAATCTCAACAACAATTCTGACTCGGAAAATAAAGCATGAGAGGGAAAGCCAATACAGCACAGCTGCCTGCCTGCTGCTTGCAAGCCAAGACAGACTTCTTCTAGCTCTTCTAGGAAGCGATGGAGCACTGCCAAATCCTGACCACGGCATCATAGCTAACATCTCTGTAGCATACTACAAGGATCCAGAAATGCAAAAGCACAGAATGAGAGTAACCCAGAAGCTTTACAGCCCCATAAATTTTAGCATTATAAAAGGTAATTTAGAGGGTCTCCATTCAGTTTGGGGCTATTTCGTCTAAAATGCTAAGCCCACAGCTGAGGAGAGCCCACTGGGATTCCAATCATGGAAGCGCTCCTACTTTTCATGGAGTGTAAGAGAAACAGTTAAGAGGTTTGCCCTCCTTCACACTGAAAGGCTGCATCCATACATTTCAGGGTCTTAAAAAGAAGTCCTGTATAGAGGACAGAGGACGGAGTGATGCTCATGGTACACTAAGACCTACTCTGCAACATGCAGTCTATTCCTCCAGCTAGTTTGTCCACTAATAGGTGTGGTTTTTCGCGAACCATCCACATGATTTCAGAATCTCCTTGTATAAAACCATCTGCAGGACTAAAAACTCTAAGGACATGGGCTTGACCATGTATTTATGAACAGAGAACATAAAACTCAAACTGGAATGCACAAAGGGGCCTAAAAATGGTCATACTCTATTATCTCTCCCTTTCCGATGAACAGGAGCTACATCCAACATTTCATTGTTGACCTTCTGTCTTCATTGTAGCATTCTCTAAAAAGCTCTTGTAAAAATAAAATCACAAACAACTTTCCCATTCCTCTAAGAAAAACTTGTTACATGGAAACTTTGGTTAGTGATTAAGACCCAAGAACTTAATTAAAGAGAGATCAGTCTGCTCAAAAGCGTGACCATTCCCACGAGAATAAGGCAAAATCCTTCCTATTGAAATAAGAAGCAAGAAAATAAAATGGAATTTATTCTTGTCTCTGGCAAGAAAGGCGCTTTCAAATCCCAGTTGGTGTTGTATTTCTAACAATAGCTTCTTCTTTCAACACCACACCGAAGTACATTTTTTAATCTTTCCAAGGCTCTGGCTTCTTCCTTTTAACACATTTATACATGTTTTCAAACATGAGTGCATCCATACTTACAGACAAACATCCTTCCATCCCCAATCTCCCTTTTTTGGTCTAATAAAGAAATAAACATAAATATCAGAATAAGCCAGGAATTCAAAGAGCCCTCACACCACGAAATAAAATCTGTTGCTACTTTATCAAATAATGCTCAGGACTAACATTTCAGTCCCCACCCTTATCTGACTGATGCTAATTTTACACTACCAGCACTCCTCTTGATTCCGAACGGTCATGATTTCAGTTTGACATCATCGAAGGAGATTTATTTTGTTTCTCAGAAGTGAAGACACTTAACTCCTTTCTGATTAGTAGACTCCCCAAAACTGCCTTACTTTCAGCACCACTATTTCATTGACCATTATTGGCCAGCACTCAAAAAAAAAAAAAAAAAAAGAAAAAAAAAAAAGCATTCAGGATTATTATCAGGATTTTCATTCGTCCTGACCTTTGCAAAGATTCTCCCATTTGCCCCAAAGTGGGGCTCAATAGAGGGTTGGAAACTGAGAGCACCAAGTGATACTCTGGGCTTGTTGCAAGTTTTAAACTGTCATTATTAATTAAAAAGTAATATGATAGAAACACAATAAAATGAAAAACAGTGGAGGTTATGCATTACGTTTTGCCCCCCGAGTCTACTACAGCTTCACCATACTTATCAATGAAACAGCTACTCAGAGAGCAGATAAGACATTTTTATCTGAGGCTGACTTCAACCGCTTACAACATTAGCCTACAGAACAATTTCCAGCCCATATGTTTATGGCATGTCAACAGTTTCCAAAGATAATAAATGCTCTTCAGTGTCATGCCTGGCATAACTAAGCATGTGAGCAGTCTGCTAAAATTACATGGAGAATGCACGAGCAAGCTCTTCAAGCAACCCTCTAATGACTTCAACCACCGAGCAGCACTCCAGCGAAACAGAGGGATTTGAGAAGGAACGCAGACCATATAATAGCAGCTGGAAATAGAAACCCACTATCGTCACAGCAAGCATCCGAGGCGCGTCTCCACGTTGTGGTGCACCTCACAGAGCTGCAGGCAGCAATGAGCCACGTTACAGGTGGTTATATCCACATCCTACTGCACAGCCCTGTGGTACAGGCTCTCACACATCCTATGTTACACTGGCAACTTTCAAGCTTTGGTCCACAGACTGTTTCAAAGAGGTGTGAAAACAATATTTAAGAAAGCAAACCTATAGTCAAGCTTAAATTCAGCATGCAGATGACTGTCATCGGCTCTGTAGCATCCTTGGAGAGTGAACGCAGCACAGTTACAGCACAGCTGATTCTTCTTCAGCAAGCAGGTACCATGCTTCACAGATGGACCTCTCAGCTTTAATTGCCTTATAATTTAATAGTAATTATGAAGAAAAAGGAAGAAAAAAATTAATTTAGCATAAAATCATCTATAGGTGAAACTGACATGTTGGGAGCCCATGTTTCCTATAAACAAAAGCTTGGAATTTTCAAAGATCATTTTTTGAACACAGCCATACCATCTTGGGCACAATTAAAAGTAGCTAAAGCTAGCAGCACAACATTACAATCCTGTGAATCATAGCATTTCACTCCTTCTTGGAGATCCTGTAATCCACCAATTACACAAGAATTTTGGCTTTCATTTTTATCAGACATATTTTACCTTTAAAAACAAGCAAAACCATAATACCTTAATTACTGAATCCATGAGACCAAATGCATTTTAGACACTTCCAAGAAGGCATCACTACAAATCACCCAGCTCCTGGGGAAAACACCCGAGCAGGTTTATGTACGTTTTACACACACCTTGCTCTGTTCTGAAGCCCTGAACTGGACTTCCAAGGTGCACACCAGTCCCACGAGAGGTCTCTTCTCAGGCCTGAATGCAAACCACTGCTGACGAGTGTTCAGAAATGGCTGTCTCTTCTTGCGGCATAGTTTCCTTGACCATTTCTTAAGGTGACACGGAAATGCAACTTCTTGCATTTCCAAGCTTTCTTAGGTTTAGCCTTTCTGAAAGCTGATTTTGTAGGGCTTGCCCCTATGCTCGGAAAAAAGCTAGGAGGAAGAATCCAGATCACTTTAGTAGGCTTTCAACTGGGTCCCGCATTTGTGAGAGTCATTCTTCATCTATGTTATATTAAATATAACACGTGCCATAAGAAAGCAAACTCATATAATCGTACTGGTTGAAATGACTCCCTAAAAGTCTTCTGACAGAACTTCTACTCAAAATTCCTCCTTCTTCTGAAATTTGAAGTGTACAAAAGTGTCAAATACATTCTTTTCTCCTTTTATTCTTCTTCTCTTCTCCTCCAAGCATCTCCTATTCTCTCACTTTAGGTGATCTTAAGAATTTGAATAAGCCAGTATTGCACCTTCCAAAATGGAAATTCATTGAAAGCAAGGCGAGGTCTTATAACACAGAGGGAGCAATATTGGAAAACATTGGCTAATTTAAATTTCTTCCACCTTTCCCTGAGAGTCCCCAGCTATGCTCTTAAGCATCAAATGATCAGAAGAAACCCTTCAGAAATATATTATTACAAGACAGCAGCAGTGCCTGAAACTCACTTAGGTTGCTGTGGTCTACTGAAATATTCCTTTTAAGGCCTCTTCCACCTGCAGAGTAAGAAAAACACTCTTTAAAAACGCATGGGCCAAACTAGCCTTTGTCTCCATCCAAAGAAATCAAGAGGAGCAACACTGAGACTTTATCCCACAACAAGCAGCTGTGACACCACCAATACACTTCACACTATCACAGGAAAATTTTGTAGCAGAACAGGACCCCACCAGGACCTGTAGTCACAAGCAGTATCTTATTATTGCAACTTCCATCAGTAAGAGCTGCTAATATTTGCTCCTCTTTATTAAATGTTATTCAGTACTAACCCAAAAGCAATGAGTCAGGAAATCCTAAAATGATACCGACTTGACCCCACTTAGGGGATCTAGGATTGTCTATGCTAACATAACCAAGTGGTCCTCTTTGGACATTGACTCAAAAACGAAGCCTGCAGCAACAGGCACTGAAGGCACTAGAAAACACTTAAATTATTTGAACTTTACTCATAGTGCCTCTGAGGATCCCAGCTCAAATAATAAAAATTGTCTCCTAGATTCTGTTTCAGACTGAAGTGTTTCCCACAGTTTTCAGTGCTCAGATTCAACAGAGATGTATTAGCATGTCTAATGCAAAGTTCATAGGATTTGACTCCAGTACTAAGTTGTGTAAAACCGTTCTTAGGAAACAACTTTCAGAGAGGAGGATACTTGTTCTGCTCCTTATAGGACAGCACTTCATGTAAAACCTGGAATACGCAGCATTTATCTCACCCCAGGAATAAAACAGACAAGGTGGAAAGTGACACACTTCATGCTTTCATGACCAAAACCCAAATGCTGCTACTGAGTGCTATGCTCAAACAGCAGCCCTTAAAGCACCTGCAGTTCTCTTAACCTTGAAGGTACCACTCACTAAAGTGTTTGTGTATTAATGTGCTCACAATTGATCAAGTTTTGACAACTAAAAAAAAAAACACAACAAACTTTGAGACCTAACCAACTTTATAAAATCTTTTCCAACATAGAAGGGGGAATGCCTTATGTTAGGAGCCATAAGTGAAAAGGGCACCGCAGCAAATTTACTCTGGAGAAGCATAGAAGATACCTAGCAGAGGAACAGTCCTGCTGTCAGCTCCACTTGAGGCACATTTCCTCGGCCTCAACAGCAAGTCCAGATGAACACAGAAGCACCGGTGGAAACTGTTTTATGGTGGACTAAAATCCAGTCAAACAAACTTACAGTCATCCAGACAAATAAGCTTACTTATATCACACTTCTACTATGAAACTTGATTAACTTATACAAAGATACCAAGACTTTTAAATGTTTTAATGCCTGCAACATTTTTTCTGATTTTATAAGGACTTAGAAAATGATTGATGCAACTGCCCTTTGCTTTACTGACTCACTTTCCAAGTAATTTAACAGGGCTAGTCCCTACAACGCCTACAGGTAGGACTACTACATACCAATAGCTCATTGGCAAATCATTTTTTTCCAGATCATCCTTAACAAAGCACGTGAAAAATACTTATTTTTCATTCCCTAGACTGAAATGGGACATGACACCAAAGAGCATTTATGCCAAAACTGGACAGCAAAACAGGAACAATTTCTTGGAACCAAACATTTAACACAGCTTTTAAAAAGCGTTTTTCTTCCTTGCTCTTGAGATATACGGATGAGATGTAAAAGAACATGAGATACAGATGTAATCATTTATGCCTACAAAAATCCTTCAAGCTACACAGGCAACCTGTGCAATGCTGCAGTTGTAGCATTGCAGGTAACCTCAGCCTTTCCATCACACCTCAATTTTTCTTTTCATTGGTTATTTTTTACATCATAATTAATTTCTGACAAAAGCTGGAAGCCAGTAGTGATGTCTCCATTTTCCCAGCAGATAAAACTTGGAACCACATCAACAGGGTGCTGAAGGAACAAAGCGTGAAATCATATGGATGGCCAGGGGTTGCATCCTTCTCTGCAGAAGCACGGAGCATTTCAGCTCTTCACTGAAACCTGTGCTCATACACAGACAGGTTGGACATGAGGCAAATCAGAGGTCAGCTTACTTCTTCAGACACTACAGGACCCAGAATGTAATGAAACAAATGAGTATTTGGCCTGCTAGCCAGAACTGGTGATTATTTAATAGCTCAAAACAACAGCTTCGCTTGGCTCACCATCTCCTTCCAAACACACACCTCTCCCTGCTTGTGATGTTCTGCTTAATGCAGAACACAAAACATACTGACTGGCAAATTAGGGAAACAGAAACAAATAATAGGAGGCATGCCTGCACTCTGGACTCTGCACAGAGTCAAACAATTTTACCAAAGTCCAACATACCTTGGTAATTTTGATGTACCACATGATCCTTCCCAAACACCTTGGAAAGCACAGCTTGAAAGGGAAGCCTTTGTAGCAAATTCTGAATATGTAAAACATTTCCTATTAGTCACATGCATGCAAGCACCCTCTTTCATGGCATAAGTATTTGGTGCTATGCACATGATTGGAAGGTCTAACATTTTAAGATGAAAGGTAAAGCTTAGTATTAGACCACAGCAGTGGATGAGACACAGTAATTTACTGTAGATATTGATACTACAGAAAATGAGAAGCACTGATAACTGGTGATGAACTTGTTCAACATATGCTCATTTATTTTCTTTAAGAGACTTTTAAACTTCTCTTAGAGTAGGCAGAGTACAACTCTATTTCTCTTGTGACACGAGCAACTTGTCCACAGATAAGCCAAACGCCTCTAGCAGAAATGTCAGCTCTGAAGCTGGTTATAATGTTCTCATTGACTTGACTGGGATGGGGATTTCACTCGGAAGAGGCTCCTTAACTGCTGGGCATGTGGAGTCACCACCTGTCAAATGCCTGCAGCATGACTCGCCTCCAAAACGCACAGTGCTGGCAGCAGGAATGCCTGCGGTTCAGAGGCAAAGAACATCACAGAACTGAATTATTGATTTTATGTTCAAAAAGTGAATCTTCCCCATAAAAAACAAAACAAAAACAAACAAACAAACAAACAAACAAAACAAAACAAAAAAAAAAAAACAGTATTTTGGATGTCTGTGTTACTACACTGAGCCTTGCACGCTGGTAGTGCCCACCTCAGGGGGCTTCCCTGGTGGCAGCACCCCATGATGAGCAGAATTTTCCTAGTGAATAAGCTCATTTAGAAGGATTTTTTTTTTTCCTTTTGTTTTCCCCTCCTTAAAACCTTTTGCCACCCAGTCCCTGCAATCTGTGTGCTCAAGCCAACCAATCTGTTTTCACCAAAACACTACAAAAATGCTTCCTACAGACCATAGGAAGGCTCTAAATTTTCTTCTGGCTCTGTTGCTGAGTGCACACACCTTCCTAAGGGCCATGGCACAACAGCACAGGGGAAAACCCTCCTTCCAGCAGGACTCCTGTCTGCACCACGCTCTGTCACCATTCAGCCTGAGCCACGGGGATCCAGCAGTTTGGAGCAAGGGAGAAACAACAGCAGGGTACTTCCATTAAACATGCATCAGACAGGTGCACTGGTGTCAACTGCAGGACACTTGGCATATCTCCTGTGGGCACAACTCTGAGCTGGATTTAACAGCACAGCTTCACTGGTTTCAGAGGAACTGTCCTGATAGAGGCTGGCATGGCCAAGAATCCAGGTCTGCCCAGAAATAGGGGAAAAAAGTGGAAAGAGCTTGTAATAATTCTCCTAAAAAGTAGGGCATCCATATGAAAAAACACTTCCCGTGTTCATATTTGTGTTCAGAAGTAGAAATTATAAAAACGTATTTATCCGAGAATTTATGAAAGTCTCCTTGTTTCTCCCAAGCAGCTCTGTTGCGAGCCATTATTCTTGACTCACACATATAATTACAGCTTTCCAGCAAAAGCAACGGGATATACAATAGCATAAACAAATTTTGTAATTTGCTGCAAAATATGAGATTCATATTCACCAAATGCTCACCCAATAGCAATTTGCATGTGGTAAACACGCACAGATTTTTAGCATCATTTGTTTTAAATGTTAACTAGTCAGGATTGCCTTCTCTAAAATTTAAAAACAGCACAGAAGCCTAGTCTTAGGAAAACTATAGTGAACAAAGCTACACAAAAAACACCTAACTATGCCAGATGATGCACACAGTAAGCCAGCAAGCATCTAGTCCCTCTAAGTCCCACAGATCTCTCATATTAGCTGACCCACTGCAGACTGAAACAGGTGTCTTCAGTGCTGAAAGCGTGAGGATTTATTTTATTAAAAAAGAATAGGCACCAGCTTTCTGGTTTTAGCTGCGACGGTCCCTGCAGAAGGGAAGCAGAGCACTTGAGCTGCTGCTGAAATCACTGTAATCTGCGAACAAACTACAGCAGCTGCCTTGTTTACCTCTGCTCTTTGACGATGGATTATTTGTTAATGGTAAACATGACAGCTGGTAGTTTAGAACAATTTATTTCATTAACAGGGAATAAGGGGCCTAATGAAGATACGGGGCAATTATACATGTTGATTAGCAGCATTTACAAAGTCAGAATATGTAACGCTAAAACAAGCAAAATAAAGCTATTTGAGATGATAACAGAGTTACAATAGCTTTTATGCAGCCGCCTGATGCAGCTTTATATTTAATTAGTGAAAAAAGGTTTTGCTTAAAACATCTCATGCATTTAGAAAAAAAAAAAAAAAAGGGAAAGAAAAATGCTGTTTGAAGCACTACTGGTAGAAAAAAATGGCATCACAAATGAAACTTCTTTCCATCCTCCCTCTTGAAATCATGAGTTACGGGATCAGTCTACAAGGTAATGAATTCAAGATTAAAGGGTGTGGACAAATAGCAGTGAACTACCATGAGAAATAAAAGCAATAATCACCAACCAATATCAAAGGGATAAAAGCTTCCATGTGTGTGAAGACAAAAAGCAAGTTTTCATAAAATGCCAGTTATTCAAATGCAGTAAAAAAGCATTATAAAACAATACATAAACACTAACTTACAGTGGAAGAACAAAGGAGCACATTATCTAACAGGTTTCTTCTTTCCCCTTTTGTTTATGACAGCCTACACTGCACAACTAAGCACCAGCAGAAAAAATGGAGAGAAGGCAATACTGAATTCGTGTTCATGTACGAATGGCTCGTACCTCTCATGAACACTGCACACACTTCCATAGTTAGTGTCACACAAGGAGGACTTTATATTTTTGGCTGAACCTTTTAATTCATTCCAAACGTACATTGTAGACCTCCACACTAAAGCCATTTGGAAGGACAAAATAACCTCCCATATTGCCAGAGAAAAATTGATATTCATCTCAGAGCAGTGCTGCTGAGAACAGAGATACAGGGAGGGCGAAGGAGAAGAATGAACACCCTGGAGACATATACAGGACGAGACAAAGCGACTGATAAAACCTTACTGCAGACTTGATCCAGTGGCTTCTAATACATTTGTTCAAGGACAAACAAAAAAAAGTTTGGTATTTTTACTTCACAACCCTGCTGAAAAGCGCTAACAGGTGGCTCCCCTGGAGTCCTCCTTGACAGCTAATCCTACCTCCTCCCAAACCACACTCCATGTCTGCATTGCTCAAGACTTATTCCAGCATCAAGAAAAGACCTGCAGCGAGCTGCTGGAGGATACGGTATCACCCCAAATTAGTTTTAACAATTCTGCTGGCACTTCCAGAGAAACCAAAGGCATTAGCGCAAGGAGCGCAGCAAGGATTCGTGTCTAAATTCAGAAGTTAGTCACAGGCTTATTTTTCATTCTCTCCTGTTTACAACAAGCGAGCAGGCTACACCTGTCCTGCATTTTGGCACGCTTACGGACCACATATACAGTTTCTCCAGCCATGACTTGGCAAAGGCCATTACAGAGCGTGTGTCCTCCGTTCACCTGAGATGCAACAAAAGTTGGTTGGCTACGGTTGTCCTGTTTGCCCCCCACTTCTGAATGCTACAGAGCAATCGTTCTCTCCTGGGAGGTGCAATATTACTGTCAGTTTGCTGGCACATTAACTCGTACAAGATCCTGATTTAGAGAACAGCACCTGAAAGAGGGCCCCGAGCAGAACTACTGAAGCCAACTCCCATGCCCAAGAGTTATTTAAATGCAACACTGCTCTACCAGATTAAAATCGCAACAAAGATCATTTGCAGTATCACTTATTAATATAGCAAAATAACTACTTCAGCTGGAACAAAAATCTTTCAGGCACGTTCCCTCTAATTAACTAACGTTAACTTCTTTCTTCTGGCATAAAACCGAAAAGAAGCACCTCACATCTTCCTCCAATTTTTTAATCCTTTAATAATGGAGTTGATGGGAAAATAGACACAAATCTAGTTTTACTTTGAGAGATTTTTACTGCAGTTAAGACTCATGTTAATACAGCAAAGTATGTGGAAGACCAATATAAATAGAGATCTGTTCCATCAACTACACAGAGATTGCAGGAGAAAGGACTCCACCAGTCATGGCACATAACATAATGCTTCTTCCAAACATCCTCTAGAGCAGAGCCAATATTAATCAGAAGACAAACTAATCAATTTCATCTAAGACAAGTTATTAAGAAAAAATTGCTATGGCACTACGAAAATCAACTCACTCAAATTACTTTTCTCAACTGCTACTTCAAATTAAAGCAATCAGACTTCTTAATGCTATCAAAAAAAACAGCATTCATGACTCACTAGACAAACAGAATAGAGTTGATCTCAGTTTTCCTCAATTCTCTCACACCGGCTGGTTTATGTTAACCATAAAGAGGACGGGAGCTTGTATACACCCAGGCTGCTTTTACGTAGCACATTAAGCCTGAAGGAAACACCAGTTTTGAAATAACACCCTAATCTAAAAATACATGTTTTTGCATTTCCAGTTGCATTGCCTAACCAGCAAACACAGTCCACTGCCACAAATCACTAGAAGTAACAACCTGGCACTGAAAGGTACAGGATCTCCTTTGGCCTGGAGCCTGAGTACAGCTGGAGCCAGCAATGTAAATGAGCATTACTTTTTTTTTCATTGAACTTAACAGTATCATCTTTAAGACAGCAACAGCAGTTTTTCTGACCTATAGCAATTCATTACTGAGCTTCTAGACTGAATACATATATAATATATGTAACTATATATGGAGGAATCTGGACCAAAAAATTCCTGAGGTGTGTGCCAGTAGATGACAGGTCAAAATCAATTCTGCTGCAGAGAAAATCTAATATACAAACTTCACAATCACGTTATGAATATACAATAGTTTCTCATCTCATAAAATTAGCAATTGGTGAAACAACCATTATATTAGCAGTGATCAGGGACACTATTATCAAAATGTTTGCGATTAAGTGCTAAACTGTGCAGATTTTAAAGCTGCCAAGCTCTACTTCAAGTTAGAGTTAGCACGTTCCTTACAGCAAGCAAGATACTTACCTGCTTTTCACTGAGTTTTTTTTTTTTTTGTATTCTGGAAAATAAGTAAATAGATGTAGTAAGTGACATTCATTACAATCCCCAGCCAGGAGGCACCTTTTATCAAACAACTGAACAGGGAGAATATGGGGGTAGCTTGAAGAGGGGTCCAGCTTTTTGAAGAAGGGTGAAGGAGTTGCTGCTTATGTTATATCAGATACAGATCTCAAAGTACAACACGGGAGTTAAATCACGTAAAATCTTCACTAGATGAAGAGTGCTTCATATAATTATTATTATTATATATATATTTTTTTTTAATATTTTTCCACAGAGGGAACAAATTCTCAGCACTTTTCAAGCCAAAGCAGTTTTCCACCAGCTCCAACAGAACTCAAGTTAAAATCCGATCTCCTGCTACCTTTGTGCTCCCAGCAATAACTAATTGCTAGACCATAGGTCTCAGCATTGGGAGAAAACTTGTGTGTGTATATAAATTCCACTATGAATCATCACCTTCACTGGCTCTGTATGTTCCTCTAGATACAGGGCTGTCTTAATCTACTGGCAGCTATCCACTGTACTCAGTGGTAACCAGGGAGTTTGCATCCCACCCAAAAGTAATGATTCCTCTATCAGCTGCATCGATCCCTGCACTTTCACAGCAAATCCCAGAGCTTGGGATCCCTCAGGAAGAGATGACAATGGCGCATCCCAAGTGTGAAGTGCCCGTACCCCCAAGTTTGTTAAATGCGAGGACAAGAGAAATCCCTGGTGCGGTTTTCTGAGCAAAACAAAGGAGGAAACGCCCAGGCCAAGTCTCCCTTCTGTAGCCAGACTCCCACAGCCACCAGGTACTGGCAGAGGGCTGCCATCCACACCCCACACATCTGCTGCTGTCCTCTCCTCTCACACCCCACGCAGAATGCTCTCAGAGCAGAAACGATCCACGCTAAGAAGTGAAAGGACAGCTTTTGGCTGAGGCTTTTGGGGGTAGGCCGGGTACTGTACTGCAGATTGCTTTCTTATACAAGCTACAGTCTGTTCTCTGAGAGAGACATTTTTTCCCCCCTCTCTCAAAGGTTTATTTTAAAATAAGCAAATAACTTTACCTGAAGATACACAAGGCTTCCACCATTAGCGTTTGTCTTTGCCCCAGGACAGGCTGTTTGAGCCTTGCAGCAGCAAAAATGCAGAAAGAATTGATTTCAGACCAAATGAAAGGAAGTGCTTTACCACGAGCAACTTTCTCTTCATGAGGCATTTAGAGCTCCCTGATCCATGCCGATGGCAAAGCAAACATTCATTAAGCGGTAGGGCTCAGCTGAGACAAGCAAGAAAAGCCAGCCTGGAATTTCTTTGACATATCCTTCTCTCCAGCATGGAGGAGAAATCTGAACCTAACTTTCCAGCAACGCAGAAAAGATCTCTCCACATAGCAGAGACGGGTCTGGGAAAGCCATTGCTCTGCTCTTTTTCTTAAAGCATTTCTAGAAAGTGTTACGTATCTGGTAAGTGCCACACTAAGTGATGTTTCCTAATGCTTACTGCCCTCTTCATTTTGCTGTTCAAAAAGACTGCCCAGTTCCCAAAGCCCCTTACTCGGGTTGAAGGTCATAGCTGTAGCATGTCAAGGGAGTCGTTTCCCAAACCAAGTGATACGGCATATCTAAAGAAAATAACCTGGGATTTGTATGGTCCTTTTAGAGGACTGGAATCTCAAGAGTGAAGGAGACACAAACTGGGCTTCGGGTACAATTAAGTTAAAAAAAAAAAAAAAAGACAAAAAAAACAGGAGGCTACACTTTACTAAAAGGAAAGATATGTAATGCAAAAAGTAACATGAAATGCTGAGGGGCTGTCCTGACTTCTGCTCAGGAGGATGAGGAAGGGTGTTATTGATGGTTTTTCCAGAGCCTTGTTCTACCTTTTGCCTGGTTCCTTTAGATACACATTGCTAAGTGCATGCTCTCATCTTTTCAGCATCATTTAGAATCATAGAATCATAGAATATCCTGAGTTGGAAGGGACCCTTAAGGATCATCAAGTCCAACTCTCGACACCGCACAGGTCTACCCAAAAGTTCAGACCATGTGCCTAAGTTCACAGTCCAATCTCTTCTTAAATTCAGACAGGCTCGGTGCAGTGACCACTTCCCTGGGGAGCCTGTTCCAGTGTGCAACCACCCTCTCTGTGAAGAACCCCCTCCTGACGTCCAGCCTAAATTTCCCCTGCCTGAGCTTAACCCCGTTCCCGCGGGTCCTGTCACTAGTGTTAATGGAGAAAAGGTCTCCTGCCTCTCGACACCCCCTTACGAGGAAGTTGTAGACTGTGATGAGGTCTCCCCTCAGCCTCCTCTTCTCCAGGCTGAACAGGCCCAGTGACCTCAGCCGTTCCTCGTACGTCTTCCCCTCCAGGCCTTTCACCATCTTCGTAGCCCTCCTCTGGACACTTTCCAACAGTTTCATGTCCTTTTTATACTGTGGTGCCCAGAACTGCACACAGTACTCGAGGTGAGGCCGCACCAGCGCAGAGTAGAGCGGGACAATCACCTCCCTTGACCTACTAGCGATGCCGTGCTTGATGCACCCCAGGACACGGTTGGCCCTCCTGGCTGCCAGGGCACACTGCTGGCTCATATTCAACTTGCTGTCTACCACGACCCCCAGATCCCTCTCTTCTAGGCTGCTCTCCAGCGTCTCATCGCCCAGTCTGTACATGCAGCCAGGGTTTCCCCGTCCCAGGTGCAGGACCTGGCACTTGCTCTTATTGAACTTCATGCGGTTGGTGATCGCCCAGCTCTCCAACCTGTCCAGATCCCTCTGCAAGGCCTTTACGCCCTCATTTGAGTCCACAACTCCTCCAAGTTTGGTGTCATCAGCAAACTTGCTCAAAATACCCTCTATTCCTACATCCAGATCATTTATAAAAATATTGAAAAGTACCGGCCCTAAAATGGAGCCTTGAGGGACCCCACTGGTGACCGCCCGCCAGCCTGACGCAGCTCCATTTACCATAACCCTTTGGGCCCTGCCCGTTAGCCAATTGCTCACCCATCGTATAATGTTTTTATTTAGCTGTATGGTGGACATTTTGTCCAGTAGGATCCTATGGGAAACCGTGTCAAAAGCCTTGCTGAAGTCCAAAAAAATCACATCAGCTGGTTTCCCTTGGTCCACCATACGGGTGATCTTATCATAAAAGGAAATCAGGTTAGTTAGGCAGGACCTACCCTTCACAAACCCATGCTGGCTGGGACCAATGACTGCTTTGTCCCCCAGGTGCACCTCAATAAGTCCGAGAACCAACTTCTCCATGATTTTACCAGGCACTGACGTGAGACTGACAGGCCTGTAATTGCTAGGGTCTTCTTTCTGACCCTTCTTGAAAATCGGCACAGCATTTGCCAGCTTCCAGTCTACCGGGACCTCTCCAAATTCCCAGGATCGTTGAAAAATAATTGATAGAGGTTCCGCGATGACATCCGCCAGCTCTTTCAGCACCCGGGGATGAATCCCATCCGGACCCATGGACTTGTAGGGATCCAGGTGGAGTAGCAAATCCCGCACACGTTCAGGGTCAGTTGGGAGTTTGTCATCCCCACCGTCCCGGTCCTCCAGCTCAGGGCACCCTGGGTCCCGAAGCCCATCATCGGCATTGAAGACAGAGGCAAAGAAGGCGTTAAGCGTCTCTGCTTTGCCTACGTCATCGTCTGTGAGGAGACCTTCCCTATCAAGGAGCGGCCCTATGTTTTCTTTAGTTCTCCTTTTTCCATTTACATATCTAAAAAAAACCCTTTTTATTTTCTCTCACAGACACAGCCAGCTTCAACTCTAGCTGTGCTTTGGCCACTCGAACTTTCTCCCTACAAACACGAACAGCATCCCTGTATTCTTTCCATGACGCCTGGCCCTCCTTCCAGTAGCGAAACACTCTCTGTTTCCGCCTAATCTCCATTAGAATGTTCCTGGTCAGCCACGCCGGCCTCCTGCCCCGCCTGCCTGACTTGCGATATTTAGGAATTGCCTGATCTTGTGCTTCTAGGAGGCATCGCTTAAAGAGTGACCAGCACTGGTGGACATCGAGGCCTTCAAGAGCAGTTTCCCAGGGGACCTTACTGACTAGTTCCCTGAGCAGCCTGAAGTCCGCTTTCCCCATATCTAGGGATGAGGTTTTGGTGGCACTTTTCCTTCTGTCACCGTAAATTTTGAACTCAACCACTTCATGGTCGCTATGACCGAGGCGGCCACCAATCACCACATCTCCCACCAGACCCTCTCTGTTTTCTAGCAACAGGTCTAGGAGGGCACCTTTCCTAGTTGGCTCCGTTAGCACCTGTACCAAGAAGTTATCATCTAGGTGCTTCATGAACCTCCTGGACTTGCTCGTGTCAGCCGTGTGGCACTCCCAGTTAACGTCCGGCAAGTTGAAGTCCCCCATAAGGACAAGGGGAGTTAATCTCGAGGCCTCTCTTAGTTCTGTAAAGAATAATTTATCGGTGCTATCATCCTGGCCAGGCGGTCTGTAATAGACTCCCACAACTACATCCCCTTTATTCGTTCGTCCCTTGATCCTTACCCAGAGGCTCTCAACTTTGCCATCGCCGACCTGAAGTTCCACACAGTCCAGCCCCTGTTTCACATTTCCATCACTGAGAGCAGTTGTACCCAGCAGTTTCCAGTGCCTGGTAATACCAAGGGAGAAAACATCTCCCTTTTGTTTGCAGACCACCTCTACAACGTGTTCACCCTTGTGCCAGCTCTTTTAAAAAGTGCAAACTTTGGATCCTTAATAAAGAGCAAAACTTTCCTACAACAGGACAACATCAGCGCTGCATCCAATTTTAAGCTATAATTGCACTTGCCTCCATCCTAACAGGTTTCTGCTTACAAAAGAGGAGAGATTTGATTTCCTTTGACAGACAGAGCAGCCCTGCAGTACCCAGCTGAATGCTTCAGCAAGGAACCAAATCTGATCACCTCCATCTGCTATCCAAAGCCTAGGAATGCAGAAGTGTTCAAAGGAGAAAGTGTCGTATTAATTTGACCATTTATTTCTGTTCACTCTAATCCAGGATATATTTCACTAGTCTTCTGAGAAGCTAGTAAGGGCGGAAGCAATTTAGCTGTAATAGGACTCTTGAACTTCGCTAATTAGAAGGCCACATGTTGGTACATGGCATCAACAAAAAATAACTCCGCAATGCTTTAGGAAATGTACATGATGAATTCTTACAGAGCTGTTGCACTGCTGTGGCGCACACATGCAATGATAGCCACGCCAGATGCAGGGGCTCATTGAATCTCAAGGAGCAGCACACTCTCTGGTCTATTTGAAAAATGA
The DNA here is from genome assembly GCF_964211825.1 of Aythya ferina. Lineage (NCBI taxonomy): Eukaryota > Metazoa > Chordata > Aves > Anseriformes > Anatidae > Aythya > Aythya ferina. The sequence continues at coordinate 90,832,703 of NC_140297.1, read as the reverse complement.
AAATTATTTCAGAAAACGCAGACAAATCTTCATCTGGCGTATATGATACAGTCTGTCAAAATTATTTGACAAATGAATGAAGACATTATACAAAACAATAACATACAGGCCATCAGAGCTGAGATTTAGTGCCATAAATTTCAGTTAGCTTCCTTTGTCTACACTACAAAATGCTTTTGCAATTTATAAGTATTTTTTCTCAAAACAGTGAAAATAAACAGCAATGCCTTACAATTTGCTCTAGATAAACCGCCCAAGAAGCTGAACGTGGTGGTGGTTACTGTCAAAAGAAACGCTTAAGTGCTCCCATCTTCTAGAGGATGACAAAGAGAAAGGAGGCAAGGATATTTCTACTTTGACTACTGGTATTTAATTGATGCCCTTGCTTTTCTTCTTCTTTCCACCGCTCTCTCCTTCTCCAAAGAAAAGCAGACTGCTTTCCAAATGCCCAACAGCCTCTCCCTGCTGAACGTGGATGGACATACTCCTGTACACGTATGCACAGACCCGTTTTAACAGGTGATCATTTTTTCCAATGTCACTACCCTCTGTATTGATGGATAAACAGAAATGCTGCTTTTTTAACTTCACATTTACTGTGGGAGATGCCCAAAAAATGACCCACCGAACTGATGCATCCTACCACTGAAGATGCTCAAACCAAAGATGCAGCATGTGTAGCCTAACAGTTCTCTTACACAGTTGCACAATAAGCCTAGTATAGTGTCAAATCTAGTACGTAACCTTATCAAGAGAACAAAGAGATCCTCTATCACATGGAGGTGATTTTTGTTTTCATTTAGTTTATTTTGTTTTGGTTTATCACAGAATCACAGAACTGCAGGGGTTGGAAGGGACCTACAGAGATCATCGGGTCCAATCCCCCCGCCAAAGCAGGTTCAAGGTAATAATAAGTAATAATAATAAGCATAAATAATGATAATAAGCATAAGTAATAATAAGCAAGGTTTAGTTTGTTTTGCTTTATAGTTATTAAGACAGAAGTAACGTGTAGGTAAAGGAAACTACTTGGAGACAAGAGGAGAAACTTACATGGCAGACTGACTGACTGAACATGTGCCTGTGCTGTCAGTGTGGTCTGAGAAAGCATTTAATAGCTGGCATATTTTAAATGTTTTTAAAGTATAAGTATTCATGGCTCATCTATCACACAAGGGAAAAAAGCAAAACAAAAGAAACCATCCACAATTTGCTTCCCTCAATCAGAAGTCTCATGAAAATGATCCATGCTTTGTTATCACCAGGTAATTTTCCACACCAAAACCACCTCTAAAACACGTCGTTGTCTAAGGACAGCCAAGTAGGAGCTCAACCCAGATCACCTCAAACACTATGTGCCATAAATTAAAAAACAACAAGAACAACAAAACCAGCTCATGAGCCTCATCATACGTAACTGATCACAGTAACATTTCAGAGTCCTAGCCTAACTCTTTAAAATCTTTACTTACCTGAGCATCTGGAGAAAGTTTGCTCTTTCCAAGTGTTTTTCACAAGACAGACATGCATCTGCATTTTGGCAGACCAAATGGTGAAGTCCACCCAAATTGAGCCTTAGGCTTTGTGCAGAGGTTACGAACTCTCTCATGATGCCTGCAACCATCACGTTGCAATACCATTTCACATTTCTCTCAGCCTCTTACTCATGACTTTTACAGATAGCAGATCGGTGATAGCCTCCAATAAAGTACTTAAACTGATACTTAAATTGAAGTAGAAAACAGAAAAAGAGAATGAACGTACACACTACCGTGAGCATCTCCTAAAATGGGGGGGAAAAGTTGAACAGATTATTTTTTCTGAAAAACTAGACAATTAAAAAAAGTAGTGTGGTTCAAATGCCAGAATATATGAATTCATAATATTAACTTGACTGGAAAATTTTTAAATATCATATATTTACATTTAACTTTAGGACTACACACACAATTTCATAAAGTTTATTTGAAGTAATAATATGCTTGTCACCTCCTGAGTATTTTAACCATCTCCAGAAAAGAATATGAAGAAACAAGTGGCTGATATTTTAAACACATATTATATACCCATTCCTGGCCAGCTTGCTCTGCAGCAGAGAATATATATTATTCAAATTAAACAGTAAAATATTTTGACTGTGTGTCAACGCAGAGAGGAGAGATGATTGTACACTTCTCTAGATTTTGATTAGAACATGGGAGAAGCGATGTGGAAGGAATGATGAAAAGCAGTAAATGATGTTTATCTGAAAGAAATGGACACCTGAGCATGCAACATGAACATTAGACACAGAGCTGCAAATAGAAATACTATAGCCCAAAATCCAGTGTTTGGCAACTGAGGTACTTATGCTTCAACGTGACACTTTTCCTGCAATAAATTGTATTCTGGAGGTGCTGGCAATCACGCATGGTACACCTCCACAAGAAGTCCTTGATGAGAACCTCCTTTCAGAAAGATATTTGGACAACTGAATATCATCTTGAAAGAAGATTCAAACAGCTCAAACGTGTGCTAGTTAATGAAATTTTCCTCTTGCGGCCTTTCTACCAACAGAAAGAAGTTACCCTACTGAGTACTATTCTAAAAATAGGAGGAAAAAAAGATTTCCGTGCTGCACTGCACCAACCAACTCAGTGTTAGTAACAGAGAAACGTGCTAAAATCAAAGTTACGTTTATTTGTTAAGGAGAATCTTATTATCCCTAGACCAAGACTGCTGATTGAAGAAGCAGATGTCTTACCAGTCATCCTTCACAACCTCTGAGTGACATTTCTGGTCCACACGAACACCAGGAGGTTAGCTACAAGTCACTCTGGTAGCCTTGCCTCTTGTTAACGTCACCTAACACTTGTTATTGTAAGACTCCACTCTCTGCTGTTTATTTTTTTAGCCAAGCTTTAGCCATATGGTCTGCTGTCTCTCTCCTCTTCGCTCCCTCCTTGGAGGCAAAGAGGTAGTTAGTGAAAGATAAGGAGGGAAAAAATGGTTCACTCTGCACAACACAGAAACTTTGTTTGGTGCCTTTTTTGTTTTCCTGTACCAGTAACTAGAAAGAAAACCCGAACAATCTGTATCTACTGATACAGGAAAAAAAACTTGTGGTTTTTAAAGCAAGTTCCCTCCAGCACCTGAAGGTAAAACTTATTTTTTGATGTAAACATTCTTTTGATGTCAGAAAATAACTGAGAAAAATCACTGGCAAAATACAAATTCCTACAGAAGACCTCGGCCTGCCCCTGCCACCCATTACCATGCCACTGTAAGTGCCAAGAAATCGATCTGAAGATTTGCCAGAAGCACTGCATCCAGCTTTCAGCTCCACGCAGCAGACCCCTTCAGGGTCCTTTTCACAAAGCTCTGCGAGTCAGACACAGAGCTCCTTGAACGTTTCCCTGTGAAATGCTCTCTTCTAGGCTATATCCACATCTTTCAGGACTCACTGCTGCTCTTTGATTGCCTGCAGGACTGTGAGAAGTTTTCTGTGACCCAGAGCGTGCCCTGTGCTTCACAGGTTCCTCTCATCTAGACACCTAACGTGCACGGGGTCAGAAATAGCAGGGGCTAGGCTCCATAAGCCAGGTATCTCCGTTCAGTCTTTCCTTCTTCTACAGCCTGCATAGCCAAGAACAGAGATGCACAAATAAAAGCTTTGAAATAAACCATTAAAGCTTTGAACCCTACCATAATTCCAGTGTTTTCTGACTTTTGAGGTTTTAACTCTCAACCTTGACCATTTCAAATATTTTCTGGATATGTAATTAGGCATTTCAATTAAATATACTTTCCTGATTTAGTTACCCTTCCCCTAACCTCTCTCTACCTTTCAAAAATGAGTGCTTTGAAGACAGGATTATCCTTTTCAAGTATTTGGAAAGTACCTCGCCTGTAACCGTATAAAAGCAATGATAATAGAAACATTGCTTTGTTTCCATTTTTACATGCCTCCCTTTTGGTGTTACAGCCAAAAGCCTTCAGGAAGGTAACTGTTGATTCCAGCCCTTTTCACGTACCTAGTGTCATGCAATACATCTGTCTCTCGCCCTAATTACCTTACTCTATTTCAATCTCTCTTTCCCAAGCAGTTATCTGTCTGTTACAGCAATATTTTATCCCTGCTCAGCTGACCTGCCCTCTAGCAGCGAGCTTGTATCGAATTAACTCAGCTTCACTTAAATCCAGGTATCCCTTTACGCCAGCCCTGCCACATCTCCTCTACTGATACCATTTTTTCTTAAACAGTGATGAAATTGCAGTGTTCACCTTGGATACGATGGTGAACGTGACCACCCTGCTGTACAGATACACCCAGCAACATGTTCCTCATCCTCAGAGGCGGGCATTCCCTTCATTAACGGGGGAGCATCCCCTGTTCCCCTCCCTCAGCCCGCCCAGTAGCCTCCTGTGTATTTCTACGTACTCACATTTCACTGTCAGTGCCAAACAGCCTACTGTAACACCAGTGGAAGTCCTCGCTGCTCCTTTCACAGCTGCTCCTTCGGAAACCTGCAGGGTATGTAGCACGGCCGCGTCCAGCAGCGGTCTCTGTCACAGTTTGCTCAAGACAAACAGCCCAGATTCAGAAAGTCAAGACCCAGCCACCAAGTCGTGCTCTCTGCCTTCCCACCACCCTACACGAGCATGCCTATGCTTCTAAGTTAATTATTCAGTGGCCACTTAGAGCACTCTCCTGTTTAAAATCAATGCCACGAGAGGATGCTCACCATAAAACAAGCTCCACAGGACACCCCAGGGATAACTGAGGCACACAAACACTCCATCTGAAATTCAAGCACGAGGCCTTCCTTCCTCCCTCAGTGTAAGGATGTTTATATTGATTTCTTTCCACCCTGAGGTTCCTCCAGGAAAACTCCTCACTGCTTTGAACCCAGGATCCACGGAGCAACAACGGAGCTCAGTCAGTGCAAGTGTTTTTTGTCTATACGTGACAGAAGTGACATACAGGCTGTACGAGCTTCTCAGGTGACTTAGAGGAGAATTACTTTGCACAGGCTGAAGATCTGATTCAGCACACACAGCTGTTCCCCAAGTCGGGATGCCAAGTGAGGTCAGCAGTAATTAAATCTCAGGCTGCTGCCCAGCCAGCAGAAATTCGATTTTATCCAGTATCTACAGAGCTAACTTAGCAATTTGTAAATGCAGCTGAGAGAAAAAAAAAAAAAAAAAAATTATTGCTACATTCATGTATATTAGGTAGTAACTTTATAGAGGAGATTATGTAATGTGGGACAGCAGAGGACTGGTCTCAGAGGATGTGCTTTCCAGCCTTAAATCCCTTCATAGAGACTATCAGAAAAGAAATACTCTTCTAAAGTGATTTTTACTAGACATGATGGAGTAAACTAACTTTAATACGAAACAGTACTAAATATTACTGATTTCCCAGAGCACTTTCTTTACAGCGCCTTGAAAGTGCATGCAACTTTTCAAATTAACATCCATAAACACTCTCGTGCATAAAAACTAAAGCTGCGGAGGATTTTTTCTCATGAAAAGCAAAGCTTACGCCTCCCTAGTAGCTTTATGTTTCTGATGTACATAGCAGATTTGCAGAGACTTTTTGCGAGTTTCTGTGGTAAGCTGATCTCTTCTGCAGCAAACGTATATCAGCTGCCCTCCACGCTCGCCATTAATTGCCCTCAGCATGCTCATACTGTTTTGTGCCTCTGTGGGACAGATTTACACGTGAAAACAGACCCTGAGGCTTTGGGATTTTCCAGCAATTTCTAACGAAAATCACAATTAACAAGCAACTAAATAATAGAACTGAAGTCACCAGCATATTGCCTGCTGGCGAACAAACGACCAGAGGGGTTAGTCCTATAAAACTGCAAAGCAGAAAGGACTTCCTTCTGTGGGTGGATGGTCAGATTTTACCTTTTCAGTTTTTACCTTTTAATTTGTGCAAACCTTTCATTCAACAACAAGAAACAATTTACTCTCTTCCTCAAATTAGACCTAAGGATAAATTGCAACAAGATTAGACCTAAGGATAAATTGCAACAAAATTGTAATCTTGGGACAAGCAATTACAATGGCTCAATTTCAAAATTGATAGCTGAAAAAACATATTAATCTCAAAAACTAGAAATATTTTACAAATGCAAGGACTGATTTTCAGGCAAACTTACCACATGTAGCTTCAACAGAAATTAATGCAACTGTTTCATGCAGGAAACTTGGGAAAAAAATGATCAGAGAATAGAAGTTCCAGAAAGACAAAGATGGGAGATTTAAGATGTGTTAATGAAGCAGGACAGGAAAATAAATTCAACAGAACATTTTTATTGGTTTGGATGACATACTCCCCAGTGTGAAGAGGGAACATATGTTGGCTTTTCTTAATTCTCAGAAGTTCATTATCTACATGAAAATTCTCTCTATTTTCTTTTAAACATGGAACTCATCTTTTGTTATAGTTGAGGAGTGTATAGGATGTCCTTTAGCACTAGTAGCCCTTTTCTTTAAATTAAGGCTCTTTAAATATGGATTCTTACCCAGAGACCAAGTTTATCATCTGAAGGGCTTGATGCAACGGCCTTGGCACCTCCACAATTTTCTAATCTCTGGCTAAGTCCCAATAATAAGATCACGTAAGCAGGGTCCTGACCGATCACAAAACCCTTTACAGTCCACACACTAACGCTCCAGGTAGTATGAATGACCTCCTGACATGTCAGCACTCCAGAAATTAGTCATTTATGTCATCCATATCATCCAAGGAAACAAACCAGTTAGGTACTTCAGGAAGTGGCAAAAAAAAAAAAAAAAAAAAAAAAAAAAGCTAATTCTAGCCAAAAGTAAAGGAGATGAGGTGATGGCACCAGCTTCCCTGTGTGTACAAGTGGTGAGTGCTACATACCATGGTTAAAAGCAGCCCCATTCCCAATCCCATGCCAAAAAACATGCCAAAAACCTGTGGGTACAGCCACGGGACAAGCGTCCTCTAGCAACAGAAAAAGTCATCAACTGGCTCACCAAGTCAACTTTCCAAATTTTTTATTTATTTTTTTTTTTTTTAAAAGGCAATTTTCCACATAGTTCTAGCGTTCAGAAGGTTTGCACCTACCACCATGATGAATAAGTGGAATTTACCCCAGGAGTGCTGTCCCTGCAGCATCTCAACAAGAGAGGAGCGTGTGGTAGCAGACGAGTGGTGTTATTTCAGGTATGGTAATGAGCTCGTGCAGCAAAGACCTGCTTTGTGTCAAATTAAAGTCATTACAGTCAGTATTCTTACTGAATATTGTTAATTAAAATGTAGGAGTCATGTTCAATCAATTATACCGAGAAGAAATGATCTCAAATTTCAGCCAAACGCACTGAACTTTTTTTTCCTGAGCCTAGCTGCTATGAATCCCTGAAAAAAGCAGTGATGGTGAACAAGCGGAAAGAGGTATTGGTTACGTTTTAATTAGAATGGAAAACAGATGTGTGGTGGCTAATCACGTTCAAGTCAAGACAAGCCTACCCTGGCACAATGAACACGTGTTAGTTCTGGCTCACTCAATACACCTGAACGTGTGTATATAGTTACACCTTCATTTTCACATCAGAGTGGATTTATTAGGGCAAATGCAGACCTTTCACTATACCCTCAGCGATTCCAGACCCAAAATTATATCCAATTTATTATTTAAAAAATTACAATTCGGCCTAACTGAAGGGGTGCTAAGGCCTGCACTGATCACTGAGAACAATGAATGTGAACAAAAATGGTACCCAGAAAAGGAGCAAAGTTTCTTACTTCTCAGATACTCAGAGCAGGTAAGATGAGCTCCAAGCGTGAAGAACTGCCAAAGGAGCACACGGCCCTGGCTGGATGATAAAAGTGACAGAGGAAATTCAGTGTAGAGAAGCATCACAGGAAAAAAAAAGAAAAAGTGTTTAAACCTTCCATACAATTGTGGATTTGAATTGATTGTTATCACCTAAAGGATGCTCAGGTGATGCCAGGTCTGTAGCCAGTCTGCTTTTAATCTGTTCCTGAGCTAAACTGCCCTGGGAATTGTTTTAAAGGGAATACAAAACAAAAGTAGAAAATGTAATTATAAGCATGATTTAAAGAAATTGTGTAGTGACATTTTTAATAGGGGGAACATTTGAGGTTCCCGGTCTCAGAAGCTACATAGCAGAAATAGAAAAGACACAATGACCAGGTTGATTAATAGCAAATAACTGCTGAAGCATTTTAAGGAAACATCACAAACAAAGACAGTGAGGCTTCCTCTGGAGGAATGGGCAGTCAAGGTCAAGGAATTTCCATCCTGCAGAATGACTGCTTGGGGTGAGGGCAGGACGGACACAGACATCGACCGCTACTGAGCTTTCAATGCAAGGTATGGTCAACCAGCAATATCTTTTTCAACACAGCTACAGGTTACCAGATGAAAGCTTAAAGTCCCAACTAACCAAAAAGAGCTGCTGTCTCACCCCGAGTGCAGCTGAACTGCGGGAGCTCACAGCTGTGACCTTTCCTATACAGCAAAAAGCGTGGATGGTGTCTTAAAAGTACCTGGATGGATTCCCGAAAGAAAAATCCAGAGGGTTACTAATTGCAAAGACAACACCAACAAAGAGCATGAAGCACAAAACTGAAAGAGGCTGCACAATATTCTGGTGAAATACCTGCTCTGTTCTTGTACTGTTCCCTTAGGCAGCTGTTACTGGCTGATTAAGAAAGAAGCAGGGGGACCTTGGATCTGACCCAGCAAGGACATTTTGTTCCACAGCCCTTTCATGACTGACTTCACACTTGCCCACTCTTTGCAAGAGAGAAGATGAAAATCTTTCATATGTTATCCCTCAGGAATAATCTGAATATTTCTGTAAGATAACCCTCTACAGAATAAGGTAACCACCTTGATCATGTCTTTGATCATGCAAGATAACATAAATTAGCTCTGCACTCACCTGCGTTATACCTGTTGGCCATGTGTCCTTGTAATGTATTTCATTAAAGCACAATAGCAAGACAATATATGCACACTTTCCCTACAAACAGCTACTTCCTTAGGACTATCACAGTTATTTCCTATTAGGCTATTACCTGCTTATTTTTCCAAATCTGCAAATCCATCCTGCAAGGACTGGGCAGTCCTTATTATTCTTTCTGCTTAGTTGCTAGGGATTAAGAAATGGTTTCATTTACGTTCCTTTTAGAAAACAGAATATGCTTTTATCATGCTTGTTGCCAAGGAATGCTCACAGAGATCCTGCCCATAGACACCCTATTTCCTACCTGCACACCAGTCACAAGAAGCTAACCCTTTTTAAAAAAAATGTGAAAATGATTCAGCTGCTAAATAGGAACGATATAATGGGTTTCAAGAGATAATGAGGGAGAAAGCAGAGTTAAAGAAAGGCAGCAATCAAAAAAATAATGAAGAGACATCCACACTGGAAATTACTAGAGCTGGAATGCAGAGAATCGAGTGTCTCAATAACCAGCATTTGTACTGCAGGTGCACAGAGGTGTTCAGTCACCCTCTGCAAAAGTTATCAGTACACCACCGCCTTCATGCCTATCGAGTTGAGACAGTCACATAACACAAGATAGCACAGGACAAGGACCAGATTGAGAAAATTGCGCTATTAGGTCCTTAACTGAAGCGTCCCAAATCAAAATGGAAGAGAAATGCCCATCCTTAAGCAACCCTGTTTTTCCAAGATACTTAATTTTCTTGTATTTGCCCGAGACTGCCAAGGAGATGAACCTGTGAAATGTAACCCTAATGACATCAGAATGGAGGAACTGAACCAGCAACCTGCAGCACAACGAGGCATCAAGGAAAGACCATCATCACCAACTTGTTCCCCAACGCATGCTTCGTTCAGTCAGACTGAAACTCCTGAATGCCATGAAGCTGCCCACCTTATCAGTCAGCAGCTCACAAGTCTCAGACATGAGTAGTCAGGGGCTCAGTTGCATGTACTCTTCTTTCTGCCCTACATTAACCACAGGATTAACTGAAAAAGCATTGGAAGAAAAGAAAGACATGGATATCACTGCCCTGGCTGCTGCTGAACAGACAGAGCGAGCAGCAGATGCTGGAGAGGGTGATATGTGCCAGTGTAAGCCAACTAAAAGCCTTCCAACATTAAAATACTCACAGCCCCAGGCAGCCCCAAACACGTGTCTGTGAGCAAGCAGCTGTTTTATTCATAAATTAGAGGTTGAGAAAAGCAAGTTTCCCTGTGTAATTTTGATGTTATTTAACCCAAAAAAAATCATGAAAAAAGAGTGTAGAGAAGGATGGAAATTTAAGCTGTTTGTCCAAACCATGCTTCTGCTTTTCTTTCTGGAGAAAACAAGGCATCCCTGAGGAGTACTAAGGCTGTGATACACTCAAAATGCTGTCACCGAGGTAGGAGAAGACAAGACTGAAGGACAACGTTGTCACGTATGAGCAAGCATGTGGAGAACAGCAGCACCGAACTGTAGGAGCTACGATCAGGTCACAGGGCCGTGGCTGGGTCACCGTAACGCTCTTGGTGGTATCACCTAATGAAGGCAGAAATGATATGCAAAAGGCACCCTTTCCTTATCTCCCAGCGAGATGGTGTGAAAGGGGTGAACGGTGACATGCACAACAGCAGCCCCTGATAAGGTATCGCATTCACCCCCCCGAGCAGGCAGCTGCCCTGAAAATAGATCCTTTGCTTTCCCAGAAGGGAGGGCAGGTAGGGCAGCAGCCTGCGGAGCCCCTCTCTCCTCCTTTTCCTCCTTACTCACAGGAAACGAGGAAAAAGATCTTTCCAGCGGGGAGCTTAACGCTGAAGTACAGCCGACCTGACCCTCCAAGGGAGGGATGAGCAAGGGCGAGCGTGCTGTGCCACCATCCATCCATCCATCTGCAGGAGCAGACAGGCAGCGGCTGAAAAACCCCAAGTGAGGGGTGAGGTGATGGGGCACCAGCCTACACGGGCTCAGAGGAACAAGGAAAAAAAAAAAAAAAAAAAAAAAAAAATACAACAAGTAACTACAGCACGCAGAAAGACGTGAGGAGGAAATAAATCCTCCTCTTCTGTGTATGTAACTCGGCAGGAGGTGTTTGCAGCTCCGCATGCAGCACAGCAGGCGCTGTGACTCCTGGAAGTGCTGGCTGGCTTTGAGGAAGTTCTGGTCTGAAATACCACGCCTGGAGCTAGCAGAACTGTAACTTTCTCCTTCGCCTGGGAAGGGACTTGCCTGCAAACCTGCCCTCCAGGAAACACCAGTACAAGCTATCAAAAAGCACCATCAGGTTCAAGTGCTCCACAGAGGTCAAATGGATCACCTCTTACCCCAAAGCATCTTATGGGAGATGGGAATTTGCCCAGACAAAGTGGTGACCCCACATCCAAAATACCTGCTTCAGCCCTAACAAGGCTCTCGGACACAGCCACAGAGACCCCCCTCTCTCTCCATTTGCTTCCAACTACACCACGGGTCTTAGAGACAAGGAGGGTAACTCACTGCCCATACCCCTGACATCTTTCTTGCTCTTTTTATAGCATGTTGGGCTGAAGGACCTCATCATCATCCCAGCACAACTAGCACACGAGAACAACATCCAGCAGAAAAAATTCATTCACTGAGGCAGGTTAATTCTGCTAGAGACAATATTAGTTTCCTAAAATACAGCAGGTATCTTTTAGGCAGGTAAGAGGAGAATACATTGCTCAAAGCAGCTGTTCCTCAGCTCCCTCTTTGTCCTCCTTGGTCAAAGCCTTTCACTGACAACTCCACCTTGAATGGCAAAACACATCAGATGCTGGTAGAAATTAGGAAGAAGAAATCAGTGCAACTATTTTCAGAGCTTGGCAAAGAACCCGATTTCACTGAAAAGTACTCTCACCCCAGAATGACTACCGGGGCTCTACAGACAGAAAACAGAAAGGAACAAGGGCGAGTACATCACCCTCTCCGCCAGGCAGCTCCTCTCCCTGTCCGTTCCCTTTATGGTCAGTGGAAGGAGAGCAATTCAGGGCAGCAGCATAACTGGGATGCTCTGAAGTGCCCTCTAGACAAACTCTGTTCACCGATGACAGAGGGAGCCTAGAGGGTAACACAGACGCCAGGCTGCATGTCTGGAGTGACTGGGAGGCTGACAAGAAGACAGCATGGCAATGATACAGCACTAAAGCTTCACCTAGAAGCTATTCTCAGACACACACCACAGCTAGGAGCAACTCAAGCTATATGGAGAAAAACAAAGGCCCCTGACTTGAAGCTCCCTGTCAGCTGGATTAGGCTTGCAAGGCTCCTACGTCCTTCCTGCAACAAGGAGAAGAGGAAGGAACTAAGTCCATAGTGTTTTGTTGGTGGTGGTCTTGGCTTGTTTCTGTTGTTTTTCTAAATAAAAGTAGTATAAAAATAAGAAATAAGGGTTTTCAGTCTCCATAAAGCAGATGCAATTACAAAAATTCTTGTTCTGTGTAGCATGGGCCCTCCCCTCCCATTTTCACTACAGAGAAACTTAGGGGCTGTTTGGGTACCTCTGTGTTTGGATTGCTTATACCTCCTGCCTCCCTGACCAGCAGTCTCAGAGGGTGGCTGGAAATACACAAGATACTTGAATGACAGCACGTTGACGAAGGAGCACAGAACAGAAAACAGCTGCTGGTTAAGCCACACAACACCCACAGCACAGGTACACGTCGTGAAACAGCATGACCACAGCGACAGCAATGCGCAGACCACTAACCTCGGAGAGAAACCCCAGGAGACAGAGGGACAGCTACAAGGGCACCCCGCAGCAAATGATCTAGGGTATGCGTGGCTGCTCGTGCACTATACTCACCCCTCGTATGAACCTTTGAAACATGATGCAATGCATACACATGCCCAGGCTTTACGGAGCTCTTCCAAGCATGGGTTTTACTGCCATCTCCCAGAGCACACAGCCCCTAGAAATACTATTGTATTTATTATCTGGCTGTCCAGGCAAAGATGTAAGGAGGATTTTATTTCCTCACCTAATCTTTCTAGATCTGAAATATTTGTAATGTATCAGAAATTAATGAACACAAATGAGCAATGGATGATGATACTATACTCCCTTCTGAGGGTTGTACCCAAAGATTTTCAGGATACTGTTACGTATGATGCCAGACATGCCCATGTTTTCTTATGCAGAACAAGCTCTGCAGCCAGGCAAGGGCTGAGCTGTAAACCCTGGCCCTGGGGCACAGTGAGTAGACCCCAGGCCTCCTCCCGTGCCCAATATGCCAAGGAGCTTTCCACACTCTCACCTGTCCGTGTCACAAATGAGGCCAGGCAGCAAGCAAATCTCTCCAGTGGCATTTGACGTTGAGCAGGCTCCTAAACAGCCAGTGAACCTAAATTTGGACTGCAGAAGCAAGGAACACATCCAACAGTTACATGTCCCTCCTCAGCATATCAACAAGTCAACTTCATGCACTCCTCTTCACGATTTAATAGTAAGACCAGAGCTAAATATTTTATGCCTGAAAGGTTAAAAGAAACCCGAGCTATAATTCCATACATACCAGGCTCATCTCGACCTGCTAAACATGAATTGACATGGCTTGTGACATCCCACCACTTACAATAGCATGCTGGCCAACCACAGTAACTTCTGCTTCGGTTTTAAATTAAGAAGTTGCAATTTTACCTCTTTGGAGCCTGATTTATTTATTTATTTTATTGAAACTTGCATAGGGAAAAGAAAAATTTAACTGAGATGTTATCACTGTTAAAATATAGGAAAGGGCAGCTAACAGAGTAACAACAGAAAATATCAAAAGCTGTGAAACAAAGGAAATTATCTACATTACGTTTTGTATTGTTTACCATACTGCCAATGAAATACTCCAAAAATCCCATACACCCCTCCCATTTCCAGATGGAGATACAGTGTCCTTAACTTCATCAGACTCATACAGGTACAAAACCATAGTGACAACCTCAGTGATCATGACATCTGCTTGTGGCATATTCTGGAACTGAGATGACCATTTTATCTAAATGCTTCTGAAGGCACCATAGCAATACTGTGCACAATAGTACATGTTTTTTCTTGAATAAGAGCAGATATAGTCACTTGCAAGTCTTACAGAAGGCAACACGTTACACCAGGGAGCTGTGCCACCTATTCTAAATCAAGCTCCGTAGTCCTTGGGATATTTCTTTCAAGAAAAAAAGAAGTTGATATGCGTCCAATTTACAAATTAAATCATCTTCACTTATACAGAAATAAAAGCAGCTGCACATGAAAAAGATCAAAAGATATAAATGAGAGAAGAATAGGATAGCTAAAGGCAATAAAAGAACAGCAAACATTACTTGAATTGCACAACGAAAACTTGAGTAACATGCAATCCAGCAGCAATACAGATACCTGAGCAACTGTATCTTACCTGTTGAATTATTAGTGCATTTAGCATTACATTTCATAGTAAACTGGATTAAAAATTAGTGTGACTATCTTATGAAACCAGATGTATGTTATATCACAACACCACCCGCTATAAGATCTTGAGATGATAACAAAACTTAACTGACTTGTCACTGCACAGACTGAAAAAGAAGCAATCCATATACTTGGCTTCGCAGTAAGCTCACGAAAAGTTAGAAAATTGCATGAGTTTGAGGCACGAGTGACCATTTTGCTTGATGTCTTAAAGACAAGCAGACTGAAACAGATGTATGATTGTGTGACCCTGTGTTTCAATGGTATACATACATTATCTTATTTAAGCTAGTAAAAAATAAAACCCCATAAAGCATAACTGAGCATGCATTCCTCTGTGGTGCATGCCAGTCAAGTAACAGAACAAAACCATCCACCAGAAAGCTGAAATCAGACATGTAGTGCCTGAAAAAAAAAAAAAAAATCATACAGAGAGAATACACACATGAAATGTTTCCCTATTTCTTGCAGAGGATCTCCCTCTGCAATTTACTGGGGAAAAAATAGCCCATACATTCTCTAGGCATGCAGAGGTTTTGTATTTTGAGAGGCTTAGTATTTTGTTAGTACTAAAGAGGATACGCAAAGTTTCCTTACACCAAAACCCTTCCAGGACTCCCACTCCAAAGCCCTCCATGTGATGGATTCACTCTCAACAGACTGATACCTCCTTTCCATAGTAGCACAACTCGTACTTTATGGACTAACAATACTTCTGCACTTACATTATAGTAGAAGTATGCTGTACAAAAATAATCATCCCTAATCCACTTCTTTCTTTACCCAAAAACTTGTGGAAGAGACACAGCTTGCACTACAGACGCTTCCAGAATCACCACACAACTCCCAAAATTTTAGCAAACCAAGAGCTAAAATCTACAGCTGAACAAGACAGACTCACAGCATGGTTGAGGTTGGCAGGGCCCTCTGGAGGCCACCTGGTCCGACCCCCTGCTCCAGCAGGGACACCCAGAGCAGGGTGCCCAGGACCACATCCAGGTGGTTTTTGGAGACCACCAAGGAGGGAGGCTCCACAACCCCTCTGGGCAACCTGAGGTGAAGAATAACACTCTTCTATACATCAAAGCTAGTAGACAAAAAACGTATTTAATATTAATAGCCTCTTCAGCATACATGATTAGAGACAACTAGCAAACCAAAGCCAATTCCACCCATGCATCTAACAACATCTGAGCGAGGTAGGAGCTGCATTTACCTTAATTGCACATGAGCAAAAGCAGCGTCCCTCCACCTTCCCTATAATCAAGGATGAAATCAGCAGCAGGAGTGAGAACGACAGCCAAAAGATTTACCAACATTTCCTATTCCAAACCCACAGCGTTTAAGTAGCAGTTCCTAATTTCTCTTCCATAATTTTAAGTGCTTAATTTTCTTTTATTGATTCATTTCTAACAAGTTTTGCAGGGCAAAGCTTAAAATAGGCCTGAGTTGTGTACTTTCCCAAGATAACTAATCTGAACCAAATTCATTTGGTTTATATGCTCTGATGGAACAGGTTTAGATAGAGGCAGAAAACAAATCACTCCAAATAAATTAGCGTTATGGTTGGAAGAGAATGAAGATATATAACATGAACTTAACCTTTTTTTCCTAGTTAGGGGCTTGAACGTGCTGTGCTTCAGTCTGCAGCAAGATTAGTTCAGCTGTCTTCAATACACCAAAAGACAAAGAGAGCTGCTTTGCCTTTCAATACAGAGGTTATGAGGTAGGAAACACAAACAGCTGGAGGGAAACTATATGAAAACTAACTAGAGCTACTGATGCAACTAAGAGGTTATAAGAAACTTTTTTTTGCTATTTTTCTTTTGAGAGAACTACACAAACTCCTATATCTAATGAAATTTAGGATACCTCCTTGAAAATCTGGGGACTGTTAAGAAGTAGTAAAACCAAGCTTGCCACATTCACGTCTAGCAGCTATACAGCAGTAATGATTTCTGTAGATCCCCATCTTAGCAGGACAGCTACGAGCACCTCTTCCCCTTCACACTGCCCAGGGGATGAGAGACCCCCAGCTGTCCCACCTGGGTCACCCGAGATGAAGTTTCACATTAATTTGATAATTTAATCCTCCTTTTCTTTCATGAAATTGAATTCATTAGCACAGGTGCAGTACTTTCCAAACACCATGCAGGTGGTTACATACACAAAATAAGACCAACGCTGTATTTTGGTAGAATCTGTTAATCTTCAGAAGGAAGTGTGGGTAGACTGCATGAAAAAAAAAAAAAAAATCAACTTTAAAAAAAATCCACTTACCAATAACATGGCACTTTATAACTCGTTTCAGATACATACACATTTTGAACAAGTCTAAATTGGCTTGTATCAGGGAAAAGGGGGGAAACAAAGCATCACACTTCATCTTTAAAAGAAGTCATAAAGAGGATATCCCCATTCAAAGACATCTCACTCACTCTCTGCAGCACTTTCAAGGTGCAAGTCAAGTCAGATAAGCTTCCACATTGTAACACAAAGCCTCCCAAGACAAGAAAAGCATCCCACTGCACGCTCCACAGCGGTCCTTTCAAAACTGGAACAAGCCCTTTTATAACAGGAATTCAGCGCTCTAAAGCAACAGCCCACTGCTCACAGAGGCTTTATCTGCTCTACGGCTTCTTGGTTACTTTTGCTGCAAAGCCTACTTTAAGAATTGCAATTTACGTGAAATCCAGAGACAATTCCTGGAAAGCTCCCTGCTTTGTCTCAAACACTGTCTGAAATCATATAGAACCAACACAGGCAGGCAAATAACAGGTTATGAGGAAGAGCTGAGGTTGATCCGACAAAGGAGGCTGACTATAACCATGCACTAGGAGTACAACATAAGTAATATTTCAGTTTAAAGAGGTGGACATTTTGAAGAGTAACACCGTAAGTTATCTATATGGATAACTTTTTGCAAAGCAATCTGATCCGGAGACCATGGGATTTCACTTAAAGCATCTGTGTCCCACATTCTCGGTGAAGCAAATTTAAATAAGCCTAAAAAGCTCAAAAAGGTATTTTTATCATAGCCTTTGCAGCTATTTCATGATTCACTCAAGTTGGAAAAAAAAAAGCTGAACCAATCGTATCTCCAACCACATCTGGAAGCAGGCCCCAATACTGTCTGCACTGTCCTAAGTAGAACTCATATCATACCATTAAAAAAAAATAACTCAAAAAAAAAAAAAAAAGGCTCTGAACTCCAGCATCATTTTTCACATTTTTTCAATTTGTGTGATGTCAGTTTACATCTAATAAACATGTTGTTTATTATCTTCATTTAAGCCAGGACTTTTAGCAAGTAACAGCAAGAATCATAGGAAGCGTATCATGATTGCAAATCTGTAATGCACGTGGGATCCCTACGTAGCACTATTAAACCCATTAATCACCATCTCCTCCGTCCCAATTATGCTAAGAACGTATTTGATAAAGCAATTTCTACTCACCTCTCTGTTACCAGCAGCGCGCAGAACTGAAAACCACAGCGCTTCCGACAAACTCTCAAGGCACCTCTTTTGTTCCCCTTAAATTAAATCCGAATCGGTTGCACGTTTTGCTGAACTGCTAATGCTCTCCACATGTTCTCTCTCCCCAGCAGAAAATGTTTTCTATTAGGAGTGCCTAACGCTGAACAGAAAACCATAAAATGCCCTTCAAACAACCCAAAGTACCTCTTTTCTTGAGACTTGAGTATATAAATCAAGCTGGCCCAAATGAAGAGCTCAAAGGGAAGACCTAATGCCACATCTAAGCTTCCTTTAGGAAAACTTTTTAATTAGACTCTTCCTGGTAGCGTGTTTTGGACAGTCGTGCACAAGAAAGCTGTTTATTTTAAATTCAATAAGCTATTCCTTTTAAGAAAAAGAAAAACAAAGAGAGACAGCAGAAAGTTTTGAAGCATTAACTACAGGAGCTTCATTCACAGTCTCCATAGCTTTGAGAACTCCACTCCAGCCCTCAGCACACTGCAAACGTGGATGTGCCAGACAAATGCAATGTGATAATGAGGTTTGGAGGGAGAAGCATCTGAAGTGATAAAGTACCAATGACATGGGCTGTAGGCACAAGCTTAACTCTGCCCTCTGAGAAGGAGATACAACATGGTTTCATGTTTTAACCAGAACCACGCTGTCTTTTCAACTCTTCCATACTATATTCACAAAAAGACAAAGCATGTTTTTTTCCATCTCTATGTACCTTTACGTCCCTGCAGCAAAGTGCCAGATGCAGTTATTGACTCGAGCCTCAATTTTGTCTCCAGGAAAGCACGCGGTTCCACCGGGAAGGGACTTGCAGCTCAAGCACTTGGAGCAAAAGGTCATACCAAAGGTTCAATGTATGCGTAAATAGTTGCAGGCCCTAATCATATCTGCCCTAATACATACAACAAGTCCACGTAATGGGAAACAGAAGGGAAAACTGTACATGGAAAAGAGGACTAGATGCATATTTCAGCCATGAAAGGACAAATAAAAACAGCTGGCTTGCACTAGCCCTGTAGTTACAGCTAGCTTGTAGCTTCCCTCAGGTACAGCAGAACAAAAACAGCTCAAAGATATTTATGGCCAGGTTTCATAAGAGGTATCAAGAGCAAGATGATGTCAAAAAGGCAGCCCAAAGATCTGCGTGAAAAAGATTAATATTGGTGCTAACATGGCTAGATAAAGCAGATGCCCTAATAACAGGGGCTAGAAACAGCTGCGGTGCTGCACGGCCAACGTTACATCACATACTTGGGAGCAATCCACGGCTCAGCACTCGTGGAAGGATGGGGAAGGGCAGGCACGCTGTAGATCCACTAAGCTCCAGTAAATCTGGAGCTGCCTATGTGCAAAAGCCAAGAGAATGGGCTTATAAAACAGTTATGATGACTAATAATGAAGCTAGATTACACATTTTAACAAGACCCTTGCAGTCATAGACTTGTACGCTGTGTAAGGACCTACCTGGTTCAAGCTACAAACTTAATACTCAAGTATCTACGCACACTGGTGTTTCTCGTTTAGCAGCAGATGAAAGCAAGACTTTACATAAATGCAGGACGAGGCTGTAACAATCCTAAAGTGTAATTTTATAATGAAAAAAAAAAAAAGTAACCAACCAAGGTCGTTTTGTTTTGTATTCCATTTTTAATAATGGACTGATGTAAAGGAGAAGTAACGTTTAATACACCTTGCAACATTTTCTGTTCCTCCAAGCTACATAACTCTGGCCAATCCCAGGCCAATACATGTATCCAGAACTACATATACCATCAATATTAGAATTTTTCTTGTATTACATTGTATTAACACCTAAATCTCACTTTTTTTTTTTTGGCAGAAGCATTCTAAGCTATTGTCATGGGTGTGCCCAAGCTCGTTCACAATATTGAGCGTAACACTCCTAAGGATTCAGTCCCAAACCTAACCTTTTTAAAAGAGGACACAGGACTCCTGGGCTAGGTACAGCACACAGGAACACAATAGCAAACGGTGCCTTTTCCCTCAGACTACCCAGGATTTTGAGAGGAAACTACTAAGAAGCAACCAACAGGCCCACAAAGCACGAAGGAAGCAGCAGCTGAAGCAAACAGAGCTGTCCAAACAGCCACGCAGCGAAGGCACCAAGCCCAAGAAAAGCAGAGCTCAAACTCCACAGCAGCATTAAAACCTCCCTGTCAGAGTCACTCTGACTAAAGTCTTCCATTTAGTTTTAAGGGCAAAAGTTTTTGGCCCTGCTGGGGTTCCCACTTCAGAGCTACATCCTTCATTTACATCGGACTTAATCAGGGCTTCATCTGAAGCCCTGTAGTTGTTAAATGTATACAAATGAAATTTATGGTAAGGCACAACTAAATATAAAAAAGGAAAGTCACATGGCTGCCAAAAATACCAGAAAGACTTTTCCCACAGGGTATTAAGTCACAATAAATCTAATTGAAATAAAAGGCTAAATTTGACATATTTGGGGAAAAAAACAATTGACATTGTAAAATTTAATAATTGATCTTCCTCCACTAAGTACCCTTAACATCAACAGGTGCAAGAATACCTCTGTAATTTTCAGTTATCTAGATTCTATGAGCAAAACTGGTTTCAGCAGATCTTTTCCTACAAAAGAACATTGTAAATACACCAGTTAGTACAAAAAAAAAAAAAACCCTCGCTTTCATATTTGAAATTATCTTTTAATTAGTACTGACATTTTAATCAGGATCAAGCCAAAAATGGGAAAATAAACAGAGCTATATTTAAATGAAAATTTGCTCCTTGATGCTGAAAGTCCTTTAGTCTAAGCACATGACAAGAACTCAATTTGAGAGAAAATAATATATATACCAATGCATTAAACTGAGGTGAGATGTTTTGGAGTGACTGGTATGCAACAGAGCAGAGAACACTTCTCCCTCTCAGTTTCCACACACAGGTTATTTATTCATTCCCTGCCCTGCTAAAATAATAATAATAATAATAATAATAATAATAATAATAATAATAATAATAATAATAATAATAAAAACAATCACAAAACAAACAAAAACACACCACCACATTTGACTTGGGGTTTACTAAAGCTTCCTAAGTCTTAAAAAATACTGGCCTGTAGTCAATACATCCTGACACTAAGGCCCATTGAATCCCCTGGAGAACTGAAGCCACTAATGCTGGAAAACCTTACTTGGACATCTGAACATAAACAGCTGTGCATTTCCCACAATTAAAAGTATAACATATTGGAGAGAAGAAGATGTTGGTGCAGCTTCCCAATGGGAGAATTTATGACATGGAAGCTATTTCTGTACACTGCTTGGCCCTTTAAAGTGATTTACAAACCTTCAGTGCAAGGATGGCTCTGAGGCAAGGGCACTACAGAACAAGCCAAGACTCCTCAGAAGGCAGCCCTGGCTAGCTGGTGTTGACTTTGCATAGTCAGAAACATTTCTAACCACAATGCTTTCCAGGGATAACGCGAAGACAATCGTAATTCTAACAACAGGCAGGTAGGAATGAAAGAAAATAGTCAAAGCAAGATGTTTTTATGCCACGTAACAGTATCTCAGGTTGCTGTATCTCCTGGCTTCTGCTCCAAATACGTAACGCATTTTTTAACCTCAAAACCTAACACTTCTGAAACAGAAGAGACCTAACAGGCAGCTGACGTGAAAGTACATGCAGGATGAAGGAAAGCAACCACTGACAGAGAAACAACCCTCCTGTCCTGTGACAAGTTTGACTGGCAGACACAGTTTATCACACAATGCCACTATTAAGAACTGCAGAGGGTTCCTGACTGCTTCAAATGAACACATTCTGAAAAAATAAGGTACATTTAATACATCAAAATGAAAAAGGAGAGAATAGAAACTGCATTACAACAAACCATGGGCTGAAACAAATACTTACACTGAAAATCTAAACTTCAGGAGGGGGGCTGGAAATTAGAACCAGATCTTGCATTTGGCTTTTATGCCTGTACTGACCCGTGCCAAAAACCCACATCCAAACACACCTCAGTTCTAGGATGCTAAAATCTGGACTCGAGTTTTGCAGCCTGGCTTCCTCTGTACTCAGAGCACTGACTGCATCGCTGCTGCCAGAGCACAGCAGCACCTGACAAAGGAGCACGCTTCCACACAAGAGCAATGACAATACACGCCCAGTAATATGCCTAATTGCCTGCACTAAGCTTGATCGCAAACAGATCAAAACCAAGTAGCCACACAGAGAAGCTGGCAACAGTTCCTGAAATTTGGGAAAATTATAGATTTTACATTAAAAGTGTTTTATAAAATGTCAATGCAGGAATCATACAGCATCTTCTCACGCTGCACTGGTCTGTATTTGCTGAAGATATCCACAGACCCAACAAAAACAAGCTTCCCCAAGCTGTTCATAATTTCATTCATATTTATAAAATCAGCCCAGACTCTGCACTATCTCTGTTTCTCCTCCAATATTTAACACACAGGCTTGCTCTGCTGTAGTTCTCCAACAACAGTAGTAATTGGGAATCCGTTCCTGCATGATGCAGCCTCAAGTTTGCTCTCAATGGTAGGTATTTGAGGAATTCTGTAGGTTGCTTAGACTCAGTTCAAATTCCCATAAAAGCCATTTCATAACACGTCCTGGGGGCAGGGGAAAGAAGTTTAGATGTACTTAAAGCCTGAATGAACCCTCCAACAGCAACAGCACTGTGGATGTAACACAAACTTTGTTATTCTTCTTTTATTAAGGAAGGTGTCTATGTTCTAATGCTTCAGCTGTGATCTCTTCAAGCAAATCCATCCACGAGGTAAACAAGTTAGGGTGTTGAATCTACTACAGAAAAACTGAAAACAAATCAAGCAACTGTGGC
Organism: Aythya ferina; assembly: GCF_964211825.1. NCBI lineage: Eukaryota > Metazoa > Chordata > Aves > Anseriformes > Anatidae > Aythya > Aythya ferina. Next base: position 90,809,916 of record NC_140297.1, on the reverse strand, counting down.
ATGCAGATAAAGGATTTGATTTTAAACCAGACATCTCTAATATCTCTCTTAACATTACCCAAACATGAGCATGAGCTCTGCCAACAGCACTCAGTGAAACACGCTGGTCTGTAGAACAGCAGAGAACATGAGCTCTGTGACAGCACGTCTGCTTCCACACAGGCAGTCTTAAAGCTCTTGTGACACACTTTATTAATTCAGACTTTTCCTCGTGACAGCACTGTTTTAACCAGGGTACTTCCAAGAAACCAGCACTGCGATAATGACAGTAAGTAGCCAAGATCTGAAAGACGTGAAGCAGTAAATATTACACGCTATTAAAATGCTGTAGCTGCTGTGAGCCAACAATACCTCAGATTTCCTTCTCAGTTCAGAACACCATCTTCTTTAGGCACATACGAAGGCAGCAGCAAGACAAATAATCCAAAATTCTTCTCCAAAGCATCTCCAACCATCACACTTCACTTTCAAGTGCTATACTTCTCTGAGATGTTTAACATCACTAAAGGATAATGTAACCAGTAACAATTTTACAGAGCAACAAACACAACAAGGAAATAGATGTACTGGCCTACAATCCTCAACACAGCAAGCCTGATTCATATTCCCTAGATGTGCTTCAAAGGGATCCATTTTGTCTATTTTTTTTTTTCTCTTTTTTTAGGCATGTGGAACTTCACTTACCGATGCAGGCATGGACTCTCACTGACAGCTGGGTCCTCAAAATTATACTGTGCTTCTTGCCCCTCCTGAAAAGTAGAAGAAAAGAAAAATATATGAAGACATAGGCAGGAGATAGAGGAGTTAGGAATGAAGGAGTTTAGCTGAGCTTGGGGAAAAAAAAAAAAAAAAAAAAAGGATGAGGGATAGTGTTGTGGCTTTTCTCTTTGTTTCTTACCATCCAACTGTACTTTAATTGACAATAAATTACTTTTCCATAAGTCAAGTCTGTTTTGCCCTTATAGTTATTGGTAAGTAATCTCCCAGTCGTTATCCCAGAGTTTTTCCATCTTGTTTTCTCCCTGTCTTGTTCAGGAGGGGATTGCAGCTAGGGGTGCACCTAGCAGCTAGTCCAAGGTCAACTCAACAAAAAGATTCTCTAGAGATTTATATTAAAGAAGTATCAAGTGATGACTGCACATTTTAATTTTCACATAAATACTTCAAAGCTAGAGTCAGATGTGAAAAGAAAATGCAAGGTCAAGGTAGAAGTTGCTTAAACTTTCATAATTCTGCTCACATACCCTGATCTGTCATTGAAGTCCCTACAATATATCCTGGGCTGCACCAAAAGCAGCGCGGCCAACAAGGCAAGGGAAGTGATTCTCCCCCCTGTCCTGCTCTTATTAGACCCCAACTGGAGCCCTGAGTTCAGCTCTGGGGCCCCCAGCATAAGAAGGGCATGGACCTGTTAGAGAAAGTCCAGAAGATGTCCATGAGGATGACCAGGATACTGGAGCCTCAGTCATGCTTCATGATTCTGCTGGGAAATTTCAGGGCTCAATCTTTTGCATGGACATCCAGCAAAATTTCCCACTGGATAACTTAATCAGAACAAAACCATCGTTTTCCAGAAAACAAAGGTTCTTCCCCACCTTACTGTATTTCAGCTTTCTGTCCATAGTTGTTATGAGGAATAAAAATATTTTTCATTACTTTCAACAAGAAAATAGCATGCTTTATACTACCTGCTAGAAAACTCTGCAGGGAAACCATGTTGGTAAAGTAGTGACAGATACTTTCAGAAAAACATCACTATCAAAAGGAGATGAGAAAAATAAGCATAATAAACAATTTATGAAGTGGTTAATATGAAATTATGTACCTGCTAATAAATGACTTGGTTCTAGTTTCCAAATGGCAACCTTTTTCTCTAATTAGGTTAAAAAATAAAAGTAAAAAAAATCAAACTTTAAATCAAATCAGACTTTAATTGTTCTGCAAGGACAAAGCAAGAAAAGTATCTAAGTTGCCTTAATGCTGCTGCTCTTCCCCCACAAAAATGGTCTGCAGTCTAGACTTGAAGCTTTCCTGGAGCAATTCCAGCGTTAGGACTGACTCCCTGCCTACCTAAACTCCTCCTGCTGCTTCAACTGGACACTGTGCTTTGCTGGGCTTCACGTCCTGTGAATTGCTCCCAGCTGTCCCTCTCAACAAGGATGCCAGGACACCTGGGGAATATTTAATTCACGAAGTACTACAGGAATCTTTGACACAGTAGAAAAAGATGTTAGTGCTACCATCACTTGCTGATGTTTCAAGTTCACCTGAACAAGACTCGCCGTATTTGTACTATGGTATATTTAATAACTCATCCGAAGATGGCAGTATTCTACTCACCCCCCATTACTTGAGATAAAAGGAAGAAATCTTTTATGGAAAGAAAAGATTAATGTTTTGTTCCAGGTGGTGGTGGTTTTCTTTGTTTATTTAATTTCCCCACCCTTCCCTCATGGTTTCCTTGATTTTCTGTTTTCTTTGACAGGAAGGGCACCCAGGACTCTTGAGCACTTTTGCCAAAACAACCTTACACCGCCACCTTGCCCTTTACTCCATCCCCTGCCCTCCCCAGCACCAGATTCAGTGCAGAGAAATGCTTCTTTTCGCCTGCCCTTCCTTGATGGATTTGCTTAGCCTGACTTATCCTGGCCAGTCTTACCTTCAAGGGCACCACAGTTCTTCGTATCACTGAAACCTCTGTAAATTGGAAATAATTTTGCTAAGCTCCTTGGGTTAGATGCTCTCCTTCATGAAGATGCCCCTGACTGCCAAGCTGCAGCTGTATCCATCCAGTTACAAGACAAGGAAAGAACAGATAAATGCAGCATGCCATCAGCAGAACAGCTAGCTGCTTCATCTGCTCTCAAGATTCAAAGCTGTTGGCAAGCTGAAGTACCCATCCTCAAAGACAACATCTCATGGTAAGGTCCCAAGGCAGCTGTGCAATTAGATTGCTCCTTACACACACAGCTTCAAATGCATGAGTGAGCCCATTGACCTTGACAGAACTACTCAGAGGCTATTCATAAGCTTCAACGCATGTTTCTTTGAGCAAGGAAAATTATCTATTTAAATGCACTAAGTCTGTATCAGCTTCATTTCCTGGCTTGTAATTCATTTTACTAAAAGCTTAATAAAAAAGGGGGAGGAGGAAACCAGTTGACCACGTACATTTCAAAATAAAGCACAAAACAACCATTATTGCTCAAAATCTTTTTTTTTTTTTTTTGTTTCAGAAATTTCTTTCTCCAGAAACATTGGGGAAGTCACTCAAGACTTGAGAGAAACTCAGTATGAAAGAAGGTGATGATAAAAGAAGTTACACAATTCTCAAGATGGATGTTGAGACAGTAGAGTAGGAAGGAGATCCTAGGAATTAGATAGAGCCAGGAACAAAACAATGTGAGAGAAACAGAGAGGAGTCCTTCCTGCCATTCCTTTACACTGAGCAAGAGGCTCTAGCTGTAGCTTAGGCTGAATTTTCCAGCACAGGCAGTAAATCCACTGCAACACCCTATTAAGGGACAAGAAAGTTACATGCAATACAAGTCAGAATTTAAAAACTTGCTCTCAATGCAGTTGAATTCAAGCTTTTCTTGTACAATCCTCTCATGATTACACCAAAACTCTACCCACTGATCTGAAACCAAAGCAAAGCTCACTTGCAATGTTATTCCTATTAGTGTCCACAATGCTTTATGTTATGTGTAGGCCGCCCGACCAAAATCAAAGGCCTGGAGAAGAGAAGACTGAGAGGGGATCTTATCAATGTACATAAATATCCGAGGGGAGGGAGTCAAGATGACGGGCCCAGACTCTTCAGTGGTGTCCAGCAACAGGACTAGAGGCAAACTGAGACAGAGGAAGTCCCCTAGGAACATGAGGAAAAGCTCCTGTACTGTGAGGGTGGCAAAGCGCTGGCACAGGTTGCCCTGAGGGGCTGTGGAGTCTCCGTCCCTGACGATCTTCAAAACCCACCTGGACGCCATCCAGGCCTGGGCGGCCTGCTCTGGGTGTCCCTGCTGGAGCAGGCAGCCTCCAGAGGGCCCTGCCAGCCTCTGCCATGCTGTGGCTCTGAGACGGATGAAGGGAACTCGATCCTTTTTCCAGAAAGTGCCACCAACCCACAGTAAATAAAGGCAGAGGATAGAGAACCAAACCAGCCTTTGGTCGCGTTAACTATTGTGCATGAAAACTGGCATCAGGTTTCTGTAAATTAAGTAACAATACGGTAGCATTAAATATGAGATTTCAACTCCTGCACGGGGAAGATTGATTCGATTTGTATAAAGCCATTGTTTACCTTCCACCACACCAAGCCAGCGGGATGGTAAGCTGCCAATCCAGGGCAGCAACACCTGAATTCCCCCAGTGTAAAGTCGTATTTCCTAGTATCCTGCACGTGATTTTAGAAAGAAAAAAAACAGCTTATATTTCTATCTGAAAACAAGAAAAAAATCTTATGGAGATGTTCTTTACATGCATTTCTTCATTTAATAAGAGCGCTAATAATTACACAGACCAAGTGTGAAGGACAGCAGTTTCAGATCTTTCTTTTAAAAATAAAGACATTTGAATTCCTCCCACCCTCACCCTTTACATAACAAAGAAAATCTCCAAAATTTGGCTTAGACAGCCATCAATATAAAGCTCATCTTACTTAGTTTCATAGATTATTGCCTAGGAGCAGGCCAACTAATTTCCACAGCATAACAGAGCAGTTGGGCTAAAAACAAAAAGGATTCAGAAATATATGGGGGAAGAAATTATTTCAAGTAAACAGGTTTGATTTATTTAAAACAAAACCTATGCATGTCATAAAGACTACACTTCTACTCTTACCTAGGGCTTATAAGGCTTGCAGCTGTCTTAGAATGACTTTGGGTTTGTTTGTTGGTGTTGTTTGTTTTAATGTTAAGGAAGTGCCAAGAAGTATTTATAACCTTAAGACCAATATTAGAGTAGGCAAATTTTACATCATGTGATGATCTCAGATTCTGCTAAGATCTACATTGATGTCAGATTCGTTATTGCTATTGAACTGTCTTTGCTATTACACTGTCTTCCCCATTGTTATACAAGCTCAGTGTCAGTAAATCCCTCACAGCAAGGCCAGCTGTGAACCAGACAGTATTAGATAAGCCAGGCATCCACATAACTAGCCCAAGCCTCTCTGAAATGTTATTTCCACCATCTTTCATGACCACTAACAAAGCAGACAGCAAGTTACCAAATTGAGGTTAACTAACACTTCAGCTGTTGCCCCTTCACCCCAAGGAGAGCATCAGGCTGGATTGAAAACTAACCTCAACTTAGTACCTGCGTACATCTACCAGTTCATAGTAAGCACTAGAAATGTTTGCGGATTTGGCCAGCACATAAAGCCAGCCCAACCTGACAACTTCCCATATAACAGCTCTGCATCTACTACTGCCTGACGTAACGATCCAAATGTTATGAAAACCTATCTAACACAGATGCAGCTCTTTAGCGGAAAGTTTTCAGAGCACACATGCAGAACACGTGCTTTGCGTTTTCTTACAGCCTCTCACAGCACTCAGGTTTCCTGGTGTACCATCAACCTCCCCCCAGTAATCACATCCAGGTTTTTCAAGAGGAGTAGCTTAATGAGAACAGCATCCAACAGCAATCCCTAAGCTCAAGAACGAGCCACTGCCTCCTCAGAGCAGAGCCTGGTCAATAGCATGCCACCAGAAGCAAATGCATGGCAACGGGCCTTCCCTAAAGCATGGTATTTTTACAATGCAGCTGGTTTTCACGTCTTCGTTTCAGCACCTATACACGTCCATCTTCACTTACACACACCTTTCAGACAGTGAAAAATGCTGCTGCAATGGGGTATTACCTCACACTCAGTTGCTTCATAGTTTAAGTTATTCCCAATCAGAGGAAAACAAACTATTCCTTGTTGTGTGTGTAGAGATGGAATTTTTGCAAGAGTTCAAGCACTCAAGTCTATCAGGTTTTCCCTGAAAAAAGATATGCAAGCCAGATCGTACACAATAAGAAAAGTGTTTCTTAATCTGTCATTAATCAGACAGTATAAATCCTGGGCTTTGATTTCAAAGCCACTAAGATATGGTTTGAGTGCAGTTTCAATATGATATGCTTCCCCGTTTAGTTGTAGATTGAAGAAATGCAAAAAAAAAAAAAAATAATAATAATCTGATACTTAAAAAAAAAAAATGCTGTGTAAAAGCCAAGAGCATGCATGTGCAAGGAGAGAGGAATTAAGAATCTCTCTGAAAGTCATCATAAAGTCATAACCAAACAAATAACCTTTGAGGGTTTTGTTTGTTTTACTATCTGACCATTTAATTGTCACATTCTCATTAAATAATAGAAACAAAGGGGTCAGGAGCGTGTTAAACACTAAGAAAAAAAGAGTCTCGGATGCTAAAATTTACCTCCAAGTGCACTACAAATGGATGACAGCAATAGTAGCTCTTTCTGGTACAAGAAATAGTTAGAGGCAAACACACAAATTCATCTTTAAATGATTTCAGTAGACTTTCCAATCTTACCTCAGTTTTTCCACCAAAAAAAACTTAGACTGAAGTCATAATGTGTCTGCATCCTGTTCTTGCAATACTCTTGCAAGTCATCTAATCATTTCACAGAACTTTTATTCAGAGCATTGCTAGACAATAACACATGGACTAAAGCAAAACCCATTCAAATGGATAAAAGTAGGCAGAGACTAGTCAGATGATAATTCATTCTTTATTAAAAAAAATAAAATAAAAATAAAAAACACACCCTAAAACTTTACCAGTACAGGTAGAAATAACTCCTACAGCATATTCCCAGAAAGAGGACTAAGCAGGCAAAATGCTGCAGACTAATCAGCGAAAACAACAGTATGCAATGGAACAAAGTATGCTGAAACTCATGCACTTTTTCCCTAGAGATTATTCCAATATTATTATGTTCTGTATTTTCCAACATGAATATAACAACTAGCTGCCTCATTGCCTACTAACAACCTATACACCATGCAGGGAGCAATTTGTGAGTGCCTGTATAACTGTGGCAGGGAGGACTATGCACAGATTGCCACTGCAAGGTCACGGTCTTTACTCCCACCTGCTCCTCCCAAGAACAACAGTAATGGGGCAGAGTTCTCCTTTCTTTTCCTCTTAAAATGGAAAAGAAATTGGATGGAAACAGAAGGGGGAAGAAGATGAGAAACATCAAAAAGGGTCAAGTAAAACCTTCAAGGGATTCACCAAGTATGTCTCATGATCTACATTAATAGTGCATAATTATTCTTACTAATGTATTCTGAGTAAATGTTGATAAAGTCTTCTGTGTACTTTACCACAAAGCAATGATTTTTGCCAACAAAGAGTGAATCACTTTCATACGCTATGAAAATGTAGCAAGCCTAATGGGGGGGGGGGGAGGACACACACACATCTGTTTCATTTGTTCTTTTCAGTAGTTTCTGTGCAGGCAAACTTCAGGAGCTGGAATATGAGAATCTGTGTCTCAGCTCCCTTCCCCCTGCTTTCTGAATCATCATGATGGTCATTTCTCTGTTTCCAATGCCTCATTTTCCACACAGTAAAACGATAATCTTCTAAAGGCCCCTGAAATTCTTAAGGGTTGTCTGCTGCTTTCACAGTCTGACAGTGACCATTTTTCAAGAGCTGTCCTTACTCACGTACAAAGTTTTGTGTCCCTTCCCTCCCCAAAAGCTGATCAAAATCTCAACCCATATACACTTGTTTCAGAAGTAAGTTTATTCTGTCATTTTGTGAAACACTGTTGTCATTTTCAGTTAAAGTTGCATCTTTATTTTTGCATGAAGAAAACACAGACTTTATGAAATGGCAAAAAATAAGGAGATTTGGATTAGAAGCGCTATTGCAATGATAACACTGCCTCTGGGTTAAAAAAAGGAAAGCTTGTTTCCTCACTTCTTGTCAACTACGCACAGTATTCATCTGCAGAGATAACATCACTTGACCAGTGCTTTTCCAGCCTTAAGTTATATATTTCCCATTGCTGTCAGTAACTGTCAAACTGGCTACACATTCCTCACAGGCAACTTTAGACTGGGTAATTTCTGGTTGTGTAGTATTGGTGTCACCTGCACTTTGACATTCATGTTACATTTGGATTTTCACTTGAAGCAACAGATGCCTTAAAATAATCAGGACTTTTGAAAAGGGATATTAGAAACGTCTTTAATGAAAGGGTTGCGCAGCATTGGTACAGGCTGCCCAGGGAAGCGATTGAGTTACCACACCTGGAGGTCCTCAAAAAAAAAAAAACGTGCAGGTGTACAACTTAGTAGCATGGTTTAGTGGTGGACTTCAGTACTAGGTTAAAGGTTGAACTAGATGATCTTAGAGGTCTTTTCCAACCTGAATGATTCTATGATCCTATGCTACTGATCAGCCACAAACCTTGGGACTAAGGGGCAAGGAAGAAAGTGAAACAGATCTCCCACTGCTGCCATGACGTGGCACTTCCACCTCTTCAGGCAGAGCTCCTCCGGTACTTCCAGTCACGCTGTGGGACTCAGCTTTGCTTCCAGGAGAACAAAATGACAGATTGAGCTCATTAGAAAAACTGCTGCTGTCCTGCAACTGCAGCGGGCACCCACACCGTAATTTTCATTCGCACAAAGACCCCTACTAACTTACCCAACTTACAGTACTAAACACAGCTCTACTCTTTTCATAATTAAAGTAATCAAAAATGAGCTTGGAAAAATGTAGCTTTAATGATTTTTACACAAACTTTTCCCTTCTACTAGAAATCATGCTCTAATACCTTGAGGAAGAAGCCCTAGCTTCTGCAATTTTTCCAGTTTAATTGATGATACTAAAAAAAATAACATCCTGAAGATGAGATTTCCCAAGGTGACAGAAAGCACACGTCGAAGAGATGTCCTACTGACCTAATCAGCCAGCTACACGCTCTCAGAATGTGAGCAGTTTAACCAGACTCAGCAACAACTATTTTAAGGCTGTCCTACCTTGCAGTAGGAGACACACATATGAGTACATGTACAGGTTCTACTTCAAATTGACCAGTATACTTCCTCAGGTTTTCTTCCTGTTTTTTTGGAACTTTTCTATTTCATATTTGGCAAAGGCTGCTTCATAATTTGACATCTTAAACTGCGTTTTGCCCTCAAGCCAAATCTTGTTTCTCCATATATTAATCCCACTTCTGAAATAGGCTTTGCATTTATTGCTGGGCCACCAATGCTTTTGCTAGCAAGCATAATTACTGAGCAATAAACATGAAAAAGCAAATTAATATTTGCTGTGCTTGTTTATGTTCTTAACCCCTGGCATAGGTCACTAGTTCCACGGCTTCATTACAGGAGAGCCTGGGCTACTCCCGGATTTGCTGTGGTTTGAGCTGTTAGTTCCTCGCTGCAGGATAAACCGGAGATTCTTTTATTTATTTATTAAATCAGAAGTGGATTATTATTGCCTTAGTTTAGCCAGTGGGAAAGCAAATAAGCAAACAAAACCCACACACCAAGTACACGGGCAGATGAATTCCCGTGGGATAAACAGGAGTGTAAACTTGCTTATACAAACCCACTTTGTACTTACCACAGGGTGAGAGCAAGCACACGAACAGTTGCTACGGAATAGGAAGTGTAGCAAGTTCACAGCTTTTACTAATTACCCAGCAGAAGCTCGCCTGGCTGCTTGTGTGCTCTGGGCAACTCCACACCAGTGTGAAACTTGCAACAGCAGACAGCGGGTGTGCAACATTTTCCTGCGGGCTGTTGTTCAAGGTTTGGACCCTCACGTTGATCCTTCTCCTCCCAAGAGGAGTCGGGCTCTGAGCAGCCCTACAGCTCTTCCTGGCAGCCCTATCAATGATCTGTTTATGCAGAAGGGAAGGGATCTCCTCCTCGCAAAGTGAAAAGCAATACATTTCCATGCCTTAGGAGCGGCTCACTTTGTGACCTCTTCGTCAGTGAGGGTGGCAAAGTGCAAATGCAGCTGCTGGGGAGCTCCAATGTTAAAAAAATATATATATATATATTTTAAATAAAATAACTGGCAACAGTTGTTTCTATACTTGTTTTTCTCTAAGTTTCCACCTTAAAACATTGGGCTCCTCAGATATTTGCATGTGCAAACCTGAATGCCAAATTAGACTTTATGTTAAGAAGCATTGTCCTCGGGAAAGCTGTAAGAGTCATTCACACATCTGTTGGTTTGGCACCGCATACAGCACGCAACATGCTGAGAGACAGCTAAGCACAATATTTCCACAATACATTTTGCAGTGTAAATGATTTTGAAAAGCTCAGTACGTTCATTTGCCAGTGATGATCACAACAAAAGAGTAGATCTTTAAGCGTTTCCAAAATATCCAATACAGATGTAGACGATTCCCTCTATAGCAGGGCTGTGAGTAAAATCTAGGGCAAAGCAGGACACAGCTACTGACAACCCCAAGCTATAAAAGTCACCTCCTCACCCCCAATAAATAAATAAATAAATAAATAAATAAACAAACAAACAAACAAACAAACTCACACCAAAAAACAGACTGCAGAGCATTTTTAGGGCTTGCCTACTGTTCTGATGCAGGGAAAGCAGATGGAACCTGAAATCCTGAGATTTATTTCATTTTGTTGTCAAGGAATATTGCAAGGCAATTATGGAAATTAATTTCTACAGTTCCGCCTGAATATAAGTTTCAATTTATTTTTTTTAAATAAACAAACAAATGCTTTTAGGACTAAAAGAACATAAAGAATTTTAAAAGCTACTTGAAGTTGTGAACACATGTAGGAACAACTACTTCTCTCCAGCTTTGGGAGGGAGGGAAGCAAAAAATCTGCAACCTATCCATCCAGAAAAACTATTTAATTAGAAACCTGAAAGCTTTATAACCATTTCTTTTGCAACAGAAAAGTTTTGGCTAATCATTCACTTCAAAATGCAATTCAACATCTTCATCTGATGCGTTATAGACTGGAATACTGCTGCCCTATAGAAAGTCATGAGCTTTCCAAGGCTTACCATAACCTCTCAGCTATACGACAGCGCAAATAGATCTAGACCCTAACCAAAGAACAGGAGAAACAGCAGAGGGGTCACATTTATGGAAATCCTTCAGCACAGCAGGCTGTTCAGGACCTAGCAGGGCCAGGACAACACAGTCCTTTGGGTACTTTGCCACTTAGCCCCACGCAGCAGCACGTTCCTCTGGATTTCTGAGCCTCTGCACTCCTTGCATCTGCGCAGTGGATAAGGACAAGGGATGTTACACAAGATACAAATACCTTAAACAGAACATGAGACTTCCACACCCCACCTGCTCTAGGTACACATCCACTTCAAACAATTCAATCCATCTCAATATGAATAAGTTTTCTTGATGCTGTTTTAACCTGAAAACCTTATTTCCTTTGGTGCAAGTTTCTGTGACCATTCATCACTTTTTTTTCCCCACATTCAGCATTTCAGAGTAATAACTAGGCATCACAGAAATCAAAAGCTTCAGGTGATCAGGTGCATTTTGCATAACACAGATAAATCATTACACTAAACTATTCCAGTCTCTGCTGTTTGTAACACCATGACGATCTTACATAGGCACCTCTCTAACTTATCTTGCTATTTGAACTGAGAAACATTAGAGAAGATGACAAAGTTGGAGAGAAAGCTGTCGGAAGTCAAGTCTTCCAACACAAATATACTCTGCCCGAAACAACACAATATCAGTGTATGATCTGCCAGCTTGCACTACTGCTTCAAGATATGAGACACATCATTTTTCTTAGGCAAAAACTGAAGTCAACCTTCAAGTGCATTCCCAACTTCCTCATGCAAAAGAAGTGACACACAACAGGAGTTTTAATTTCTGTAACTGAGTTAACTGCAAAGTCTAATCAGGTAAAAAGTACAGTACATAGGCATCAAAAAAATATTACAGATCCCTGCAAGACTTCCCTGCCTTCAGCAGATCCTGAATCAAGTCCAGAATGAGCAGCATCGAGGGGGAAAGTGTGGGGAATCCAACTTGGACTGGGGTTCACCCAGCACAACTGGTTTGAGCCAAGGAGCGTGAAAGGGATGCAAAACCATCAACAGTGAAATGATTTGTCAGAAGTACTTCAAAACAATCCTTCTGCTAAATAGAAACCTTCAGAATGTGTTCCCTGAGGAAATCCCCATTGCTTGCAGCATGCTGTCTGAAGAAGCTTTTGTATTCTGTGGTTCGGGACTGTGTTACCTTGTAGGCTACCACTAGGGTCTGTTAAGACTTGCCCACAACGAGAACTTGGACAATTATTGTTAATACAAACACACAAACTTCGTGAGAGTTCTTGCTCATCCTACAAAATCGCAAGTAAACAAAGGGGAAGATCATTATCTGTCACAGACTCCTTAAAGGAGCAGACAGCCAATTCAGCCTGCCTCCACGTTGCCTCCTCACACAACTAGTGATTCACAAAACAATTTGTGTGAGAATAATAATAATTGACAAGAAATGAATACATGCCAGGCTTGAAGAGGAAGGAAATTATTAGGTGCTCTTATCGACCTGTCTCCTGACCTTGATACCTTCTGCGGGGCCAGCATTTCTGTGGTCAGCCCCAGTGCTAGGCCAGGCTGTACATCCTCCCCGTCCCCAACAGAGATGCTCCTGCTCTCCCCAGTCCCACAGCTATGCAACAGACCCGTGGATGCTGGAAAACAGTCCTGGCCCAGGCTGCATTTCACTCACCATTAGCCCTACAGGCTAAAAGGAGATGGCTTGTGGGTTGGGTTTTCTCCTCCCCTACACAGAAGTTTAGATTCTCCGGGAGCGGATAGCAACTACTAAAAACATGCTTTCATTGTATTCAGCAAGTGAAGATGATTCATTCGAAATCATGTATAGGTGCATGCCCTTCTCATCCCTGTTATTTACAGTTTCACATAAATAGATTCCAGCCGAACTGCCACCATCCTTTTCTTTCCTCCTGAAGAGGAATCCTTCCTATTTTTCCAGTATGTTCATCCCATCCTTCCTAAAGAGATGCCTACCATCTCCCACACCAATAACAAAAGAGTAAAATTGTATTTCCTGAACGCTTTATTTCTTTATTTATAAATCTCATTTTAGCAGTGTGCTTAAAGTATTTTTATATGTAAATAAATAAATAAATAAATAAATATATATATATAAAAATAAAATCAATTTTAACAGTTTTGCCAGTTCAAACAGGAACATTTGGGAAAAAGTTGCTGAAAACTAATTCCAGAACGTTCTGGTCATTTTTAATAGGAGTTTAGGATCTAAAATTTAAACAAACAAAAAAAAAATGCCACGAATATCCAGCTACTAAATCCTTCATTCAGAGTTCAGCAAGCTTCAGTGACCCTGATGAGCACAACAGCCTTGGAATGGTAGAGGGGCAGATCCTGAGGTAGCCTAATCTCAGAAAATTAAAAGCTTTGAAGATTAAGAGCAGGACCTTGAAATGACCCAGAGAGAAAGAAAGAGACTAAGTGGTTTCTGCAGCCAGTCACTCGCAGAAAGCAGGCTGCTAAGCCCCAGATGCCCTCAGCCAACTCTCCGGCTCAGGAGTATTCCAGCTCAGTGCTTTGGTCTCTGCAGGGGCAAAAGATCAGAGCCACAAGTCCCCAAAACAGATTTTAGTCTGCCAGAAACTTTGTATGGCAGCTATCCTATGTCTAATTTTCATTTTTTTTTTCCTGGATAGTTTCACAAGAGTTGCATTTAGTCTGAAGTGACAAAGTTACCGCGTCATACAGGGAAGCTACCTCACAGATTTCAGAAATTTTGGCGATTTTTCTTATTTTTTTTCCTCCTTGTTTATTTTTATTACAGAGAGAATACTCTCTTTAAACATGGACAAAAGCGGGATGCAGAAATCCATGGCTGAAGCCTAACCAGTACTGAAGATACCAAGTTCACTGCATTTCATGGGCTAAATTTGCGCTTTACACCTTAGGGCTCTCCTTACCTTTTACACAGAACCGTAATCAGTCTTGCTTTCAGCACACGGTTCCCTAAAATGTCAGCTCCATTCCTGAAAAGCTGTTGACAAGTCAAATTTTCCTCTTGCTTCACATTCTGCCTGACCAGTACCTGCTTGTCCCTTAACCAATTACTCCTAAATGCAAGGTTTTGTACTTCAGTAAGCAGAATCCCCTTGCAGCCAAGCAAAATGTTAAGTTTTCAAGGCTCCAGCCTGCAAGTTACAGGGTAGATGTGTGCATGGAGGGGGAATATGGAACTAAAATTTCTTCAGTCTCACAACAATTTATGTTAAAACACAACCCCCATGCCATTAAGCAGCACTGCTGATAAGCACACTGTAGGAATATACACCCACAGCTACTAGAGGGATAACTTCAGAGAACAGGGCAAAGACTGATGAAGGCAAGGGCTACACAGCAGAAACTGTTTTGTTTCATATGAACCTTTTAGTAAAACTAATACAATAATGATTTGTATCCCAAGCTTTTATGAAGCTGAGCATATGAAGGTGCATCGTACCTTCCTAGCCATTCTTGGCAGAGAAATAGAGGAGCTCCCAGCACGCTCCACGTGAACTGGCAGCACAAACCACTGCAAGAATTAATTGCTCAACTGACAGCTGGTTGGTTGCACAAGAGGCAGCCTGCACATACGTGCAAAATACACAGAAATATTACCTGATTTTTCAGATCAGATCGATACCATAGTCATGCAGTCCCCAGATACAGTTTCACATGTCCAGGTGCTTTGGTTTTTTTGTTTGCTTTTTTGGGTGTTTGGTTTAGGGGGGGTGGGATGGATTGCTCGTTTGTCTTTTCTTCCTTAGGAGAGCCACCCCAGACAAAATTAGACTCGTGTTTCAGGAACAGTTCACATCATGGATTTTATACACCCAAAGGCAGCAGAAATTAAAACTAAGCTGGAAGGAAGGTTGCCTGCAATTGTGAGTGAGAAGTCTGGCAGGAAAAGCACCAACCGGCCTCTGGCTTGCCAAATTGCTCAGTGATGACACTGTGGGGTATCAAAGGCAATGGAGTTAAAATTACCAGAATTATCGTGGAGACATCAGTGGAAAGGAAAAAGAAATGTGAGGTGACAACTCATTCATGCATACAAAGTTACTACAGCATTGTAAACAACCATCAGAAGACTGTCCATCTTTACTTGATTTTAACTTATTATCAAGTTAGCAGGGAATAAGTACTTCTCATTCTTTTATGCAGTGATAAAAACTGCTTTAAACTGATGACTAGATCAGCTTCTACACTTCACGCTCCTACTGAATAGGAAGCGATGCTCAGTTCAGCTTTATTGGCTACTCTTATCTGTTGAGCAACATTCTTTGTAACTGCTTTCATTTTGAACCATTTCTTTGTCTTCCAATAGTTATAAAAACCAATTTTGGGCATGTATGTGTGAAAGGCATCTGTAACATTATTTAAAAATCTTCTCCATATAAAATAATCTTCAGAGGCACAGTTTCAAGTTTTAAGAATTCGTATTTGTATTCATCAGAGGCATGACAGCTACCACAAAAGGTAGAGGAAACAGTAAAAGGGCTACACCTCCTAATGTTAACAAGCCCTGACCAATTAAGAATGCAGTTAATTTCCTTCTGGCACAGCTACGTTACTCACATGCACCAAGTCTATGCCAAAACGCACCCATGCAATTAATAACAACTACCCAGTCCAATATAGCAACAAACAAAGCTAAAATAGCTTTAGACTGTCTCTTCATGTTACATTCTGAGCAAGACAGTCACCTGAAGGCCCAGAAAACATCCTTTTGTTTTCACAATTCTCACCACAGATAGTTTATGGAAAGCTGTGTTATAGCATCAAATGTATGCCAGCAATTCAAGAAAGAAAAAAAAAAAGGCAAGACAAGGATCATCAAAAAACAGTACCATCACCACAGAAAATACCACGCACCATGAGTCAGAGTGGGGAAAAAAAGCCAATACAAGATTTTTCTTCAAGAATATATAATAAGGACTTAAATTTCAAGGCATAAAGAAATTAAGTCTGTAACTTCAAAAGCACACAACTTTAATGTATTCTTCTACTCTGGCTGTTATCATACAGGTTGGTACCTCTGAGCTCCCAGAACTAACCAACCCCGAAGAGCAATAATATGGATTAGACTAGTCTCAATAGTCTTCCTCACAGATTTCTTGTAGTACCATTTCTCTAAAAGAAGATCGCATAAGTGAACACAGATGAAGAAGTCAAAAAATTCTTAATTACAGAAGGGGGGGAAGGGGCTCATATGCTTACTAAGGAAATAATTTTACATTTTCTGTTCCTACGTTGACCTGAGTGCACCAAGTCAACCACAAAAGCTCCCAAAACCTCAATGCTTCCGGGACAAGTATGCTTATTAATCAAAATTTAGCAAACATTGACTTACCCAGCATCCTCCTGGAAGCCTTCCAACTCATCCCTTTGTTCTGCTAGAGTGGATTCTAAATCCAGATAGGTACCGTTGTGAGACAATTGTAGAGTGCAGTCATCAAGCTGTAGGACAAAATTCAGAACATCAGATTTTAGCAGTAATTTTTTGACATACCTCTAACATAGGCTTTCCGTTTTCCAGGTCCAAAATCTCCCTAAAACAAACCATATGTTGGAAGTAGAAGAGAGTGATGTTAGACATTGTACACAATCCCAAGTCCACGTTCACTAGATAATGCTTGGTCACTACGATAATTTGTAACTTAAAAAGCCTGAAGGAAGAGCTAAGAAGCAACACGAACTTCTCTCTCACCATGACGGCCCAGTGCCAAATTACAAGAAACAAGGAAAATCCCTTCCCAAGGCAGGGAAACAAGAAAAAGGGCAGGTGGAAATACAGGGTGTCGTACCTTCCTGGTCGGGAAGAAGTGACCGTCCACCTCAGACACCCTGGGAAACCCTGCCCAGAAGCAGAGGAGCTGCCATCACGGAGCCCAGTCTGACAAAAACTGCTGGGGACCTCGGTGTGTCACAGTGCTGGGGTCCTTCTGTAACCAGTTCCAAGTTCAGCAGTATTGTAGCCCCAGGTGTTTCACATTACTAGATATACAATCCAGCCTCAGGTTGACGTGCCAAACAGAAGACACTTCCTCCCTCTGGCTGTGGCAAAACAAGATGACTGCTCCATTGCATACCTCTCAACCCTACCACTGTCATAGTTGCTTTTTTTGGAGGGTGGATGAACTTGCAGCCCCACGGCAGAGACCACTTTGGGAAGAGAAGAACAATTCTCACCATACCAACCTGCTATTGCAGGTGGAAACCAGTTCTTAGAAGGGGTTAGCAAGGGTCCGAAGCATCCAATGAGTCAAAGAAATGACACTTTTAACATTAGAAAATAGTTGAAACTCCATCTAAGATGAACCACCTGTTTATCACCTGTCCAAGAAAAACACCAGAAGTCTTCTCAGGGTCATTCTGGATTAGCTGCATTGGTAGTCCTGCAGAAGAGCAACTTTTTAACGTGCAACTGATAGAACACGACTTTTGAGGTAGCCCACATCACTGTGCTGAGCACTGTTTACAGCTTGCAAGAAAAAGTTCATTTTCTGGAGAACGGAAAGGATAGAGGGAAGAGGTGAAGCTGCATTTGAACCTGTTCCACTTTTTCTTTTCTCTTTTTTCCCCCTCAGTGAAAGAGTAAGCACACCAAATAATGCAGCATGAGTTCTCACCCTGACTCCTGGGGATTAAAGAAAGAAAAGCACCTCCAGGCCCAGCTCCCTGATATTAAGAATTACAACAGTATTACTATTCTGCATCTCCCTGGGTACAAAGGATATTATTAACCTATGCTAATTCAAAATACACTCTTTGGAGAAGAAAGACTAAATACTGCTCTGGGAAACTTTTTCCCAGTAGCCCAGGATATCAAATGAAATGCTAATTTATTCAAAGTAATGCCAAAAGGCAAACTACTAATTAGATAAATGTTCTGCTGTCACTATGGAGATTAGGAGATTTGCCCACAATTCCCAATTATACTGCACAATTAGGGAAAAGGAACAGTGCCTTACTAATGTCTTCTGACTTTAGTGTATAAAAAGCATGATGAGAACAGGAAGTACTTCGCGTACAAGATAAAGGAAAATAGCGCATTCTACCTATTTTCATCTCATCTCCATAGTTTCAGCTCAACATAGTATTCACCCAGGCTTTAAAGCGTTGTTCGCAGTATCCATTTATCCATTAATAGGAGTGACTGCAATTTCTTCCATTACTGTATCTTTTATTTCCCTTACTTAACAGTGAATCTTGCCAGAAAAGTCTCTCTTGCTTGTGTACACACAGACATGAAAAGGAGCAAAACAACACTCTGAAAAGCAGCAAGAACTAATGCAATAAACTCTGGAATCACCCTTACATAGGGTCATTATGCTGCTTCGCATCTTCCCTTTCAAGCTTCACCAGTACTTGTATTTTATAGATAGAACACACAGATTTGTTACCTTATGATTTTTTTTTTTAATTAGTAAATCGCCTGCCTTTTTCAACACAAAGGCTGGCCAATGTTCACTCATTAGTGCTTATTAGTAGCAATTCAAGATGTTAGGTCTCTCCCCTCTGTTCTGTGTTAATTCCATGTTTATCTAACACATATGACTTCTTCCCATCTCTGGTGACCCTTGCAGACAGCTTCTATCTAGCTCATTTCGGACATGCTCTTCCCATTGATCACAATTCACATTAAAAATCTTTATTAGCACACATCTTCTCCAAGAATGATCAAAAGGCAGAATCCATAAAGAGTCTTTCAAAAATATTTAATAGAGCTGTTTTCCATAACCATGAACAAGATGGCTATTCAACTTTTTAGAAGTTATTTCTGTTTATTTCACTTTATTCTTTACTATTCTTTTTGACTCTTCAGTATTCCCTACTGGTCCCAAAGCTCAGACAAGCATTTTGTTGTTGTTGAGCTGCTCAACTTGTTAATACTACTGCTGCAAGGCCTTTTTTTTTTTTTCCATAAACATAAAATGCAAATTTTTCTAAAATCTCTCTTGCCAGTCCTTTCAAATCATTAATCGCTTTTTTCCATCACACCTGTGTGTTGCCCAGAAGAGCCAAAAATTTTATGCAATATAACAACAAAGTAGTCAAGGTGACATTTACAATTTCTATTTTGTGCATCGTAAAAGTTTGTCGTCTTTTAATTGTTTCCACCAAAGTACTCAAAAGCTTTAAAAAAAAATTGAAACAGAATGATAGTTTCATCAGAAGAAATTTTTATCGATGCCCCAGTGAGTCATCACCACAATCAGAAATTCTTTAAATAACCCTGAAATAGAGTTTTCCCACAGATAATTATATCAGGGAAATGTAAGAAAAAGGAACAGGAAGAACATAAGAAGACTGTAAGAGTATGAGCAATAGTTATACTACAAGCTTATAGTTACGCTGAACACAAATAATTAAGCAAAAGCAAACAAACTGATTAAGCTGTTAAAATACCAGAACACTTAAAACCAGCGTTTACTAATCCCTCATCCGCTGCCATTTAACTGCTTTAACATTTAACGCTGCCAGAGGGAAGCTCCAGCACACCATACCCGAGGAGAGGTGTCCTGCCCTCAGTCCTTGGCCAGGAGTGGGCAGAGCGAGGTCAGCCCTGCTGAGCTCCTTTGCCCTGCCCTTGGGGGGTCCCCATGAGCCCAAACGTTACCCACTTGCCCCATGAAATCACACAGGCAGGGCAATGTCAAGCCAGCATCTCTTGCAAGTGCTCCTTATGGGCCACCAGGAAACAAAGAACCTGGCACAGAAGCTCAGTCAGTCATTATCTTCCACAGGGAACCAAATTCAGTCAGTTTTGTCTAGTCCCTCAGCCCATGGGGCCAAAATCATCTGCATTGCAAGGCCACTGAACTTCACAGGACTCAAAATAGTTTGATGACAGTACACAGGCAATGACTTTCGCTTTGTTTTACACAGTGACCTGAAGGAAGAGATAACACCCATTTCTGTTCATTGAGGAGAAAAATCACAAAGAAGCCCTTGTTGTGCAACAGGAAGGCTCGCCATTTCATGGATTTAGATTAGATGTTAGGAGGAAATTCTTCATCCAGAGGGTGGTGAGGCCCTGGCACAGGCTGCCCGGAGTAGCTGTGGATGCCCCAACCCTGGAGGTGTTCAAGGCCAGGCTGGATGGGGCTTTGAGCAACCTGGTCTGGTGGGAGGTGGAACGAGATGATCCTTAGGATCCCTTCCAACCCTAGCCATTCTGTGATCACTGAATTTTACAGCTTAAGGATCAAGTTACTGTAAGGGCAAACAAAAGCAAACAAAAAAAGCAGCAGCACAGCAAGACAACCATCCACCAGTCACACGATGCCGGTAAGTGACTACTGCTGCCTTCAGACCCTACAAGAGGAACTGGTTGAATGAAAACAAAGAAAAGCCAGAGTTTAGTCGTTGTTTTCAACTCCTCCTCATGATCCAAGAGAAACACTGAAAGCGAGGTGTTGGCGGCCACAAGAGGGGAGCACAGGCGCGTGAAGCAGGCCACGCGTAGGCCGAGCGCCAGGGTCTGCCTCACAAGCACCCCCCCGCACGCACCGGCCATCTTGATCAAGAAGCCTGCGGGTAAATGCCTCAACACAGAGGCAACGTGCACCATACTGTGCCAAGAGAAACTTCTGGAAGTCTGCTTTCTCTTCCTCCACAGGGCTCTGCGAGATTAGCAGATGTCCCAGGTGGGCTTCCCTTCCTTCGTCTTGTTTTAACCCCTCCGTCCCAAGGCAGTATAGGCTGGCAAAGGTTAAGGGCAGTGGAAATGCCACATGCACCCTCCCTGCTTTTCAGAAATCACAACAGCAGAACCACAAACCATTAAAAAAGCTTCTCTTCACTGTTTGTTCAGAGACCACATCAGTGCATTTTTCAACAACCAGTCTTGGGGAGCTGCTATTCCCTCACCCCGAGAATCCACTCAGATTTTGGCCAAGTGGCTGCTCACGTCTCCCAAACCATAAGGCATTGACAAGTCAACAGCAAGCGTGTGCAAAGACAGCTCCAAACACCTTCTTGATTTTATCTTCCATTTAAATAAATGTAGGCACCACTCAGAGATCCAGTTCAGATAGCAAACAAGTCCCATTCACAGTGCGAAGAGGCCTACATTATGAGTTCGAAGGATAAATTTGATAACTTGTGTGGTAACGCTGGAAAATAAAACTGCTCGACTCCTCAGCCACCAGCTGGAACTACATCAGATTCACCAAGTTTCTAGTAATTCTAGCTAAAGTTACTGGGCAGATTATTTTGCTCATTTTGTTGTTTCCAGAATGAGGGGGAAAGGAAATGCCTTAAAGAAAAAAAAAAGTTGGAATAATCCGGTACAAACTGTAGAAATAAAATCCCTCTTCAGTTCTAGCTTCTGGCACAGACTCAGAAAATCCTTATCTTACTCAAATGTCTTAGCTCATCTTTCATTTAAACATCATTTGGTGGTAATTGTTCCTATTAGTGTTGGCGTGCTCCTTACTCACCTACAGGATGCTTTGCAGAATAGGTGGAATGGGTGATAATAAAAACACTCAGTTTTCCATTTTTAAATCCAAAGCCTTGTTTTGCTTTACACATTTGCACATTCCAGCTACACAGTTTTAAAAGGTGCTCCTTTCCGGTTCAGCTGCTTCTACTGGGATGGCAATCCTGTTACCACGGCCTACAAATGCCAGTTTTCCCTCTGCTTTGCCATCTCATCCCTTTACCCCTATTTTTTTGTTGTTAAAAAACAAAACAAAACAACTATTTCTACTCAGCAAAAATGTGAAAAAAAAAAAACCAGCTCTGCCTGCTTACCAAACATATTATGTATTCCTAAGAAAACTACAGAAACCAAAATGGTGCAAATCAATATTTAATGCTCTCACCCACAGCTGAGCTTCAAATGGAGAATGACCATACTCTATTCAGATGGCATCACATTTTAGTGTTTTTGAAATTTTAGTATGGATCACCAGACATAAGTTTTCTGCATTTGCACATTGCTAGCCTTGTAAGACATAACAGCATCACTGTCTCTGTTAGTTCTTACAGAGAAATGAAACAAGGGGATGGTCTGAACGCATCCCACATGCAACCCACCTACCTGCCTTCAGAGCTGCTACCAGCTACCCTCTGGCCAAGGGCCTCGATTCCTTCCTTCTTGTAAGAGTAGGAATGCCATGGACATGCACATGCCAGTCATGAGGTAATATAACAAAAGAGACCAAAGCATCCAGCTCAGGAGTGATGCTGCATGATCTATCTTAGGTACAAAGCTTGACATCAATGAGATGAAATGAGAGCAAGTAATCTGTAAGCCAGATGTTAGCACTCAAAATGAATGGTGTATGCTAAGAACTACTCTCATCTTCCAGTCTGACAGACACCCAACACAGCATACAATCGCTGAAACTTCATCTAAAAATCTCAATGCTCTCAGCAACTCCACTGCAATTGCTTAAAACAAAACTTTAAACTTCTTCCCACCCAATACTTTTTTTTTTTTTAATAGTTTTGTATTTTCTTCTCCATGTACTTAATTTATTTTAAAGTCCATACTTCCAAGAGGTCAGAGTTTTCAAGTTAAGCTCAGCCACAGGTTCTGTACAGATGGCTACTTCTAAAGAAGGCTCTGCTCCCAAAATTCGGCAAAGTTTCCGAACCCTACTAAACTCACTCCACTCCTCCGTACCCATTTCAAGGCTAGGGAAAGAAACTTGTTTGCTAGACCATTGACCTTTCATCTAATTTAGCAGGCATAACAGCATTCTCCAGTGTTTTGGCACCTCAAGAGCAATTAGTACAGTTCGTAGGAATAACTATTAATGCTAACGCACCTTTGGTTAACTTTTTAGCACACTAATTGTCAAACTGCTCCACAGCCCCTGTGCATGTTGAAGAGCTTACACACAGTTTCATCGATGGCACCTACGCGAAGTACAGGCTGCAGGTTTGCGTGACCAGGCATAGGGCAGTCAGAGCACAATTCCTTTGAAAGGAACTACTACTCCAAGATGAAAATATGTTGGTATTTCATATGTAGCCTGTAGTCCTCGTCTGAAACAGCAGCTTTTCTCTCAGGCCTGGCTGACGCCACCGAGTACTGCTGGGGTCAGGTACGACAGCGCACGAAGCGAAACATTAATGCCACGTGAGATCCTAGAGAGCCACTGCAACAACACGCTGCCAATACAAATACTCTGCTGAAATAACAAAGAAACTGAAAACAAACACTGAAAGCTGTTACATTAATATTATGGGTTCGACTTAAGAATAACAAAAGGAAGTTCAGAGTTCAAAACTCTGGAGCTGTGCTATTTCGGGGGTCTCAAACACAGGCAAGGCATCGCAGTGAAAGCATAATGCACGGACACGTACCTGTTGCAGTTCCTAGGCAGTGGATTATGCCGACTCACCAGAGCTTTCACGTTGTGACCCCTTTTAACACAGTGCTCCACGGGGAGCCGTTCAGAGTTTACTGGAGTACCTGCTTCCAAACAAGACACCAGGGCTTCCATCAGTAGCCACACGAGCATTGCTGGGAAGCGTGCGAGTGCTCAAAATGTCAACAAGCGTGGAACAAGAAAGCAAATTAAATTCACCTAGAGATGGGGGCTACTGAAATGTTTAGTACGAACAAAGTAACCAGAAGACGTTAGAAATAATTGAGATTCTGCATAAGAACCACGCAAAATTTCATTCTGCATGAGAACTGACGCACGTTCCTCCCCTGCCTAATTTAATCATTTTAAGTTAAATTAGAGACAACACACGAACCAAACAGCCAACAGCACAGCTCAAAGTGAAATTGTTTCGACCAAAAATCTCTCCAGCTTTTTAAGCCAGAAAAACATACTGCATTTCTAGTTTTCTCACGGTAAAGATAATGAACATACAACGATGCTAAAAAGCTAACCTCTGCATCTGCTCATTAACTTTTTGGCACCTCAATTCTTCCATTGCTTTTCCCCATCCTTGTTCAGCTTTTCCTCACTACAAACACAAAGAGCTAGCTAGCTCTTCTGGCCTTCGTGGTTAAGTATGTCTTCAGCCAAACAAAAAGGAGAGCAGCCATAAGAACAGGAGCCTTTATTTGGAAGCCTATACCGCTTTTTGGCTGGTACACAGGGGATGCCTACAGCTGACATGCTCTCATTACCATTTGGTTGGAATTACTGTGAAGGTATCCAGGGAAATGGAAATAATCTCTAAGCAGCAGATAGGTCAAGAAAAGGGAGAGGAGGAGGGAAAGGATTAGCTTCAATGGAGTTTATCATCTGAGGAATCTTTTGTTCAAACTTGTGTGTGTAGGAAACCACAGAAATCATTCTTTTAAAGATAAGGCAAGGAAGCAAAAATTGTACTGAACTCCTGACAAAACTTCAAACTGCTTTTTCTGTACTTATTGAACTACAAACTGTAAAATACATCATATTTAAGAAATACTTTTAAAGTGATGTCACAGAATGAATCAAGGATTTGCAGCCTTTTAACACATGTCCCTACGAACAAGCTGTCTCCCAGCACCCTCCAGTTTGCAGCTGAAGACTCAGGCTTCATGCTAGCACTTCCACCTCTGCTACTCTACTTGCACATGGCACGCTATGTGTTGCTCACTACCTCATCACAAAACTAAAATACTCGACTGCCACACCACCACCTGCACAGTTCACAGGGACGCAGCAAGGACGCAGTAAGCAGTAAATCGCAATCCATCTTTAGCAGTGGTTTCATTGAAGCAGTGGCTAAGCACCTAGTAGACAGCATACCACAAAAAACAAGACACCAAAACCCCACAAGCACTCTGTGTTCACAGCCACATGACCCACATCTGCACCCTTTCATATACAGGGCAGCTGGAACATCAGTCCTGAGATCAGCTCTGCTTCAAACCAGTATTTTAGAGAACAGTGTTTGCATCTTTAATTCCTCCTCAATGAGAAGTTAAAAGTAAGGAAAACAGGGAAAGAAGAGACAAGATATCAGGCCATTTGGAAATATGGAACAGGGAGGTTTGGGGGAAAACAAGACAGCCTAAGTGAGAGAGGACCTGACAGCAGTCCTGGCAAAATTTACAAGTTTCAGAGAGCCAAATCAGGGGAGATTTAGAGTTAATGATAGTCAAAGAGAGTCACTAGTGGAAACAGGAAGCCCAGGGTAAACTATCTTTCATTATAGTCAAAATTTGTCTTGGAGGATTCTGGTTAGCTATTTAAAAAAAAGGGCACAACCCTTTGGGTTAATGTACAGGAAAGTGCATTGTGTTAAACACATTAACACCAAGGGAAAAAAAAATACAGAAACGTGAAAGAAAAAAATAAAGTATGGCAGCATCACTGAAGAAAACATCACGCACTTGTCAACGGAACCATTTTTCAGACACAACCTGAATCCTGGAGGGTTAGGTGAAAGATTTTGTCTATTAACAACTGCTCTAATGACTACTGTCATCAACTCTTTCTGATACTTACACTGACTCTTAAGTTTTGAATCACAAAACCTTTAACGTCAACTGTAAAAATCATTAAAAGAGCATGATTAAGAAGTTTATGAGAATGAAATTCAATAGAGAGCAGTAGACAAATGGTAAAGAATCATGGACCTTGCAGATTCTTTTAACTCCTACTCCCAAATTTATAAAAGCAAAAGGGATCTGAAGTTTTTTACCCTTAAGCAGAATTTATTTGGCACTTGTGCTTCACCTATTTTATTTTTTTTTTTTACCATCCATTTTTCCTTCCGTTTGAGTAGCTGCCAAGCAGCAGTTTCAAGCCCCAGCTTTAAAAGAGCTGCCTGGACCAGAATAGGAAAACAAAAGAGAACTTTGGCATTCATTAGGAGCATGACTTAACAATACTCAAACAGAAAACCACACACTCAAACCCAGTTACAAGCAAAATACAACTCTGTAAGTAAACGATGAGTGTAGTATTATCATCGGACATATATCAAGTATTCATCCCTCATTTACACTCTGACCGTCCTGTTTCAAAAGGCATACAGAGAACATAGCTAAATACAAATGGCTTCAGCAACAAATCCTGATCTATTTTCCCTAGAAGTGAACAAGCTTTAAGTGGTAACAGTGAGGACTAGTCCATGCTGTAAGAGAACAAAACAACTGAGATAGCTTAGAAAAAACTGAGAGGATGATGGTACTGAAAAGCTAAAAAAAAATAAAGTCCATTATGCTCATTATGCTCAGACTTTTACAGAACAAAGGAATAAATTAATGAAAAACTATGAAACTAGTTAAAAGTGAGACTTAAATACAGTACAAAATGGGCCAATAAAAGCTTATAATTAGAGTTCAAAGCTTAGAGATCAAATGCAATTAAATGCTTCTAGAAATTCGAAAACTACTTCATAATTAAGAGCATATAAAACATGTATGCTTCAAGACAACAGGCATCCAATACCTATTATTTAAATTTATCCATTATGGTAGCGCTCAAATATCCCTCTGAACCATCTGGTACAGCTACTGTAAGAGATCACTGCCACAGTTATCACTTTTTTTTCCTATGCACAAGAGAACCAGAACATGCCTGCACTTTGTTATAAGCATGAAAGCTCCTATAAATGAATATTCATGGGGTCCTTGACTCCAGTGCCTGCTCCCAACTTCTATTTATTTTTTTTTTTTTTAAAACATTTGAGCTACCAAAATAAAACACAGTAATAGTAGTTTTAATAGGTAATATGGGTCAAACCCGCTAAGACTGAAGAGGTTTTATTTTTTGCAGTCCTTACTGAATTAAGCTTGCGCATGTCTAGTTGGTTGATTCCAAATCTATTTGCCTTCAGAAGAGATGCTGAGAATTTCTACTTATTCATACAAGACCAAATGCACGCAGCAGCTTTATGTACCTAAATGCTGTCATTAGCCAAGGCCTTGGCACTTCTCAGCTTTAAAGCCCAGCTCCATCTCCATACCATAGTCCACTGTCCTTCACTTGCAACAGCCTTCCTGTGGTTCCTTCTGACACAGACCACTGAACATCCAAGTCCTGACAAGGCTTTCCCTGCAACACAACAGCAAGCTACTGAAACAGCCCAGGAGCACCTGGTTGGAAATGCCTGATGCTGACTTGTCACCAAAGCCAATGTTTTACGGAAGAACAAATTTCTAAGTATCTAGAAAATAGTAAGGACAGAGGAGACAGTGTGGACATCTTTTGAGGACTATGCTGTCAAAATTATTTTAGAGACACCTAAGTTGATTGGGGAAAATGTTATTTAGGAGTATACCTAGACTGTACAAACCTCTCTAATCCCAAATTATTTGGGGCAACATTTTGTACCACACATAAACCTTGATAAACGTTTGAGTTCAAGTGTTCCTCACAGCTACCTGTAGCACAGTCACTTGGAATATTGTATCATAC
The DNA here is from genome assembly GCF_964211825.1 of Aythya ferina. Taxonomy (NCBI): domain Eukaryota; kingdom Metazoa; phylum Chordata; class Aves; order Anseriformes; family Anatidae; genus Aythya; species Aythya ferina. Next base: position 90,782,513 of record NC_140297.1, on the reverse strand, counting down.
ACACACACCCTGAAGCTGTATGCACTTGCTGCTTAGTTATTTCCCAGAAGGTGCAGAAACACTACACTCACATCATACAAATCCAGGGATTTCCCAGCTGTGATGGAGGGCTGTTCTTTGGCAAAAAAAAAAAAAAGCTGCAATAAACACTGATTTATGCTTCAGAGCTCAATGAGAATGCAAAGGTGGTTATAAAGCAGTCAGTTTGTTAACTATTTAGAGAAGACATCTTCAATATTAAAAGCAGAGAAGAGTGAAGCTTTTCACATGGAGAAACATGCCCAGTCCTTGCAGTTTGGAGCAAAAGTTACGAGTAATTTTTAAACTGTGTGAAGAGTCACACTTAGAGTTGAACCAATCCTGAAGTGGTTAGCCCATAGACACGGAGCAAGATTTTGGCACATTCACAAAGAGCAAATGTTTCCCCGATCCTTAGATCGGGGCATTCACCACAAGATCCTTCCTCCTCTCTAAGCAAGGCCTTTTGGTACTTGCTGCATTCTCAGAAGTCTGAAACCAGAAGTACAATTCTCATGTAAGAAGAAAGGGTAATTATATACTGCTTTATGCTAGATAAAGCACTGTGTTAGTTAACGATAATGAATAAAATACATTTCCCTTCCACACTACTTACTTTTTGTATTCCCTCTATAGTCATGATGCTCTCTTTGCTGTTTTAATTAAAAAAAAAAGAAAAAAAACACAGTACAATCCTAAAACACAAATAAATAACACAGTCAACTAAAAAAGGACAGCTATTAGTCTCTCTTTGGTATTGATTTCACTAAGAATTACATCAAGAACTAGTTTATTGTCAGTATGAGCTTAACTGCTATTACAACTCAAAATCTAACTAATCTAAGCTTTCTTTACCTCAGAGCTGTAGCTGTTCATCCTTCCAGTTCCATTTGCTATGGGTAAGTGTCTCAAATAGCTCACACACACCAGCTTGAGCTAGCTACAATCAAGAACTGAAATATGAAGCACAAAGCTCTGTTTAATTCATGGTACTTTTGTTTGCCAATTAATTTAAAAGCAGTCCTTCAAGTGGGAAGAGTAGCTTAGCTTGGTGAAGCTGTCTTACACTACACAGTAAGAGGACAGATGCAAAACTCTTGAACAGTTCCGTAAAACCAAAAAAAGCATAAAAACAATAGCAGTCTGCAAAGCATGAAGGTCTTTGGTACCATGCTAATCTCAGGATTTATACACCGGTGTAACTCTATCAGCTCCAACGGGATGATGTCATCTGCTCCAGCCGCGTGCCAGGGAAATAAGAAACAGGTCCTTTCAGTATGCGGGGCAGCCCAAACCTTTGTCTGGGGAGGCTTTCAGCGCCTGAATCCTCCTCCCCTGTTGCAAAGAAAGCTAGCTCCGCTCTATTTAAAAGGACCAGATATTGAGGATGCTCTCAGGAGGCCATCAGCAAAAGAGGAACAAGTTCAGAAACTCTGCAGGCACTTAGGGGCTGCAGCAAATGTGGGCACCCACAGCACTCCCACGCCATGTGGGTGCATACTACCAGTGCCTGCGCTTGCTCCCACTGAGGTCTTGTTCCCCACACCACAAAAACAAAACAAGAGAAAACCCACCAACCAAACCACAACTTAAAAAGTGAGTGGCAACGCTCAAGACCATGCTAGCTGTCATCCAAAAGGGGGGGAAAAAAAAAAAAAAACACTCAGGAACCAGAAAAGATTCACAGATGGGAAAACTGCTGACAACCTGAGTAGTAGGATGTTTCCGATGATCCAAAAGCCATTGTGAAGTCCAGCTAAAACGCAAACAACAGCTATGGTTGTTCAGCTTGGCCAGGCAAGGAATAGCTGACTCAGTCATGCTAAAACAGAAGAGGAATGTGCCTTTTTGTCATGCGTGAAGAAAAGTTCAAAGGAAGAAATTAAAAATATACTTTTCTTCTCCACAAAAAAAAAAAAAAAAAAATCAGGAAACATTTTCTGAGCAATGCTGCAGTGTAAAGAGCAACTATGCACACAAAAAGCCATTCCTACCTTTTTTTTTAAATGATACTTTAAATTTTGCATCAGTAGTATTTTTTTTTTCTTTTTTATTTTCCCTAAAGCATTCATTGGTAGAAAAAAACATCCTGCTAGCTTTTAAGTTTAAATACATGCTTCAAACAGTTTTCAGGTTATTTGGTTTAGGCAGAGAAATAAGCCCCAGATGTTTCACTGAGAAGGTTTTTCACCAGGAAACTCACGGCCCTTCCAGATGTCTCAGGTATCTCTGAGTCCAAACTTATTTTTTCTACACGAGAGCCATGAATATTCTCTCTCCCCCCAATAATCTCCATATGGGTTTATTATAAATGTATCCAAGATTACGGGTGCAAACTGCACCCATTGCAGCTGGCTTTAGGATCATTTGGCAGAGTAAACAAGTGAGCAAGTAAGTCTTCCTAGTCCTTGTACATTGCACGTTCTTTATTCTTACTTGGCACACCAATGAAGACAAAATTTGTCAGAAATAACATAATTAAAAACTGCATGATCTCCATTTGCAATTAGATGAGGTAGGTCAAAACGAGGGCTTGTTCTCCTTTATATAAAATGTCTTGTAAATGACTACTTTGAGCAGACAGTTTCGCTGTGGATTTATGGAGTGTTTTATGGGTCCTGACATTATTAAGTGCTAAAATGCATAACCCCTGATCATGATTTTTCAGTAGCCAATATGTCATGTCCCCAGTTTGCATCTCCCTATCAACAGGTAGCTTCCCAGTGCCTTACAGGCAACAGATGATGCCTTTCCACCAATACAGGAGCCAACTACCTTTGCTAACATTGTCTCTGCACCGCAGTTATCAGCCATCTTCTCTAATTGTTTAGTGTGTTAACATGATCCAGTTAAACTATCAGCAAGCATGCCCAGCATTCAGGCCAGCAAGGTATCTTATTTCTACTTCAGACCTGAGAAAAGGCTCTCATACCCATCTAAGAAAAGGATATCACTACTTTTTGCAGCTTTGTCTTGCTTATTTTAGACCATTCTTCCTCAGCAGCACAAGAAATCAAGGCCCTGATTTGCAGGAAGCAAACAAACAAAAAAAAAGCATCCTGCACCTCTGGAGTAAGTGAGGGACCATGTCATGAGCACAGTTACACACAGACTTCACATTCTCACCATAAGCCCAGCTCCTCCACAAATCTGGACACGGTTGTCTTCATTGCCTCCACTCAGAGTAACCCTGGCAATCTGCTTCACACAGACTTGCTTACACTGTGTAGTTTTGTTTAGCTTTGGAGGCAGTTTGTTCTCGTCTCAATTAGTTCTCATTTAGCCTGACCGCGTTCAGTGAAGATGATCTGTAGCAAAGTGATAGATACCATTAAAAGAAAAAAAAAAAAAAAAAAGGACTAATTAGGACTAATTATAAGAAGTTATACCTTGAGTTGCACTAAACTTCTTGCTTTGATGTTTATAGGGGCGTGAAATCTTTTTAATATACGAATAAAAATTTATTTTACTCCCCTTTTTCAGTTAGATATGACATTTATAATAAGAAATTGCACCAAGGAGTAATTGGACCTAAATATGCCAACCCCTAAAAAGTTCATAGGCACAGTTCATTTGTCCTGAGAGCAATTCCTGAACCACAAGAAAATATTGATTAGTAGTGAATAAACATGGTTCTTCTTTAGAAGTGACTTATTGAATAGTCAGGGGATTGTAAACAGCCTGCAGTACAGAGCTGCAGTCAATTTCTGCTATACTTTTCAATTGTTACATAAACAGTAACCTTGTCCTTACACTGGAGGGGAACCATAAAACTCCATGTTCAGTGTGCCATAGAAAATCCAGCTATGTTGCAAGCACATGACTGACGGAAATCCCAAGAAGAAAGCTTTACTATTTCAGCTTGTCTAGTGTCTCTTAACTTCAGTGTCAGGCTCCTTGCAATTAGCTTTGGCAATCCTGGTTTTCCTGTTTAGACCAGGGAAGAAAAAAAAAAAGGCAAAACAAAAACAACCAAAAATAAATAAAACAACCAACTAACCTCCTACATACAGTGGTTGAAATCTTGGCCACAGAGGCACCAGATCCTAAGTTCCAGGACCTTGGCTGGTCTCTGTCTTCCTCCTTCCTCCTACCCCTTTCCTATGCTCAACCTAAAAAGATGGGTCTGTGACCACATCCACCCAAAATGCCAGAAAAGCTGAGGTTAGGGTGTACTGAAACAGATGGTCCCTTTCTTAAAAGAAATCTTCAAGACTCCAGTCTCACCAAGACTCTCTGTGCAGAGACTGGGGCAACAACCACCTCAATCTCCATTTGGCTGCCATCAGACTGCAAGAAATAAAGCCAGGCTATAAATGCACAGCCGACCACTGTTCTCCAAAGAGAAGGCAATACAGAGTCACAGAACAGTTTGGGTTGGAAGTGACCTTAAAGACCATGTTGTTCCAACCCTTCTGCAATAGGCAGGGACACATCCCAACAGACCAGGTTTTCCAAGGCCCCATCCAGCCTGGCCTTGAACACCTCCAGGGATGGGACATCCACGCTTCCCTGGGAAACCTGTGCCAGTGCCTTACTAGCCTCATAGGAAATAATAGATCTGGATGTAAAGGGAAACAATCACCTCCTTCAAACTGCTGGTCATGCTCCTTTTGATGCAGGCCGGGATACAGCTGGGTTTCTGGGCTGCAAGCAGATGCTAAATACTCATGTCCAATTTTTCATCTACTACTACCCTCAAGTTCTTCTCGTTGAGGCTGCTCCCAATCCATTCATCCCCTCAGTCTGTATCCATGTCTGGGATTGTCCCCACCCAGCTGCAGCACCTCGCACTTGGCCTTGTTGAACTTCATGAGGTTCACGTGGTCCCACCTCTCAAGCCCATCAAGGTCCCTCTGGATGGCATCCCATCCCTCTGAAGTGCACTCTGCATCACTCAGCTTGGTGTCATCTTCAGCACTCCTGAGGGTGCACTCAATCCCACCACCTACATCATTAATAAAAATATTAAACAATACCACTCTCAATAAGGAAATATCGCTCAGGAGAAGGGTGTAGAGTCATAGAATACCCTGGGTTGGAAGGAACCCACAAAGGTCATCAAGCCCAACTCCTGGGCTGCATAGATGTCTACCCAAGGATCAGACCACGTGTCTGATAGCGCTGTCTAAACACTGCTTGAACTCTGTCAGGCACAGTGCCATGACCACTGCCCTGTGGACCCTGTCCCAGTGCCTGACCACCTTCTGTGTGCAGACCCTTTCCCTAACCCCCAGCCTGTCCCAGCTCCATGCCGTTCCCTCGGGTCCCGTCGCTGTCCCCAGAGAGCAGAGCTCAGCACCTGCCCCTCCGCTCCCCTCCCCTCGTGAGGGAGCTGCAGGCCGCCATGAGGCCTCCCCTCAGCCTGCTCTGCTCGGGGCTGAGCAAACCAAGGGACCTCAGCCACTTCTCATGTCTTTCCCTCCAGACCCTTCACTATCTTCATAGCTCTCCTTTGGATACTCTTTAATATTTTTAATCAAATAATAATGTCCTTCTTATATTGTGGTGTCCAAAACTACACAGTGCTCAAGGTGAGGCAACGCCAGTGCAGAGCAGATTCAGGCAATCCCTTCCCTCAAACAGCTAGCAGTGTTGTGCCTGATGCACCCCAGGATACAGCCACATCACGCTAAATCACACCTACATTTTTGTTCAGTTGTTTTTTTTATTTTACTCAAGCTTCATGTTATTAGCTTGAATTTAAACCAAAACACCTGCTATGGTTTCCCAATGACTGCCTGTCAATCCTTACAGAAGGGAATTAGAGGTCAGACCACCACCACAAGTGAGATCTACAATGACTCTGAAGTCATAAAGCATCAGTGGACTGAAGTTTTCAGTCATTTGAAATGAGCAGTACTTTTTTTAACCTGACTCTACTAAGATGGTCTAGATTTTAAAGATTCATGCACATGAGTGGCAGCATGAGCTACAGGAGCTGGGTTCCTCGCTAAGCAAAGGCAACAGCCCCAGTGCAGTGACAGAACCCAGCCCTCAGCCACCCAGTTTGGTCAGACACTGAACCAGAAAACTGAAAACACACAACAACAACAAAGCTTACACAGCTTTAGTGCACAGAGGGTCATCTGGCAGAAAGGCATATGAGCACCTCAGCATATAAATGTAACCGTAACACATGGGCCTGCAGATTCTCAGGGGCTAATCCAGGCTTCCCTCCCACCACGGTCTTCGCTGGAATTCAGTTTCAGATGACACGTGTCACATTTGAGAACAGCGGTACATTTAGCACAAAATATTCAAGAGGTTCCTTTCCCAAGTCATAAACCGTTCTGGTACACTATGATCATCTTCCAAAGAGCAGACACAAGTAATTCAGTAATTTCCACCCCTGAAAGGTCAGAGCCCTGCCTACTAAATAATGATGTCATGATAATAAGCTGACCCTTCTTTGGTTGGAAACTGCATAGTGGTTGCCCAAACCTCAACAGGATGCTAAGAGAAAGGAATCTATATTCATTACTGTATATTGTTAAATTTGTGCTGAGAGCACTTTTGATGCACAAACCACTGTGCTGAGTTACTCTTAAATATGTCAGGCTTCACATAGCTCTATAGTCTTGGGTATCCCCTTATCTAAGAGGGAGCAGCATTTCTTTTGCTTCCAAGCCTAGAACAATAATAAAAGAAACGCAACAAATTCCATGCAAAGACTTCAGCAGCTGCTGGCTGACTGCTACAGAAGCCTAAATAATGTCTCTTGACAAAAAACACACTCCAATACCAAGTAGGATGTATTTTTTCCAAGAAAAAGAAGAAAGCGCAAGAACTACTGAATTCAGCAGACAAGTAAAAAACAGAATGAGATTAATCTTATATATATTTAATAATTTGACAGCATGATCAAGGCACGCTTAGGAGGGAGTAACAGGTGATACAAGTATGAAGTCACAAGAAGTAGGATACATGATGCATGTCAGTTGTGCTGAAAAGGCACCTAAGCACCCGTTCAGTAATCAAATAGTATTTGTGTTTGAAAGAAGCGAATTGTTTTGAATAATAAAACAATTTTTATAATTTACACATGAATAGTTTTACCACAGAAACTTACTCCATAAGCTGTTTTCCACCATAAAACAAGAAGTTCTTGGATAAAGACAGTGTGAAGGGCTAGCTGAACTGCGCTTTAAGGCCATACTTACGGCCCAGTACTCCTCTGCATCCACTTCAGATGACTCAAATTTACAAGAAAAATGCCTCCTCTGACCTGTAGTGTGTGAGGTTTACACTTGGGGAGAAGAAAAAGAGTCCATCCAGATACAGTTTTATTGCACTAACCAGTCATTTTTACCACACCAAACTAGTGTATTAAAATCTTCACAACTTAAATGTGTTTCATCTGGGATATATTAACATGACACTTTTTCCTCACAGCAAATTTAAACACTTGCCACTATGATACTGATGAGACTGAGATACAAGCATCGTTGTTCCCCCGGACTAGTAAAATAGCTGGATACCACTTCGTTTGTGAATTGTGAGAGTTTTCACAGGGACTAGCTCAGGTATACAACTTATTCCACTGAAGCTGGGAAGACTTGATATTTTTTGTTCAAAGCAAGAGGCATACCTCATTAACCTTACTTTAAATTCTTCAAGCTTCTGTAAGTGAAAGATGGTAACATAAATAGTTATATTAAAATTCAGGCACAAGAGAGGTATGACCCTATTTTCTTACCGACAAGGTCAAAACAAGGTGCCATACGCAATAAAGGCTTGCTCATCAGTTTGGTACTTTGTTTTGCATAGCTTTAGGAGACTATGCTAAGGGCACAATATAATACCCACAGGAGAACCACATGAACAAAATGTTAACTCTCAAAATCTGCAGGCAGCAATATTGGTATTTAAATGTCACACCATTTTGCCATTAGGAAGCATTCAGCTAAAGCACTTCTCCAGGAATCCCAAATGCCTTTCTCCTCTGTCTACCCACTCCTGTGCCCAAGGAGTCAAAGGCTTGTACTACAAATCCTCTCCTGTTACTGGGAAGGAGGAATGGCCACTATTCAAGAGTTAACACAGGAAAGAGACTGGACATTTATTTTGCATTCCCCATTCTGCCACAAAGGTACTAATGCATCTTTGGGCAAGTCAGACCTTGTCTATGTAAGAAGGGTTTTGTTTGTTTCTTCCTTTTGAGAAAATGTAGTTGCGCCTGTCCACCCCCCTGCACACAGGAGCTTCAAATCTTTAACTCTGCTCAATTTCAACAGAAGCTCTTCGCTTAAACTTCAGAAACCTCCAAGTCAGCTTTACACCACCCAGTGCAAAAATGGCCCTCTTCCTGGGACAGTTTCCTTCCACTGTTGCCTACAGTAAGTAATGACCGCAGCAGGCACTGGGTACACTTGAGACAGTTGTCCCACTGCAGAAAACATCTGTCAACACGGCCTCGGTCAAGCAAGAGGAACTCAGAAGTTATTCTCAAGGGCAAAAATTTGTCTCCTAGAGGAGGCTGTCTCAGACTGACCTGCCAACCACCTCAACTCACCTCAACTTGTAAACTGAGCTTGCACCTTCTGTTACAGCACAGGCTACGATACTGAGGAAAAAAAAAAGAACAGCAAAGGGAAAAGGGGAAGACAGGAAGAATAAGAGATGACAAACATTGCTTTGCTACACAGTGCATCCTAATTGCCCAAACACCAAGATGTATTTGTATAAACACTCTGTGGCTGTGGATTTGCATTCACCTCCCTTCTCCCCAGCAAAAGGGAACTAAATACTGTAATTAGTTTCAGTTGTATCTGATCAAGTAAATAACTTTTCCCATTTCCTTTTGCAGTTCATAAAGGTGGACCTTGAGCACCACTCAGGTCACAGCTCAGCAGTATCACCTTCACAATCAAGCCAAGAGAAGTTCTTCTGCAACAGCAAACGGGACACTCAGATTCCCAGGTAGGGCAGGTACAAAGATATACCATAGTCTGCAAAAGCACAGAATTTTAAGAACATTCATGTCAAATCACTCACATACTTCCACAAGCAGCTAATTCAAGTCTCTCACAAGTCCCATCAATATTTAAGAGATACCTGAAAATACACAGGGTTTTCAGTTTACCAGAACATACTCCCTCCAAAAAAAAAAAAGTGACTGTCTCATCATACCACCAAATCACAAAACTACAACTGATAAAGCACAATCAAGAGATGCTATATTTGGCTAATGATCTGCTCATGACTATATTTCTGATTCAAGGGCTAATAAAACTGTATAGTTCCTGTACAGGACCTTCAGTTCTGTTGGGATTTTGGCTTCAGAAATAAACTGAAACCATAATAATTATTAGTAGCCACATGAAAATAGAACATTAGATCAGCCACATTTATTTTTGAGTAGTCAAACACACAGCCTGTTAAAAAGTAACACACAGGAACGAGTTCAACTTCAATATTAACCCTCCAGGACTCGCCCACAGAATACATTTCAGTATTGACTTGACTTACTTAGATGAAATGGGCAAATAATCAACGTTAGAAGACAGAGGTAGGTATAAAACCGCTTTAAGTTCCTCTTCATATGCATATACAACAGTTCTAGAAATAATATTGTTGTGGTAATTATTTGGTAGTTTATTTTGCCTTGATTTTACTTTTCTTGATCTTAGCATAAAAACACAGAAAAGGATTGCTTTCCAGCATCTCTCACATGCCAGTTCCTTCTGAAGAATTCATTGAGGAGTTTTTCTTTTTTCTTTCCATTTGATTAATTCTCCAAAGTATATTTTATGAGTTGGTGCTTAATTATCTCAGAGATTTAGATTACAGTTTTTATTTCAAGCAACCTAATTTGGTGGATGAAGAACACAAGAGTACGATTCTAATCAATCTCCCTTGAGGCTTCTTAAAATAACACTGGCTGATGACTACTGGTGAGATAGCAAGCTATTCTCTCCTCGCCAGCTGCATGCATCTTCCTGAAGTATTTGCTGGAATACCAGTGACAAACCATAACAACATAAAGGAAGTAAATATAGCTCAGCTTACACCTCACTGAAAAATACATCTAATCTACTTTTTGTCACTCCGATCACACCTAGCTGTAATGATTTCCAAATGCTATGGCCTATTACCAGCGGCTTCCCCGCAGAAGTAACATCAATCCACAGAATGGTTTTAAGGCAAAGGCACTCTTTCAGCAGCCTACAAGAACTACCAGAGAATTTAATAAAGTAGGCCACTTGCTGGAGGCGCGAGCATACTAGTCAAATTCACCAAGCTAAGAAAACACCCTGGTCAAGCACAAAATCCTAGAAGTCACTGAACAGCATTCTGCCTGCTGCCTTTGTCAACTTTTAATTATGTCATATTAGCAGCGAACTGCCAAGACAGATAGCACACAGCATGTCTGGATACAGCCTATTTTTAGCCTGCAATTCAATCGGCACTCTTACAATGGCTGGGATTAAAGCCCCAAGACAGCCAAGTTACTGTATATAGGCCAGTGCAATTACATGTTGAAACATGCTGAGAAAACGTGATCATGAGCTACAGTCAGCGTGGTGAGGAGCAGCACTAGGAAGCTGCTTACTGTGCGCTAGCAAATGTATTTATCAGCAGAGCCCATGCTTGTATCTCGCCTGTCTCGATTAAGAGCCCACAAAGCAAAACATTAAAACAAATGACAGCTTTACTCCACCTCCTTTCAATATGATCTAGTGCTTATGACAGGCAGATAACATTTTGGCAACCTTGAAAAATCAATATCCTTTTACCTTCACTGGCAGCTGTTCAGATGACTTAGCTTTGCCAACACTGAAGTAGCCCACTTCAGTCCTGCCCTGAAAACGCTACCAAGGAGGAGATGAGCGTCCTCGTCCTGCAAGATCCTTAATTTCTGTGCTGAGGTAGCAGTTACAGGACTTGTACTTAAACAGCTTTTACGAGGATGCTTCGAAATACCTGTCCGTCATATGACTGAGGAATAAAAATATTGCAAAATTTCTTTTATTCTAGCCACCCAGTATGTTTTTATAGCATTTTTAATTAACAGTTAACACTTGAATGTAAACTCTTAATCTCTATGAGACATTTTTTCAGGCCTTTACTCTGCACCTATACAGACTTAAAGAAAAAAAATAAGGTTGTTGTTACATACAGCCTGCTGTCGCATGTCTGACTATACAGACAGCTTTAGATTTCAGACTTAAGTCCTGATGTTTCGAGACTATGAAAACAGACCAAAAAAATTAATGACATAAAAATGTAATCACTTATCCTCTACAATATATCTAAATACTATACCAAATAGTAACAAGTTTCACACACTAAAACTGCAGCTAAGCGCTAACCAATGAAGTGCCTAAGGGTAACTATTTCATCACCAGCTTCCAAAGACAAATAATCTTTTAAATTTTGTTTTTGGTAGAGTTTCTGAAAACTAGTCTAAACCGTTTTCCTGTTCACCATCTCTGCAGAGATACTTGTTTTTAAAACAGACCCTTTGATGAGACAAGAGGGGTTACAAGAACACGTAAATCTTCTGAAGACTTTCAAGTTCAACAGACTTATAAACTAAGGCACATCTAGTTACCAAAGAAAGAATATTTGCATCTTGAGATAGCTGTGGTCCTTACAGTAAGCTTCCACGTTTCAAACTTACTTCAGTATATTGTTTCTTGAAGGATGCTACGCTAGAATCAGAGGGGCTGTGTGCCAGTGGGGTCCTTTGGTCAGATCCACAAGGTGCTGAGTGTAAGGAGACGCACCTGAAGTACTTCTACACGAACGCACGCAGTATGAGGAATAAAATGGATGAGCTAGAAGTCCTGGCCCAGTCCCGCAACTACGACATCATCGGCATAAGTGAAACCTGGTGGGATGAGTCCTGTGACTGGGGTGTTGCGATAGATGGTTACAGGCTCTTCAGGAGGGACAGGCAGGGTAGGCGAGGTGGTGGGGTGGCGATGTATGTGAAGCAGGGGCTGGACTGTGGGGAACTTCAGGTCGGCAATGGCAAAGTTGAGAGCCTCTGGGTAAGGATCAAGGGACGAACGAATAAAGGGGATGTCGTTGTGGGAGTCTATTACAGACCGCCTGGCCAGGACGATAGCGCCGATAAATTATTCTTTACAGAACTAAGAGAGGCCTCGAGATTAACTCCCCTTGTCCTTATGGGGGACTTCAACTTGCCAGACATTAACTGGGAGTGCCACACGGCTGACACGAGCAAGTCCAGGAGGTTCATGAAGCACCTAGATGGTAACTTCTTGGTGCAGGTGCTAACGGAGCCAGCTAGGAAAGGTGCCCTCCTAGACCTGTTGCTAGAAAACAGAGAGGGTCTGGTGGGAGATGTGGTGATTGGTGGCCGCCTCGGTCATAGCGACCAAGAAGTGGTTGAGTTCAAAATTTACGGTGACAGAAGGAAAAGTGCCACCAAAACCTCATCCCTAGATATGGGGAAAGCAGACTTCAGGCTGCTCAGGGAACTAGTCAGCAAGGTCCCCTGGGAAACTGCTCTTGAAGGCCTCGATGTCCACCAGTGCTGGTCACTCTTTAAGCGATGCCTCCTAGAAGCACAAGATCAGGCAATTCCTAAATATCGCAAGTCAGGCAGGCGGGGCAGGAGGCCGGCGTGGCTGACCAGGAACATTCTAATGGAGATTAGGCGGAAACAGAGAGTGTTTCGCTACTGGAAGGAGGGCCAGGTGTCATGGAAAGAATACAGGGATGCTGTTCGTGTTTGTAGGGAGAAAGTTCGTGTGGCCAAAGCACACCTAGAGTTGAAGCTGGCTGTGTCTGTGAGAGAAAATAAAAAGGGTTTTTTTAGATATGTGAATGGAAAAAGGGGACTAAAGAATACATAGGGCCGCTCCTTGATAGGGAAGGTCTCCTCACAGACGATGACGTAGGCAAAGCAGAGACGCTTAACGCCTTCTTTGCCTCTGTCTTCAATGCCGATGATGGGCTTCGGGACCCAGGGTGCCCTGAGCTGGAGGACCGGGACGGTGGGGATGACAAACTCCCAACTGACCCTGAACGTGTGCGGGATTTGCTACTCCACCTGGATCCCTACAAGTCCATGGGTCCAGATGGGATTCATCCCCGGGTGCTGAAAGAGCTGGCGGATGTCATCGCGGAACCTCTATCAATTATTTTTCAACGATCCTGGGAATTTGGAGAGGTCCCGGTAGACTGGAAGCTGGCAAATGCTGTGCCGATTTTCAAGAAGGGTCAGAAAGAAGACCCTAGCAATTACAGGCCTGTCAGTCTCACGTCAGTGCCTGGTAAAATCATGGAGAAGTTGGTTCTCGGACTTATTGAGGCGCACCTGGGGGACAAAGCAGTCATTGGTCCCAGCCAGCATGGGTTTGTGAAGCGTAGGTCCTGCCTAACTAACCTGATTTCCTTTTATGATAAGATCACCCGTATGGTGGACCAAGGGAAACCAGCTGATGTGATTTTTTTGGACTTCAGCAAGGCTTTTGACACGGTTTCCCATAGGATCCTACTGGACAAAATGTCCACCATACAGCTAAATAAAAACATCATACGATGGGTGAGCAATTGGCTAACGGGCAGGGCCCAAAGGGTTATGGTAAATGGAGCTGCGTCAGGCTGGCGGGCGGTCACCAGTGGGGTCCCTCAAGGCTCCATTTTAGGGCCGGTACTTTTCAATATTTTTATAAATGATCTGGATGTAGGAATAGAGGGTATTTTGAGCAAGTTTGCTGATGACACCAAACTTGGAGGAGTTGTGGACTCAAATGAGGGCGTAAAGGCCTTGCAGAGGGATCTGGACAGGTTGGAGAGCTGGGCGATCACCAACCGCGTGAAGTTCAATAAGAGCAAGTGCCGGGTCCTGCACCTGGGACGGGGAAACCCTGGCTGCATGTACAGACTGGGCAATGAGACGCTGGAGAGCAGCCTAGAAGAGAGGGATCTGGGGGTCGTGGTAGACAGCAAGTTGAATATGAGCCAGCAGTGTGCCCTGGCAGCCAGGAGGGCCAACCGTGTCCTGGGGTGCATCAAGCACGGCATCGCTAGTAGGTCAAGGGAGGTGATTGTCCCGCTCTACTCTGCGCTGGTGCGGCCTCACCTCGAGTACTGTGTGCAGTTCTGGGCACCACAGTATAAAAAGGACATGAAACTGTTGGAAAGTGTCCAGAGGAGGGCTACGAAGATGGTGAAAGGCCTGGAGGGGAAGACGTACGAGGAACGGCTGAGGTCACTGGGCCTGTTCAGCCTGGAGAAGAGGAGGCTGAGGGGAGACCTCATCGCAGTCTACAACTTCCTCGTAAGGGGGTGTCAAGAGGCAGGAGACCTTTTCTCCATTAACACTAGTGACAGGACCCGCGGGAACGGGGTTAAGCTGAGGCAGGGGAAGTTTAGGCTTGACATCAGGAGGGGGTTCTTCACAGAGAGGGTGGTTGCACACTGGAACAGGCTCCCCAGGGAAGTGGTCACTGCACCGAGCCTGTCTGAATTTAAGAAGAGATTGGACTGTGCACTTAGGCACACGGTCTGAACTTTTGGGTAGACCTGTGCGGTGTCGAGAGTTGGACTTGATGATCCTTAAGGGTCCCTTCCAACTCAGGATATTCTATGATTCTATGATTCTATGCTTTTTTGAGTGTGGATCACTTCTCCTCAGCAAGTGAAATAAAGCATCAGGAAAACCAACTCTGAATACTCCAAGTACAGAAAAGCAAAGATAATGGCATACCCTAAGACTGGCACCATTTCACATATGTAAGTGTGGTAGCTTCCCCCCCCCCCCCCCCATATATCAAACCCAAGTAGAAGTTCACCGTGAAAACAGGAATCCCCAAAAGTGTAATTCAGTAACATGTGAACTGAGAAAGAGCCCAAGTCTGGGAAACTATTATGTTTTCTTTGCCTTCCTGAAAACCAGAATTTTCTTCCCCCTCCCTATGCACATCCAGCTTTATCAGAAAGATAACCTCTTCTCCTTCCTAAACTAAAATTCAGCCTAGAGGAAGCTTCTTAACTACAACGCACGTGAAACATAAAAACACCCAAATGAAGAGTAAACCTACCGCACAACAGATGAAACAACTACAGCACACAAGTTCACTAATTAACAAGGCTGAAAAAGCAACAACTGAACTCAGCATCTAACACGCTGCAATCTACAAGGCAGGTATGCTAAATTTAAATGCTTTGCTTTTAATGCATTTTAATTACTCAAACTCCCTATTCCGTTCAAAAACGTGAAAAGGGGACAAAAGCAAACACAGTGAGGAACGTTACAATATAAAATGAAAGGTGCATAGGACAGGAGAGGAGTGCTTGAGTCACAAGCAAACAAGGCAACATCTACCAAATCCAGACAACTTACACTTCTTTCTGCCTTGTACAGCCACAAGAAAAAACGTCTCGTGTATTACAATAAAACCAGAACAAGAAATTCAGTGAAGTAACAGCCTTTGAACTGTGACTGGTAATGATCATTACAATATATGAATCATTTAGACTACTAACAGATTAAATCTGACACGTCTGCCTGAATTAAAATACCTTGTTTTACTTACACCCCACCTTTTCACCCATTAATAAAACTGTATACCTTACTTGGCGTTGCTGAAGAGTTAGGGGCCCTCTACACTTATAAAAGAAGTTTAACTCAGGTGGTAGCATAATACAAATTACTTGAAAAAAAATAACGATGAGAACAAGAACAAAAAGCGTAGACTGAAAAGCACAAATAGTGTTATTTGCCCTCCAGTACCTCTTTTTGCTCAGACATAGGACGCCTCAGAGTACAGGAAAATGTTTCTCCCCACTGTTGGCGATTCCCCCTTCTTCTCCAGCTGCTCATTGCCTTTAATTGCCCAGCCCCTGCAGGATTGCTGCACCACACAGGTGCAAGAAATAAAGCTCACTAGGCATCCTTAATTCTCTGCCTGGGCCTACATCATACAGAGGGCTACAAATTTTTGCAGGCAAACTCCCTCACAACACCAGAGATGGGGTGGTGGGGATAAAATACATAAATATTTGGATGTGGAGCCAAAGGTCACCCTTCAGGCGCAGCAGCTGCAGTATGGTAATAAACACGGGGTAGACAAAAAATGCCAATTTTTTCTGAAAGACTGCTGTTTACCACACAGCTAGAAAGGTGCCATCCCCGGTGCTCTGAAGAAAATTCAGAACTGCTGTTCTGCCCTCAAAAACCAGGCACAGGTCCCTGTTCAGCATTTCACTAGCACAAATGAGTTTCCTGCTGGTGTCCTGATTGCATGCTCTGCCATTAATGCTCTTTCCCTGCAAACTCTGCTGTAAAATAGCCTCACGATAATGGCAACAGGACACATGCTTTCATTTAGCCTTACCTTGCACATGACCCTTAGATGGGCAACCAAGGTAGCCAAATTATGGCTTACAGCTTCCGCCTTTGCCAGTCCTCAAAATGTGCCAGGTGGTTCACAAAGACTATGCTGAGCAGCCCCACCAGGCAGGGGCCAAGAACTTGATCTTCTCATTGCTCATAACAGAGCCAGCAAAAAAAAACCACTACAGCTTGCTATGTACATCGAGGTGCTTGAGTGAGTCCGGAGAAGGGCGACGAAGCTGGTGAGGGGCCTGGAGAACAAGTCCTACGAGGAGCGGCTGAGGGAGCTGGGCTTGTTCAGCCTGGAGAAGAGGAGGCTCAGAGGCGACCTTATCGCTCTTTATAGGTACCTCAAGGGAGACTGTAGCGAGGTGGGGGTTGGCCTGTTCTCCCACGTGCCTGGTGACAGGACGAGGGGGAATGGGCTTAAGTTGAGCCAGGGGAGTTTTAGGTCTGGATGTTTGGAAGAACTTCTTTACCAAATGGGTTGTTAGAGATTGGACTGGGCTGCCCAGGGAAGTGGTGGAGTCACCATCCCTGGAGGTCTTCAAAAGACGTTTAGATGTAGAGCTTGGGGATATGGTTTAGTGGGGACTGCTAGCGTTAGGTCGGAGGTTGGACTCGATGATCTTGAGGTCTCTTCCAACCTAGAAATTCTGTGATTCTCTACAAGAGGAACAGTGTATTGCTTTGTCGGTATCAATACAGTTAAAAGCAATACAACAACTTTCCCTACACAAAGCACAAGAAATGATTTGTTATTTTTATGGCTTAAGGCCATAAAGCTTCACTCATACGCATTAGAATACATACCTGGCATGATTTTGTATTACAGCTTGTTTATTTGTGCAGCTCTTTCTCATCTTCACAACACCAAGAGTTTAACTGGTAGTGATCACAAGGCACCACCGAGTCCAGTTTTTTCAAGTTTATGTATTTTGTCTTAAGAACACTCTAGAAAAATGACTCAAGGGAGATTCAGTCATCCCACTCATTGCTATACAACCTACTGAGCACTGCCGTGTAAGATGATGACTGATATTACCAAGAGACTAATAATAACGCTCTGGAGCCCCCAGCACAAGATGGATGTGGAGCTGACAGAGCAGGTCCAGAGGAGGGCCACAAAGATGATCAAGGGGCTGGAGCTCCTCTCCTGTGAAGAGCTGGGGCTGTTCAGCCTGCAGAAGAGAAGGCTCTGGGGTGACCTCATTGCAACCTTTCAGCACTTGAAGGGGACTTATAAAAAAAAAAAAAAGATGGAGAACAACTCTTTGCTCTATCAGATAATGACAGGGCAAGGGGGAATGGTTTTAAACTAAATTTAGACCAGAAGTGAGTAGGAAATTCTTCAGAGGGTGGTGAGGCACTGGCACAGGCTGCCCAGAGAAGCTGTGGGTGCCCCATCCCTGGAGGTGCTCAAGGCCAGGCTGGATGGGGCTTTGGGCAGCCTGGTCTGGTGGGAGGTGTCCCTGCCCATGGCAGGGGGGTGGAACTGAGTGATCTTTAAGGTCCTTTCCAACCCAGGCCATGATTCTGTGATCTTCACTGTATGAGGAATGACACACAGTGAGTCTATCAGCTTATGTCATACAGGAGAATTTTAAATAAAGTCTTTGTTTAGCAACAGTGATTGGTCATCCAGGATCAAAAGTAAGAGCTTTCCAGACTTTGTAATTCAGGTGAATATTGTACTCACAAAACAGGCTGAGGGTCAGTTTAGTAGTACAACTACTAAAGTCACTCAGTTATACTGTAAGTAAAAGTAAAGGTCATCTAAGCTTTTTTTTTTTTTTTTTTTTTAAGCATTCTTAAAACTATGGGAATGATAGAATTACTTCTTACGTGTTTGGAATTGGAAACTGCAATGCATTTTTTAACATGTATGTGTTAAGCTGATGACATGTGGAGGGTGAACTTTTAAGTCTCACTCACCTTCACTTCAATAATTTCACGTGCCAGGTGGTTGCAGATGTTTCAAGGGAGCTGAGCCTACCAGAGTGCTCCCTGCTACTTTTGTCCCAACTTGTTCCTCTGCTAAAAATATGCAACAACATTCCTTGCTGTCTTCTTAATAACCGTAATACAATATAAAGTTAATATGAATATAATGCAATCCAGGTGGTGTGGAAAGTGATGACAGAGTTGTAGTAGCTGGCACCCTTTCCCGAGCCCATACCGAAGCAGTATCCTATCCTCGCAAACAGGCACAGCCTCCCGGAGAACTGTACACTACAGAAGGTGCACAGCCCCTGCCCAGACCCCTTGCAGCCACCGAAAAACACAAGATGTTTGCTGAAGGAGCAGAGGTCCTAACCTGAATTAACCTGGCTGAATTCCAGGCAGGATGACTGCATGTTTCTGAAGCTCCGCGTAGGTACCAGCTTCCCTTCCAGTCGGGGTGTTTCCGTGAACCTTTCAGACTGATGCTGCAAAGAGTTGTGGATGTTTAAACAGCCAAGAGGACTTTAAACATGAGAGCACTGCCACAGGTGATAACGTGATGGATGGGCAACTTAATGCCTGCTGGCCTTACAACAGGGCAGTGCACACAGCAATACTCCTCCTCACAGCCACGCACGCCCGATCAGACAAAGAAAAGGGGCTCTGATTTAGACCCTAATTGCTTAGAAAGCGGGATGGCTGTGAAAGCACAGGCAAGAGAAAACTGTTCCAAAAAGTTTTGAAAAGTCTTGTTCTTATTTGGGACAACACAGGATGAGGAAGAGACTTCAGCACAGCAAGTCCCATGTCTTTCCCTGACCATTCCTCCACAGACACAGACTGATGTCGTCTTAGTCTCTTGATAACTGAAGCCATCAGCAATCCTCACAGAGCACTTCCAGAAGAGTCTGGAAGAAAGGATGCATCTACAAGTTTAGAAAGACAAGTTTTAGATCTTGCAAGGGAGAAGCATCAAGTTGAGACCTTCAAGCTTGCAGACAGGTCTGCTCCGCTGCTTTTACAACCCACTTCTCAAGCCCAAACCAAACAACTAAACTGAACTGAAACCAAACTGAACTACGACGTGTCCAAGCTACAACTTATCCAATGAATCTTGCAAGAACTTCAATGACATTAAACTGCCTGAGAAAAAAAATCCAGCATCTTACAGTTAATTCATACATGCTTCGCCTCTGTGAAGACCCGTACTGCAGGAGAAAGCAAGCTGCCAGAGCCTGAGCAGCTTTTCACGTCTGTGCTTCTGAGTATGTTTATGCTCCTGCAGAGCAGCATGGTTCATAAAGGGCTCTGATGCGGTCCATGCTCTCAAGTTGAAAGACAGAGCCTGATTTTACCTCGTTTGCCCTTGTAAATGCTTCCCCAGGAAATTCACACATACATGACCCCTCCAGGGTCAATCCCTTGAAGTACAAGATTTTGCGAACTACAGAAATACTTGGTTAAATCCAGAAAACGCTAAAACCTGTTGGAAATAACTGCTCTATTAAATCCCCTCTTCTCTAGAGGGATGAGAAAGGGCTGATGTTCACCGGCCTCAGGGAGAATTTGAAAGACCCAAGCATCTCGACAGCCCTTGACGAACACATTCCTCAACCACACCATCACAGTCCTTTACAGCGATACCTGCAGACATCAGCCAGTTTCCCTTGCCTGTGGGTCCATTTTCCAAGGTTCAACACTGTTGCAGACTCTGCCTTCTATTCTTTACCTCCTGGGAGAAGCATAATGGCCAACCCCAACACCCTTTCTTCAGAGAACAGCAGCTTTATTTACCCCAGCATCCAGCAGGATCAGGATCCAAACCAAAATTTTTATCCTTCTGCTTAGCCTCTATGCTTCAAGGTATTTGATGCCGCTATGCTTCAAGGAAACCTAGGGAAAAGGAGCAAGTTTATACGTTTTTTTGCTCTCAGAAAACCAGGATGCTGACTCCTGGCATTGAGTTCAGTGCCAGGGCTGAGCCCCACACCAGGACACGACAGTCCCTGCTATCAGCTTGCACCACGCCATGCCCCAGGCTCAGCCGGGGCTTTTAATCTAGGGTTAAATCACAGCACTTAAAGGTGGAAGTCTGGACGGCTGCTTTATGAATGAAACTGCCCGAGCCCTGTAGCACTGACTGGATTTATTTCCTCATACCACTATTTCTTAAATGACGCCGCTCCTGCTTACAAATTCTTGGAAGAGAAGTTGCCTCAACTTTTTTCAGGGGGAACGGGAGGTCAAACCCATAATCCTCGTGGCATTTTATCTTCCTCCTTTCCACCATGACAACCAGCACACCACACGCACCATGAGATTTCTTGGTTTTCCGCTGTTGTACAAAGTATTTCAATTACATTGTTTTTATAAATTAAACAGTGTGATTTCCTATACTACTACCAACATGTATTTCTTCTGTCCTAACACTGAGCAGTATGGTCGGGATGTGAAAACGAAATATGGGTAACACACTCAGCATGCTGTAATTATGTGAATAAGTTCAGAAGATCTCTAAAAAAAGCATACCACTTGACATTGGCCATGTATATATATCCACTCTCCTGAATGACCCTGTGTCAGCAAGTCAGAGGTATCAAGTAACTCAAA
Organism: Aythya ferina; assembly: GCF_964211825.1. Taxonomy (NCBI): domain Eukaryota; kingdom Metazoa; phylum Chordata; class Aves; order Anseriformes; family Anatidae; genus Aythya; species Aythya ferina. The sequence continues at coordinate 90,761,623 of NC_140297.1, read as the reverse complement.
GCAATTCAAAACCAACAAACCCAAAGCACCGAATTAGATTCAAAGAACATGATTGGCACGGGGCCCAAGCCACAAATTTAGATCCAGTTCTGAATTTTCCCAAGGTTCACCGAAATGGGCAAAAGGGACATCTGAATTCAGAGTCCGGACTGGATCCAGTTCTCATTAATACCACGGACAGTGAGAAAGAGAGACATAAAATACTCTGAAACTATGTGGCAAAATAGCACCTTTGGCAACCAAACCAACACGAGCAACACATGAAAACTCGGTAGCATGGCTTAGTTTCTCAACAAGAACTTTTAGACACAGCCAGAAATAGTATGACAGAATTTGTGGCACTCAATTGCACCTCCATGAGTCACCATATCTGTGAAAGCCCCTATCAAGGCATCGTAAACCTCACGGGACACAGCAGGCAAATGTTCCTGGAGGCAGCACCCCACGGGATTCAGTTCAGCACATAACCCTGGGAACACCTACCGGGTGCACGAGGCAGGGATGGATGCAACACCACGCACGGTGAGCTGCTTCATCCAAAGGTACGGCCGTAGGGAAAGGCATGTGCACACAGAGAAGCAAGAAAAAATGGGGAGAGGGAGGAGGTTACAATCAGACACCTAAATCCAAAGGGAAAAAAAGGATTGCAGAATCCTTTCCTCTTCAGCTTTCCCTGCTGCAGTGCTTCACCTCATCCACGTCCACCCCATCCCAGCCAGTGCTCCCAGATCGTAGCCATCCAGCTTCAGTGCACTCTTCCATGAGGATCCAAAGGCACTGCCAGACACTGTAGTCTCAGAAGACACTTTACAGTTCTAGACCTGCTTCCAAACTCAAATGTATTTGTAAGTTTACACAGAAGAAGAAACACACCTCTTGATTTCATACGCTGGCTTTATTTCCAAAGAACTGAATTGCTGTTTGGAGCCAAACTATGACATTTGTTGGTTGCAAAAAAAGCTAATAACGTGATTCTTTAGCAGCTCAGTACGTCAAAGGCTTTTTCATTTGAATTTTAGGACGGATTCTTAATAATTTATTATAATGTGCAGTTTACAGTGACTTGAAATACACAAGTTATTTTCTTATTAGCTATAAAAATACCGTTGTCACCACCAATTACAACCCCACAAAGTCACACACACGCACACAGACGTACGAAGTGGTGATCTGAAGGCACCTCGCTTCCAAACAAAAGTATCAGTCAAAGTATCTAAGTCAAAATGTGATAACTTAAAAACTGATGATAGGAAGAAAGCATCGATCATTCACCTGCAGGACTCGTTGGCAAGAAGGCCAACAGCTTAGAAGATTTCAGGATGATTTAGACATCAGCGTTACTACCCGTTTCAGCTATACGCGCCTGTGTCTGTTTCAAGATATTTCACGCTAGTCACCATCAAGACACCAAATGGAGTTAATCCATTAACTTACTGATTTGCAAAGTCATTAATTAATCAATCAAGCCTCAAATACATCAAGCTGAACTGACAACTGAGCTTCAAGATGCACTCTGCTTTGACAGATGCATTCCTCTGAGATCAGGGCAAACCTGAGGACACAACTGGGGCAATGTCCTGCTGGGTCAACTGACGTGGTGACCTCCTCAAGACCCAGTGAATACAGTCTGAAGGAAAAGCTACAGAAAAAGATATCCCCGCCACCATAAGCAGAAGTGGAAAGCCTTTCCTTAAGAAGTGACACAAACCAGTGGGTTTACAAAACCACATACACAAGGTCTAATGATGAACACCGCATGGCTGCTCTAACAGCAAGTGCACACACAGAATTAAGCTTTACGTACATCTAGTAAAGGTAAACAAGTCTAATCAACTTTTTTTTTTCCCCTAGTAAAAGCTAAGGGAACGCCAAGAGACACAATTAAGGCACCCCAGAAACAGGCCCTGACTCTACAAGCACAAAGGTAACTTTAACCACATAAGCAGATTCCCACGAGCCTACCCATAATTAAACCAGCAGAAACAAATGTTTGCAATAGCCAGAGCCTCACATTAACAAGCCACCAGGATGGTGCTGCCTCTAGCCCAGCAGCTAGCTTTCAGTAGCACCTCGAGGGACTTCTGCCATCTTTCATCCGAAGCCTGTAAGTCCACTCTCCAAACACGAAGTAAACTTCAGAAACACGCTGCATGCTGAAATGCAGGCAGGAGATAAATGTATGGAAACGATCCTGAATTTGGGGTGGCTCCTAAAACACAAAAACCTTGTTTTTTTTTGGCTAGTAAAGAGTTATAAAAAAAAAAAATGCAAGGCAGCATTGAATGGATAGTAAAAGCAAAACACAACACAGTGGAATCCTCTTGGAAATGAGGCTGAATTAGCTGTAAATTCAGATAAAAACGATCTTTTTATTCCCTTTATTAGGTGTCAGAATCTGCCCTGTCCTTCTTTTAATTAGCTCTGACTCCGAAAAAAGCCTCCCTTGGAAACAATGGGACCAGGCTCTGAATGAGGGACTACTGAGCACATGAAAACAGCATTGACCCAGAGCACCGCGAGCTCCCAAAGTTTTTGTGCGTTAGGCAGCGCTCTGCTCTCTGGATGCTGTATCCTTGGCAACTATTATGCACGAAACTGTTCTACAAATGCAAAACTTCTGTCTGCTCCCAGAGCTTTTCTCCGCAATACTTTTATTGGGCTTTGGATATCCTTACACCGAGGGGCACACGCAGCCAGCCTTTTGTCATCCTCCGGCAGGCTCCCAAGGGGAAGACGCAGCGCAACAAGTGATGTTCAGAGCACATTTTCCTCCCACTTCATCAGAGAAGCACATAAAAGTTTTACAACTTTTGTTGTCTTGGGGGGGAAGAAAGAAATGAAAGAAGGGCACATCTTTGCCTTTTTTTTTATTTTTTTTCCTCCAGCACACCCTGCAGAACCAGCGTGCGGATGCAAGGTCGATAGGGAAAGATGTTATTAATCCGCTAATTGATGGCGTTGCCGCAAAACCTGAAAAATTCAAGGGTGATGGCTGGTTTGGAGGGCAGGATTGAGGCTGCCAGCAGGTAGCAGGCAGCAAGGTGAGAGCTGACAGCGGCTGCCACCAGCACCAGCCTGCAGCCCTGCACCCAGCACAGCCCCTGCAGCAGCCGCCGGGCCCGCAGAGCCCCACAGAGCCCCACAGAGCCCTGCCACCCCCAAACCATCCTCTTTAGCTGCCAGAGGCACCCCACAGAGTCATTTTGGGGCATTTTGTGGTGCTCCCCGTCCCCGCCGCGCTGCCTTACCTTGTGCGGGGCGCGGAGCAGGCGGTGCACGCCGGGCAGCTGTGTGCCGAGGGGGATGTCCTGGCGGAAGGTGTAGAGGGGCGGCCGGGTGGGCTCGGGGAAATTGGTGCTGTTGAAGGGGTCGGTGTCGTCCAGGAACTGCACCCGGCAGAGCAGCGTGGCCATGGCTGGGCGCTGCCTGCCCGGCTCCCCGCCCGCCCTCCCGCCCGCCTCACAGCCGCCGCCGCGCCCCGGGGAGCCGGCCCATGGCCCCTTCCCCGCCGGGAGACGGAGTGCGGCAGCGCTTCGGGCCGGCAGGCGAGGAGGAGGAGGAGGAGATGGAGGAGGAGGAGAAGGAGGAGGAGAAGGAGGAGCCGCGGGCAGAGCTCCCCCGTGCCCGGCCGCAGCGCGCTGAGGGGGCAGCGGGGCTGCCGCGGGCAGCGCAGGGCGGCGAGCTCCCCCCCGCGGCCGCTGCCTCAAGGATCGTGGCCGGCCCCTTCCTCCTCCTCCTCCTCTTCCTCCTCCTCCTCCTTGTCCTCCTCCTCGCCCTTCTTCGCCACCCGGGATCCCCCAAGCCGAGGGAGAAGGGGAAGGGGGGGTCTCCTGGCTCGCCCCCCCCCCCCTCCCCGGAGAGGGGCTGCAAATGGCCGGGGGCAGCTGGTGGCCCGGTCAACCCAGTCGGCTGTGGGGGGTGCTGATGCGGGTGAAGAGGGGAAAATGGAAATAATGCCTGCTTTGCTACCGAGTAATGGGAACCGGCTTGCAGCCTGGGCGTCAAGTGTGTCTGGTGGATTTCTCAGGATGTATACAAACCCCCTCCCTGTAATTACTGGGGTTGTTATATAGATATCGGGGGGTTATTTGGCATATCAGCCAACACACACCCCACGCTGTATCCCCCACACCCCCAATAGACAAATCTTAAAAAAAAAATGCTTTGTATTGTGCCCTTTTTTCCATCACGCTGGCCTGTTTCAGGGAAAGGACTGAGCTGAGCACCCGGCGTGCACACACCGAATGGCAGCCTCCTCCTTGAGCCTTCTGCGTGTGCCCAAATCGCTCTGCAGCCCTGCCTGTGGGGAACGTGCCCTGCTCCCTGCTCTTCTTTCCTACAGGCACAGGCAGCAGGAGAAGGGACCTGAAGCAAGCTGCAGGCCAGGCAAGGAGGATCTCACAGCACCAGAGGACAACTGGCTGCGTTTCCAGGCACTGAGCATGGGCCTGATGTCTGTCAGCACTCCTGGGTGCGCCGAGCTTTATGGCCGTGATCCACCACTGCCTGCCTTTTCGTCCTTCGTGCCGGGGGCTGCAGGACGGGAACTGGACTGCTGTGAGGAATTGGGGGGATTTGTCACAGAAACGAAGCGTCTTGAGCAAGAAAGCGAGACCTCTAGGTCGTAATATACAGATGAAGCAACTGTTTCCTGCCCAAAATGATTACTGGGTTGGGAATATTTGTCAGCCCCAGGACGAAAGGGGATTTCTGCATGCATGCAGTCTGACCCACTGGTTCTGATATTCTCAGGAGTGACTTGTCATGATTTGTTTTTGCCTACAGTTATGCATATTTTCAGGAAAGAGCACACAGATGACTAAAATCAACAAATATTTAAAACTCAGGACCTAGTTTGCTGTTTCAGAACTTTCACAGCCAATGTGTTACACGCTTCTTTTTCTTCTTCCTCCTCATCTTGGGCAAGAAAAAGGGCATATGGGTCGTCTCACCCCATTTCTCATTACTGCCTCTCTCTTTTGATCCTCAAGCACCATCAAAAGCTACATTCAGTGAAGTCTTGGTTTTGAGTTTCTTACCCAAGCAATTTAAAATTCCTATTTTAAGAAAATATATTTTTGCATCTGCTTTAGTACTGTATATTTAGATTCTGGATAAAACCATATTAAAGCATATCTGTCTGCTTATATATGTTGTGTTTTTCTGTCACAATGTAAAGCCAAGATTAACCAGCATATTTAGTTTTTGTTAATCATAATTTACTCAAGTGCCATTTATATTAAACTTTAATTTTCATAAGACAAATCAGTGCATTTGCTGCTAATCTGTGATCAATACTGGGTGATGTAAGATTGCCCTTCATTGGATTAATCTGGAATTTTACTGAATTAATATGTGGCACTTATCTTGTTACAGAGGCATTAATACTTGGAGGACAATTTTAGATAAATCACAGAATCCAAGATTTTATATAGTGTCTATGTGACAGCATCAGCTATCTTTCCTCCAATACCAGAACACAAAAGCAAGGGGTGAATACAGTCCTTGTAGCCAATAGAAATCAAATGGTTCAACATCAAAACAGCTAGCCACAGACTATAAATCACATAAGGAAGAATTAGACATTGCATGTCATGATCTTCAGTTGTATTTCCAGATACAAAGTGGCCAGTGGAGATGCTTCATATGGCCAGACTGCTGGAAAAGAGAGAACGCAAACATGAAGGGATCCTGAATTGGCCAAAGCTTTGAGTCACGTCTACCTATACCTTTTCCTTATTGTAAATGTCTCAAAAACACTGACAAGAACGGTGTATGTGGTTGTCTCACTGCATTTCTCTTCACAGAAGATAAGGTCTTCTCAGGGGGAGAGACTGTTTTTCTTGCTCATGCTGAACAAAATCAGCCGGGGCATTCAGAACCTCTGGGGAAGCCTCAGCAAAGTCCAGGCTGCGGTCCCTACACCTTTGGAAGTATCATGGAAGAGCGAGTCCCCTTTTTGGGGCAGGCAACCAAGGCAAACTCCATTACTTGCTGACCTTGGGGTCCCCAAGTGCATCTCACAAGCACTTTCCAAAACAATAAAGCTTGTGCATGATCAAATGGAGTTCACAGTTCTAAGCTCCCGAGCTCTTATTACAAAAGCATAAGAGGGAAATCCTTCATGCGCGCACATTCTTTTAGGAATGAAACATAACTTAGGAGTTTTCATTCAGGGCTGATTTATTCTTCTTAACTCATCCCATTATTGGCATTTCTTAAAAATACACTGTTGAATGAGTTAAAATGGTGTGTCAAGCTTAACTTTGAATTTCATTATTGTTGAAACCTGAATGTTAAAATAACACGTTTTTTTTTGTCTTTAATTTCCTCTTTTTTATTAAAAAATAAAAAAATATATGTTTGATGGAAAGTTATTGAAAGCATGTTCCGTAATCCAAGGACCACCCTGAACCAACGTTAATAGGTTTTTCAGCAGATACATCTTTTTTTTTAAAAAAAAAGGTGCAAGGTATCTAAGCAACTGGAGTAGCTCCACAGGAATATTAGTTTCTCCAGTATATTATCATGTCAATACAGATCTAGAATGCATGATTGCTAAATTATAACATGAGCATATGAAACAAATGTTTCTTCCACTTCTTATTCTCTTTCTGTTGGACAAATGGAACTGCTCTCCAAATTTCATTTTTCAACTTCAAGCTGACTTTAGTTGTGGGAGAACAAAAGTAATTTTAACTTCCATGATTTATTCACTTAACATTAATAAAGCTGAAAAAAAGCAGTCTATTTGGTAATGGTAATCAAAATGGGCTTGTAAACCACTGGAATTAAAGTGCGCTAATGAAAGTGCTGACAGATCCTTTACTGTAGTGATGGGAATAGTATTTCTGCGTTATCCGCACTATAATCTATAAATAAAACTTAGTTCTCTTACTGAAGTGTGGAAATGATTTATTGTCATTGTTAAAGTGGACAGGCAAATAACATAACACACTTTTCAAAATATGGAGTGTAAGTGAAATCTAGTCTGTCATGAGACCAAGAATAATACTGTGGATTTCAGCTTCCTTCATCCACGGATCTCAAAGCACTTTGTTATCATTAAATTTTGCCTGCTTATTCTCACCCTACAGATGGGGAAACTGAGGAGTGGTAGTTCAGGGATACAATACTAATATGATTTTTTATTTTATTTTATTTTTTATTTTATTTTATTTTACAGAAAGTGTTCTGGTTGCAATGGGTTTCATATGACTGAATCACAGAAAATATATAATAAGATATAAGGGGAATAATAAAGAAAACTAATAGAAAATTTCTTATTTGGGAGGTAAGGACTTGTAATGGTCCAGAAGTTTGTCAGTGGTCTTAATCAAGCTTTAACTGCTGCACAACACATACAAAATCAGTCGGTTGTTACTGAAAATTGTTCTCATGTCATAGCTGTCTAATAACGTAAAGGATGCAATAGTCTATATTACTAAAAATGGCTAATACTGTATTTTGGTGGTGAAGATGAGTTCATGGTGTACATTTCCAAAATCACTGGGCCGTAGATACCTGAATATCCTGCACAAACTGGGAAAAACCAACTGCTGTATTTTTCCATGGATCATGCTGTTGCAGGATGTTGGAACCCGCTGGATGTTCTGACAGTGGTGCCATGGCGTTCCCTGTCCCCTCTGCAACTTCTTCCCCTTAGGTAGCCAATTCGGGAAGATATTGCCACTGATGAAAGGGTGGAAAAAATAAGGTTTGTGTGATGGGCACATTGCACAGTGCCATTTCATACAGCACACTTGCAGTCTCTCACAGGACTCCTGCCTCCTTGAGCCCATAGGCAAGGGAGTTTAATTCATATGCACAGGCATTTTATTTCACTTTCACTGTTTCATGCTCAAGGCCTTCTCCTGCTGTAATCACTGCATGCTACTTAAGCCCTGTTCTGTTGACAGAGCTAATTTCCTCAAGAGATTTCCTCCAGTGCTCAGGACTATAACAGATGAATGCTTCACAACTATTTATTAATACACATTCACAGCACTCCTCTGCAGGGTGGAAGTAATTTTACCCCCATTTTATGGATGGAGTGTTACCAGACAAAATGGAGACAAAGTCAAAAGTAACCACCACGGCTGTCTGCCCAAGTCCAGGCTGCCTGTGACTGGAGTTCAAAACCTTGACGAACACGGCACGTTAAAAGTGTAGCTGCCAGCAACTTCAGCTTAGGCTGGATGGATGCTCTGCAAATGACACCAGCCTGTGAAGAAAAGAAGGAAATGCACTCATCAAGACTCTGAAAAAGTCATTGTAACTAATTTTATCATTGTACTCACGTTTTTTTATAGGGGCATTTACAGGGCTTACTTATAAGGTCCTCTTGCCTGATTCTTCAAGTCACTGGATTCATTCACCTATTAGTTCCTCAAAAAATGAGGGGGTGGGTGAGCTTAGAGAAACTGCCCTCCTCTGCTGGACAGTCCTGATTTTTCCTCGGAAAGCATGTGACATACAAAGTTGTAAAGTAAAATGTATTCTGAAAATAATTAATTCTGCATCCGTTAAAGCATGTATATGTGTTCACAGCCATTTTCTCTGATTCTAAAGGGAATGAGTCCTGCTGTTTACTCATTAACCTCAGACCAAGGACTGTCTATGCTTCATCAAGTTCCAGTTAATTGTAACTGCTCAAGCTCTCAAGCTTGTGGATGTCAGTGAGGCCACAAAGGTAGCTAAGGTATCTTAAGGACATAGATGAGACACAATGGGAACAAAAAAGCATCCCTTAAGACCTATTTTTTACCATTTGTAATGTACGAAGCCAGAACCACATGGGATTTTTGAATGACGGATGATTCTCCAGAGCTGGCTACTAAAATCACAGTCAACTAACATACAGATCAAAATCCTCTTCTTTCATCACTATCATAGAATGCCTTGTGTTGAAAGGGACCTCAGAGGTCACCTAGTTCCAAACCCCCTGCCATAGGCAGGGATGCCACCCACTAGATCAGAGTGCCCAGGGTCTCATCCAACCTGGCCTTGAACACCTCCAGGGATGGGGCATCCAAAGTTTCTCTGGGCAACCTGTGCCAGTGCCTCACCAGCTTCTGAATGAAGAATTTCCTTCTAACCTCTAATCTAAATCTCCCCTCTTTTAGTTTAAAACCATTCCCCCTTGTCCTGTCATTGACTGACTGAGCAAGAAGAACACTATGTTGTGTTCTTTATGGATTTCCTGACCATTTTCCATTATCTTCCTTTAACAAATGAGAAGCCTGGTGGGTTCCTCCTGACAACATGAATGTTGCCACTTTCCTGTAACTGTCTAATGAGGATGAGGTTGCACGGCTTGGACAGTATGGTGAGGGTCACAGGACAGACCTCAGAACCTACAGCTCGTGCTTAGATGGAGGGACTACTCAATCAATGCTGAAGTGCTGGAAAGAAAACCTGCTAGGGAGCAGAGGGGAGACTGCAGAGTTTGCTGCAACTCAGAAAGTCACTGAATTGGCTGCAGAGAAAACTGGAAGCAAGGTCTGATTCCACGCTGCAAGAGCATTCTTGGAAGAGTTGGCTATAAACATTTCCTCACTTTCAGTTTACTGAAAATATATTATATGTGGAAATATATAATATACATATATAATGATCTGAATTATCTTAAAAATAATGATATAATGAGATCTTACCATAACACTCAGCTAATTGGCCTTTCTTGGAAAGTGCAAGACATCGAGACACTGACATTGACTACATTTACTGGTGTATGTGGTTTAGTGACTAACAAGGCTTACATTTCTTTGCAAGGAAATTATATTTTCAGATGGAATCCGTGTCACTCGTTTTAACTTTCTTTAAAGGAACATGGTTCTAAGCCAAAAAATCTTGTGTTTCATACCCGTTTGTCCAAAGAGTTTCTGTTATTTAAGGACTAACGAGAAGAAGAAATGGGAATGAAGGAGCATACAGGAATGCTGTAGCCATCGTTACCTTTTTGTTTTCTTTTTTTTTTTTTCCTCCAGTCTACATCAGACAAGACACAAGCAAGAAGGACATTTAAGAGCCAACAGCAGGGAGTGTGATAGCCATTTGCTAGTATATTTTTTAAGCATATTCTAATATAAGTAAGAACAGCCTTTTCTTGAGGGAAATGGCAACTGTTTTGAAGCTTGAATTTGCTTTAATTTCTATCTTACCATCAGCACTAACCTACTGAATAGGTACTTGTTACACATCTCGTTATGTTTCACAACTAGTGTAGTAGTGAGCTTTGTCTTGGTGACTTCCATAAGATAAACTTTGGAGGAAAAAAGCACCTTGTAATTTCGTAATAGGTATCCACTTTGCATTGTGGATGCTCACTTAGTGCAAATTGATCTAGAAAATATGAAAGTTAAAACAAACATGTTTCAAGGGAAAAGTGTTTATGGGAAAAGACGACAAATGCTCGAACACGTGCTTGATAGTTTATCTGTCTTTATGTCAACAAAATGAGCTCCTGCAGGGATTTAAAACTTGTTTTCATGGTCAGACTTCTGCATCCTATGTCAGTTAGCAGGTAATTATCATACTACTTAAAATGTGTTTTTCCCAGTCAGCGTGTACACATACAAGTGTATTCCAAGCTTTAACCAAAAATAAATATTTGTAGTTTGAAGAAACAGGGGGGAGTGTTCATGTCAATTAATATAAACATTTGGAGTGACTTGAGATAATCCAGCATTATTTACCTTGACGTAAAAAGTCCCGTGCTGATATAAACATCCTCAGTGCAAAATTACTTGTTACTAATTTTGCAAACACAAGATTATAAACAATTTGGGGGAACAGTTAAATCAGCAGAATATTAGTCTTATCCAGTGACCAATACTACCTATCCCAGAGTGGAGAGCAAGAGACTTCATTGTAAGAAATTGCAAAGTAATTCATGCATACAATTTCTGTGATAATCCTTATTTACAGATGGTTTTGTATACTCCACAACAGTTCTGGCTGTAAATTTTCTTCTTTATGGACTTTCCCGAGTTCAGATGTTCTTATCAGTGTAAACATTCACTCCTTTCTTGAGTGCCAGCATCTACGTGACCTCACCACTGTCTCACAGCACTGAGTTCAACAGGCTAAATATGTATTTTTAAAGCATTCCTTCCACTTGGAATGCCCCTATTTTCAATTTTCTGGAAGGCTTGTATTACAAGATAACTGTATGGATCTCAATACTTATTTTTTTTCCTTTTCACAGCACTCATTGTTTTAAATAGTTCTATCAATTTATTTTTCATTTTACACTTCCTCTGTAATATGAACACATCTAATATTTTCCTCCTCTTTTCACATGGCAGTTTTACATTCCTCTGCTATTTTTTAATCCATCTCTGAACGTGCTGTATTTTTGGTTTACATTTTTAGGAGAGGGCTGATGAATATTGGACAGGGAATTGTAGGAGAAAAGAGAAACTATCTCCATAAAGCCATTGTAATATTTTCTGTATTAGTTTTCATCCCATTCTTTATGCTTCCAAATATTTTTATTTATATATATATTTTTGCCTTTCAGGCCCCTGGTGTACACAGAGCAGGAGTCTCATCTAACTCTTCGCAGTAAAATCATGATATTTTCCTGGAATGGGCACAATAATATAAAACCTAATAAGAAAATGTACCAGATGCATACTGATTATTCCAATGTATAGCAGATACACATTACATATTTTCAGGTTTCTGAAAAGTTTGTCAGAAAGACTAGTCTTACCTCATCTCTCTTGTGTAAATCAGTATGAATGTAAATTTGATCATAAATATTTGTATGCATAAGCAAACAGACCTCGTGCAGATCCCATGCTTATGGGAACAATTAAATCTCTCTCTTGGGCTGCAGGTGTCTATCTGGATTTTTGATAATTTACAAAATATTCCTGATTAGGATTCTAGGTTAAAATCTGTTTAAGAGCTGAATGGGACAAGAATCCTGTTGCCTTCAGACCAGTGAGCTGGTTTCTGTTTTGCTAATTTATAAAGTTTTCTACCTGGGTTGTAGCCTGAGTTTGTGTCTTGCATGTCAGAAAATGCCTTGAAGGACCATGAAGGCATCCCTAGGTGCTCCAGAAGGAGAGAAACCCGCTCCACTGGTTAAAGCTTGCAGGCCCAATCCCTGGACCTGTGCCACTTGACACCAGTCACTAAGGAGTTTGCCTTTCAATTTTACTTTTCAGCTTAGTCCTCTGGACTTGCACTAAGTGATAAAGAAAACAAGCGAGTAGAAACCCCACAGAGAGGTTGCTTGTCTGTCTCCTTGAACTGTTAGGTAAAGAAGGAAAGAGGCCACACTTCAACAGCTTCCTCAGGTGGATTTGTAGTGCCAGATGGTCCCAACAAACAGGCTCTTCTCTGAGTGTTCAGCCACAGCCCTCACCTAGGACAGGCAGTGGCACAAGGACAGACATCTTCCTCCTCACCTTGGGCAGGGATTCAGTATTAGAAAGCTTTTAAAACATTGACTTTTTTTACTTTTTTTTTTTTTTTTTTTTTTGCACTGGGTGTCTTTTATTCTAGTGAACTACAGAGGCTTTGAAACAAACACGGGGCTAAGGCTTGCAACACCAGTCATACCAAAACTCGTCTCCTAACAAGAAAGAGTGATAAAATCTAACCCAGCTGAGCACTTCACATGCACAGAAGATCTCACTTGTGAAAATGACATCTGATATTTATAATACACTGATGGAATTTTTAATCCATAAAAGAACCCCTCCTGGAGAAGCTGTCTCTTCAGTTCATTGTAATCCTAAAATTCTTCTGGATACTGGTATATCCAGCTTAACACTTAAACTGCTAATTCAGGAGGCACTAAAACCTGTACTTTAATGTAACATGATTTCCTCCTTTCTGTTTTAGGAAGACAGAGGACACTTTCTCCTTATCATGAAACAGTATTTTACAAAATAATTTATGAACTGATTCTCAATTAATATGGCAAACGTCCTCTGATTGGAAGGATGATCTCCTTTGCATCAAAGTGCTGCCCTCTGCTTGTTACTGCTCCGTTGTACAAAGGCAATTCACAGTCTTATCTCTATGAAAAGCTTTCAGTCTGATTTCCCCCCCTTAACTGCTGAGCACTGCTGGAACAGTGCAGATAACCTGTAGATCTCTGCTGAGATAAGGAGCAGCAAGGGGAATTTTTGCTCAAGGCCTCTGTGTTCAAACAGACTCAGGCAGCTCCTACTAAACCATTTAATCAAGATTCAGAACATGACCTTGCCCTACCTCTCCTTTCAAGCCCCTGTGTAAGTCATGTTAGGCTGCAAGTATTGAAAGTTCATGAGGCTGCAGCCAGAATAAGACATGCAGGAATATGGATGAAGCACAGATGGTAGAGGAGGACAGCAGACAGCTTTCCTGATAGAAAGATAGTGGGTCCGCAATGATGTTCAGCTGGGACCTAGATAAAGAGGAGGAAAGTCCTGATTCCCATGGGGATACACGAATCTGGCTTATAGACAGTCTACCATTCAGCAAGAAGCTGCTCCTTCCCAGCTCTGCATCAGCAGTAGAGGCGACCCCAACATCTCCACTCCCTGCACCATACACTGCTGGGGTCTGGTCATTCCCAGAGTTACCCAGATGATGAAATATGGCACTTGCACAGCGCCCAGGTTTAATGTGAATTAGTACGTTGCCAGGGAGGAAAGTCCTGGATAGGCCAGGTGGTTGATAAAGGGCTGCCTGACATTCAGCAGTTCAGGCTGCAGAATCAGCGACAGTCCTTTCCAGCTCTTTGAACTAGTCTGAATCTGGTTATCTACTTTGATTTTAAAAATCCTTGAGATATCACAGACATCCTTCCCTTCTTTCTGTCCTCATTTTAACTTGAACTGGCTATGTACCAAAAATCAAAGCAACAGTCAAAAATCTGTGAAGGACTAGTACTGCAGAAATCTGTGTCTATGGTGAGGGGAAAAGGAGGGACAGGCAGCAACACAGCATACAACCCCCTAATAATACACACTTCATTTCCTTCTCAGAGGTGAGACTGGAATTCATACCTGCAACATTAACTACCATTTTGTTCTGTGGTATTCAGATTAATAGATAGTCCATATTTTGGTTTCTAGTAGTCAAAAACAGCTTAGAATTCTTTCATTGATGTGGCCATATTCGTTCCAAACCCAGGCATGACTGCAAAAAAAGCACAAAAGCACATTATGATGATTTTATTATGTAAAAAGGTTGCTTTCTTTTTTTTATGGCACACTCTCAGATCCATGTTCAAGGGAGATTTGCAATCAGATTCCATGACAGCAGAGTTCAGCCTCAAAAGAAAAACAAACAATTGTGAAACCCTGCTAAGAGTTACCTCGTCAGAAAGCTCCAGCAAAGCAAAGAACATCTTGAATATTTAGGTAAAAGTAACGCAACCTCAACAATAATATCAGTGTATGGATACACATTGTTATTTTGAAACAGGCAATTATGATTTATGACCAATAAATTATTGTGCTTGCCCTGTACTGTTTCTAAATCAAGGTTTAATGCAGCTGATAATTCTCAAGACAGAATCAATACTTTTGAATTTAAAAGTACGACAAAACTGATGCATCATGTTAAAGCAATTAGAGAATCCATTGCACTCAGCTATAAAGCATGTCCTTATATCTGAGTTCACGATCAAAGAGTATTGTTGCAGTGTCTGTGCAACCCCACAGCAAGCAATATATCCTAATGGACTTTATAGTTAATAAAGAATGACACGAAATGCAAATCTTTTATTAATCTGGATTAAGCAGAGAAAACAAACTTGCTTTAAACCTCGTCTTATAAACAGAAGGTCTAATCCTGAGCCTGCTTATGCAGGGGTGTTAAACTAAATACATTAGAAATACCGTGTTTGTTCAGTGGTGGAGAACAAAGCAGGAGGCAGCACGACACGATGCCAGGGAGGGGGCTGCTCTTTGCAGTGAACACGGAGCATGAAGTATGGGCCATGGGATCACACACACAATTAATAAGCCAAAACCAACACAGGCAGGGAACATTAGGCTCATTTGTTTAATTATTCACTACAGGCGCAGTCTGTTGTTCATACGATCTCAGAATCTGGGCAGCAAGATTTTGCGCTGGATCAGCCCACATTCAGGTCTGCCTCTAGACCAAACAAGGGAGTTTCTGATCCAAGCAATGGCCACATCTAAGAACTTTGGATAAAGTAGTATTTAGCTTTTGTCTAGGAGTTATGAACTGTCTGCAAGGTATAATGGCTTAAATTGACACATACCAAAAGATCACTAAACTTTCAACAGCTGTATTATGTATCAAAAAGCAACTTCACATATAACCTCCACGAGAAAAACAATAGTAGGCTGCAAAATCAGATGCATTCAAACACTCAGGAATTCTGCAAGAATCCTGATTATTTTGAACAACATGTAAGTCCCTGAAATACCCGATTCCATCAACATTAAAACATTTCATACAGATGTGTCAGTGTTAACAGCAGTTTCAATGCAGGATTTATCACACCTCATATGAACTTCAGAAAAAGATCAAGATGCTCTTTTTGATCAGAATTCGGGTATCTGGAGAGAGTCTGGAGAGAGTTCTGTTTTGTGAAATTCTTCCAAGGACTTGTCTTCCACCCAGTGTGAACAAAAATAGATGCCCAGACTTCAAAACCTGTCAGGAAATTGAGCAGTGCTCCATAAACTATTCCTACATGACAAAATTATTTTGCACAAGGGGAAACTAAAGTATAGCTCATCTTTTGCCTGTGAAACACTGACTGATAATTAATCAGCACTGAATTTTGCCATCTATTTTCTAATGGAAAGGTGAAATTAGCTAGTATTACTCCAGTACTACATGTGGGATCTAAACTGAACTGACACTTGTATGAGGAAGAGAACTGATCGGGAAAATAAGGCATCATCTTTTCTACAACAGTGAAGAGACTACGATTACCTAGATGAAGCTGTTTCTAACCCAAAAGTAGAAATAGATTAAGGAAATTAAAAGGAAAGACTTCATAGTATGTTCCTATGAACACATTTAGGCACTTAGCACGTGTCTGGATGTTCACTAGTCCTGACCTCTCAGCTGGTCCATGGATTTCAGTATTTAAGTAGCTGAGTAGGAGCTTGCAGGCTGAGCACTTTTGTACATCAGACCACCTGCTGAAGTGCCTAAATATAGTCCTGGGAGCTTAACCACAGGCTTTGACAACCTTGGCTGCTACAAACTGCTATTGCACCTCCAGCAGTTAATTGAAAAGCAGTTCGAGGATCCTCTGGGCCTGGAAACTAGCAGCAAGGCAGCCCCAACTCTCTCTGTGCAGACAAAGACAAAGCTGAATGCATCAATAAAATCATAAAGTGAGCTTTGGCAAGTGGCTGACACATGAGGAACGACTGTGTTATAACAGAGCTAAAGCTGAAGCCTGCCCTGAACAGCTAACTCAGACTAAGCTGTACCTGCTTCTTTCAGTGGGTGAATCACACTTAGGTTATCAAAGGATAACACTGTAACTATTGTACATAGCTGAAACGTAGGAACTCAAAGGTTCTCCAATACTGGATATAAAAAAAAACAAAAATAAAAAATAAAAATAAAAACAAACAAACAAACAACAACAAAAAAAAAAAACTTTCTATCAATGGGTCTACAGAGACATTACATTTGTATGTATGTATAACCAGCACTGCTACTGTTTACATGAACACAGCCCTCAGATTAGCCATTTCTACAAGATCATCAGGTGGTATCATGGCAAGATGATTAGCTTGCCTCATTTTTAGAGGTGAAATAAAGATTTGGGTTCTCAGCACACTTTATGCACTTTTTGTTATGCACACAAACAGAAATACTACTGAAGTACAATCACTTCCAGGTCAAAAAACTAGTACTAGTTATCTGCTGTGAAGGCTACAGGACCTACGAAGGAGCACCCAACTGAACACCAGCCAAGAACACACACACAAAAAAAAGCAAAAGCAATTGCTATTTAATAAATGCACTGCTCAGCCAGGCAATATCCCTGGGGGAACTTGCCCACAGACTGGACATTCTGGACAACACTTTGCTTCAGTACCCACTGACAGCACATGTATTGAGGGCAATTTCCAGTGAGCCTTTGAACCTTGTTTATGGCTAGTCAGTCCCAACAGCAGCCACCCGACAGTCCGTGATGCCCCCCGTGTCTGATGCTGCGGCCACCTCATGTCATGCAGCTGGGGAAGCAGCCTCCAACCGTGCCATGCATTCACCTACAGCTGTGTGCCCCCCATGCACATCCCCACTGCGTTATTTCCCCAGATCAGTTGTAGACCAGTTGTACAAAAGTTTTCATTTTTATGCCCTGGATCATCATAACTGGAAAAATTTACTCCTCTGAGACACAGTGAGCTTACAGACAGATGCAGGGCTCTTGTACAAATAACTTCTTTTGCTGCTGACTTTCCAATGCTAATGTTTTTCAATGTACCTTACACTTAAATAGAAAAGATGCGGATCATGCAGAGTCAGCCTGTGGCACTGTTTCTGTTGCCTGATGGGTCTGAATATGCCTAGAATAGAGGGGTTGGTTCTATTTTACCTCCAGTTAATTGATCACCAATTAACTTAGGTTAACTGAATTCAACACTAAGTGCTGGTCTAGACATGCCACAAATGTTTGCTCCAGGACATTCTGAAGAAAAACCACAAGTATTTGAGTCCTGGAAGAAAAATTTGTGGAATATCCCAGCTAGCATTTGCAATTGTGCTATTAGGTCAAGTCAGTATTGCAAGTAATTATTGTGGAGTAGAGTACTGGAAGTGTTAGCACTGACATGACCTAATAAATTTGGTGTTGCAGATTGCCACTGCCAGAGAATTAATCCTTCCATGTCACCTGGCATTAGTCAGTAAATATACCTTGACAGCAGTGAATTCTCACATAAGGTTATAATAAATAAGAACACGTTTTGGATAAAATAAACTTTGCTACACAAGTGCTAGCAACTTTCTTGTTTGTAATTTCTACATGTTACTTAAAATACTAACAATGTATTTACATTACGTCGCTGCTTAGGTATGTTAATTAACTGAAGCTTAACAGTCATAAACCGCCAGGAATGTAATGAAGAAAACTAGTATTTGCTTTACTACCTTTTTCCATACTTTAAAATATTGATGTAAGCTCAATTTTTACATTCTTCTGCTTTTTCTGTCTTTTAAGTCTCCCCCTTTGTCTTCTTAAACCTTTGTTCTTCATGGGTGGGAGCAAGCAGCTCCACATCCCAACCTGTTCCAATTAAAGTAATGTGAAAAGCAACATCGTAATATTTTCCTTGACTGACATCTTCCAGAAATAATTGTTATGATCAAATGATAAGCCAATTCCTGCCCCATGCATAATACATTTATGTCCTGAGCCACAGCCTCACTTGGCTCTGCTGCCAGCCAAGTGGGATATCTCATGCTATTTGCATTTTGCACCCAACTTTTTATACTCTGGCACTCCCTAGGCAAAGCTCTCGGTTTAGCCCAGCGCCAGTCCGTGACACACTATGCCTCGTGTTTTGTGAGAAAGCAGTGGCAGATGTCTGGTATTTGGCAGTGCCACAGACCTGTAAATCACAGAGTCACATGAAGGAGGAGGAATTAGCATTATATTGCTGTCTGGGGAATGGGCTTTTCAGAGTCCCCTTTGAACACAGGGCACAGAACCACAACAGCAACCACAGCCAAGGGTCACAGCACCTCCCACAACCAGGCCTCACAACCAGGCCGGCCTGTGACAGACCAGTTCACGTGTTGAGTGCCCAGCTACGGTACCAGGTTCCCGAACTCATCTGTCTCACTCCTATGAACAGGAGAAACACTCAGAAAAATCCTTGTACTCACTACTCCAGTTTTAAGTCAGAAGTGTAGGAAAGGGAACACAGCATAGGCAAAAATTGCAGGGTCAAAAGTGAGGGCAAAGCCACTCCACAATTAAGAGAGAGCTGGAAATTGAGGACGGCCACAAGCCAGACAAATGTCTCACCAACAAGACAGCCCCATAGCACCTCAGCAGGTTAGGGTGAAGGACAGGATACACACAGGCTTCATCAGCACCTCACTGAGCACCAAAAAGTGGAATAACAGCAGGGCAATCAAGCAGCAGTTTGTGGGAAGCAGATAACAGTACTAAGAAAAGGTATACCCACAGCTCAGAGAAAAGGAAAGAGCCCCATAGACTGAACTTAGTGCTCCTGGGCCCTTTGGTAGAGCTGGGGACATGCAGGTGAGCATGGTCAGGGCCATCAAGGCCTATAAGTGCAAACAGAGCCCTGACCATAGGCTCCCATCCCATCTATCTGAGTGTGTCTCCTGCCTTATAGAGCTGTGGGGCTGGAGGAAGACTTCTTGTCAGAAGCTTTGAATAAAGTGTGGGTGAGGTCCCCTTGGGTTCAAGGGTGCTGTTCAGGTCAGTAGCTCTAACAACTTCTGAGATAATGGAGCTTCTCCTGAACTCGTGGTGACAAAAACATCTCAATGCTCTGGCTGCCTCTGCCCGAGATGTGGGTGTATGTGGGCTGGGCTGGTGATCCGAGTGATGAGGCTTCATCATAGAAAACATGAAAAAGTGGATCAATCTGTAGAGACTGTAGTGCCCAAGGCAGTTGGATACTGGGTTGACTTAGTCAGCAGTAGGAAAAGAAATTTAACTCATTGAAATTTAACTCTTTTAGAAAGTGAAAAAGGACTTTGTACCTTTGGGGGTCACTTGCAACTTTCATTCATGTGCAGCGTGTGAGTTTATCTGGTTACTGGGCTTCTTGGAGGCATCATGCTTGCATAAATATATTTACTCCTCCTTATTTTCTGTGTAGCTTCTTTAGCCTGTTCTGTCAGAATGCAGCCTCTCATTCTTTTCTCTGGATCTTAGTTTCCTTGGTTTTGATTTCACTTATACAGCAGTAAACTAGAGCCTCAGATGGGCCCACCTCATTATGAATCAGCTGATAGGGGGATAATAACAACAACAAAAAACAAAGTTATGAAATATCTTCTCTCCAGACCATGTTGTTAAGCTTTTTGCACCTATTTTCACAGTAATGCCTAGAGATTAGAAGAGAATGGGGTCCCACTGCTGTAAGGCTTTATCCAAATATGTGTTAGAGACTGCATCCACAGAAGTGATTATAATGCAATAGCTAAAGTGGACACAAAATAGAAAATAAACTATTTAGGAAGTAGGCATTCTTCTTAGAGCCCAGAAAACATGGCAATTCATCATTCAAAGAAGGTACCAGGAGCCTGTTATGTTATCTCTATTCAGTTTCTACTGAATTCTACTGAAACCTCCTAGCATTTATCTCTATGAGTAGCTACTGTGCAATGCAGTGCTCTAG
Source organism: Aythya ferina (assembly GCF_964211825.1). NCBI lineage: Eukaryota > Metazoa > Chordata > Aves > Anseriformes > Anatidae > Aythya > Aythya ferina. The sequence continues at coordinate 90,741,284 of NC_140297.1, read as the reverse complement.
CTACACACAAAACCTACCAAGTAGCTTCCTTATTTAAATTACTAGTCCATCTGCCCTCCAGATAAATGGATTTATTTATTTATTTATCTTAATCTGGATATTTATTTGAAGATTTAGGTGCTCCAAAAGTTTCTCCATAATTTTTTGTTTGTTTGTTTGTTTTTTTAGATAAGCACCATTATTTCCTAGTGCATGTTTTAATGATTTAAATAATTTATTCAGCTCCTGCACTGGGAGGAAAGGAAACCAGCTAGACTTTACTGTGCTGAAGGTGAATTATTTCTTTGCTGGGCCTACACTGCCACCTACAGTACCAAGTTTGCAGCTGGAAATTATGTGTAATAAAAATATAGCCATAACTATGAAGAAATCTTAATTTTATTTGTTCAAGGGCGTAACGGACAAATACGCAGAACTGAAATTTTAGAGCCTTTAAAAATCAAGGTGCTTCTTATTTTCATTTGAAATACTTCTAAGAAATTAATGAATAATCAAAAGGAGTAAACAAATTGATAAAGACAGTACATAATTTAGTAAAATGATCTCATATTTTATGAAGCTTTAAGTGGACTACATGTATATATGGACATGTATGTGAAAAGGCATCATGAATAGCAAATATTTATTGCAATTATGTTTAAGTTTTGCTCCCAAAACTCCTTAAGACTTAGGGAAATGCACACTTTATTTGTATTAGTTAAAAAAAAAGTCAATATGTAAACATACCTTGATCATGAAATGAATCATCACTGAAATGAATCATAGAATAGCTTGGGCTGGAAGGAACCCTAAAGACCATCTAATTCCACCCCCTCACCATGGGCAGGGACACCTCCCACCAGATCAGGTTGCCCAAAGCCCCATCCAGCCTGGCCTTGAGCACTTGCAGGGATGGGGCATCCACAGCTTCTCTGGGCAGCCTGTGCCAGTGGCTCACTGCCCTCATAGTAATAAATTTCTTCCTTATATCTAATCTAAAACTACTCTTTGAGTTTAAAATTGTTACTCCTTGTCCTCAATGGATGAAGACTCCTTTCCTCCTACACAGATAAATGGGCTTACTGCCCATACAACCTTTCTCTTGTCTTCTGCGTAGGGCCCTGTGTCACCAGGGTATGGCTTTCAAGCCAGCCTGGAGTGGCTGGGAGTAATCCCCACCTATCCCCAAAAAGCAAAGCAACCATGTAATGTGTCAGCCCTGGAAATCCCTGGTCTCCCTGCCGCTGCCTGGAGATTGTGCCCATGAGGTTGGGCGAGGTGCGTTGGTGCTGCTGTGCTCCCGGGTGAGGTGGGCAATAAGCAGAACATTAGCCGTGATGAGTTGTGCGGAGTGAGTTAAGTGCCATAAAGTGGCCTTGGGAATTGCTCTAAGCAATTTCATTTTATTTACTACCAACCTGAGTTGGAGATAATATACCTCAGGCCTTTAAACAACATTGTCAAGGTTCAAGGACAGAAAAAGTGGCCTGTATTTTAGGACTGAATTCAAATATTATTTCTTTCAAGCGTAACTCCTTTTCTGTAGTCATAGGAAAAAATACCTGAAAGCACAGTATGATACAAAAGTACCCAGAAGTGCTCCATTTCATTCTGAAATAGAGACAAATTGCAGCTTCTACATTCAAGGATGTCTGCTTATGATCCGTGTAAAATATCTGTTGTAATACATTAGGCTGAGTGATATTTTGTGCAAGTTCCTACTTTTTCTGAATTACCCTTTGCAGGATTTTTAAAGAAAAGAACACTTCAGACAAGAAAATGAATAAAAAACCTTGAATCCCTACTGGATTTTTTTGGGAAAAAAAAAAAAAAAAACTCAGAAAACCTGTCATTAACATGCTAGAGCATCATCTTGGGAACTGGGTATTGTGAATAAGCCAAGAGGATACAGGGGACACGGCTGTTCTTTTGGTTAGGGTGAAAATGGAAGAAAGGTGTAATACTACAACAGAAAATAAAAACCGAAATACAGATAACTTCTAAAATGTGTTTTCTTTTTTTTTTTTTTTTTTTTTACCCTAAAATATCCTCTACTTTCTTATTAGACACAACCAATTTACTCACAATAAGCTAGTCACGCATGATTATCATGAATAGAAACTCATTTTATGAGTTCAGTTAGTTAAAGGACAGAATCAACATCCTTAGGTTATAGCTGAAGGATCTGGAAGGATGTTGTCATCTTTTTCAAAGAAAATACAAAAAAATGCAAAGAATTTTTTGTCATTTCTGAAGAAAGCTTTGAAATCATAAGACTGGATTTTCAGCTAATGCAAAGTAGTGTAGCAAGCTGAGTTTTCAATGTCTTGTCAGTAGCTCTCATTTCTAAATACTACCTATTATGCAGTAAGGGTGGATTTGCAGTGGGAGAATGCAATGCTTACTATTTTTCCTTTCTTGTACTTTCAGTTCTAGCATAGTCCTTTTTGTGTGTCTGTATATGTATGTGTATGCATATGCATACATATATTCATATGTGCATACACACATACACACTGCATTATACTGGGTAATATTAAGGAACCTGAAAGAGAAGTCTGAAAGTCAGATTAAATATTCAATTCTAAATAGCTCACAGTAGTCTTACAACTCCCACTGCTGGTGAGGGAGAGGTGGGCTGAGAACTGAACAGGAGCTAGCAGAGTCTGTCACCGAAAATAACAACACCAAAAGGCTCAGAGAGGAGGCTGTGAGATGAAGCCCTTTTTGGATGCATGTCCAGAGGCCGAGCAGCCTTGCCTGAGGTTTGCGTGCAGGAGAATCAACAGATGCTGCTGGTACCTCCAGTGGCTCCTGCCTAAACTGGGTCTGGTCCCTACCACCCACCTCAGCCAGGGCAAGGGACAGGTAAGCCGGGAGGAGCTGCTGCCCCTGTGTCCCTTTGCTGTGACGGTGACTGCTGTGACACCCCGGACAAGCCTGTATGTTGTGAAGTCTCATAGGAATCGGCCTCTGGACTGGCTACGGCCGGCAGGCTTTGAGGTATCCCAGTCTGAACTGGGCTTCATGAAATGCTGCCTTAAGATTTTGAGGGATATTTACGAAGGGGCTCCCATGATGTAACATTTCCCAAAGCATCCCTTTCACTCCTATGGGAAGTTTGTTGGCCAGGTCTTGGGGAGGGGAGGGAAACAAAAAGAGCATCCCTCTGATAACAGCTCATTTGGGGCTATGTCCTAAAATAAGAACATTTAATACTGGAATCTCCACAAGATGGCACTTATAAATATTAAAATAGCGTTACTTTCCCGGTATGCTTGTAGGAGGTGGTGCTGACAATATGATTCATCAGATGCAATTTATTTTAGCTTGGTTTTGCGTAGGACTACCTGAGTTGTAAGATAAAACTCTTTAGTCTGAGATTAAGTCAACAGTGGGCAGCAAATATCAATTCTCTGGGTTTTCTGTTGCACAGGATATGTGCATATATTATTGCCACCTCCCCTGTCATCCTGGTGGGATGGGAAGAATATTATGAAATGAGGTCCTAGAGGTCAATGCTCCATAAAAACTAGTCCCTGCCTAGCAAATGATGTGAGGCTGTGCTTCATATTAACTAGCTTGTTAGAAGTTAATGGCTTTACTCAGATAATCTAAGCATATATACTTACTTGGCTTGTTGGACTGTCACACTGAACAGAGTGAGCAGCACACAGCTGTGACAGCGGGGGATTTTGATCTTGTGTAGGGAAAAGCTAGAAAAATAAATTGAAGGAATCATTAAGAAAAGTAGATTGTGAGGTTGGAGGGTGAGGAGGGGGAAGGCTGTGGGAGGAAATTATAACAAATCTCAAACAGTTGAGATAAAAAAGGGAAGGCGAAACCACTGCAGAGAGGTTAAGAGGAAAATGCAATGGAAAATATGTCTCCTTGGTATTCGTGTTATTGCCAGCTACAAGGAAGAGATCATATCCAAACTTGTGCTTGTTCCAAATGGTGTTCAACAACTGGCATGGGCCCTCGTGCTGAGGATAAGATGGTCTGGGGTCCAGTCAGCTTCCTGATGTTTACTCAGCCCTGTATCCCTCCATCCCACAGGCTCCACAAGTTCATTTGCTGGGGCTGCACATTTGTTCACTACCCCGTGTAGCTCAGCCGTGTCAAAGGGCAAGAATTATCAAGAGAAAAAATAAACAGAAGTGACTATAATAAGGAAAAACACTCTCCCCAAGGGGCTTGTATTTGTAGAGACTTTACAATTCAGTCAAAAGCTTTTTTCCATATGATTAAGGTTGCTTTAAAACACTAAGTCTCAGCTTGAGATCTGCTACAGAAGTTATCTTCAAAATTGTCGTATCTTCCCTCATTTAACAAATCACGCAGGGAAAGCAAAGACGTGGAGCCAGATGATTTCTCTTCCCCTTCACACCCTACCCCAACCTGCTTTTTTAATGGCTATATACAGCACAGGGCTGCTCTGTGTATGCCTCAGGTTGACCTCATGACTTCTTCTGCAGGGTTCAGTCAGCCACTAAAGGGCTCAAAAAACCTGACGGAAACATTCCCCAGCTCCTGCATCACTGTATCACTGCCTCCAGTTGTTCAGAAAACAACTTCCTATCGTGTTTTGCTATTGGGTCTTTGTCAAAATACTTCATTTTTTATTTTTTATTGCCCCCTTCCCCCACATGATTTGTTTGCCCATTTGTTATTTTGTTAACTAGGAGGATTTAACAGCTTCTGGTGAGTATATAGGACTGGCTTTACTTGAAGTAATTATATTTCAAATGGATTTTCATGCCTGACTGATCTTGTCTTGCCAAGAAGTTCCTTTGGCACTAAATTTTATTACTTAAAACACATTAGAAGAAGAGCTTGCAAGGCATGATCATACCCTTCAAAACTGCTATTGTAATAACTGCTTCTAGCAAATTCTCTGTGGAGTGAAACTGTTAGTACATCTCTGAAAGAATTACGGCGTGCACAACAAACGGGCTGTCCTTTCCAGTGGCAGGGGAAGGATAGCACTCAAGACCCTTCAGGGGCTATGGGAAGTGCCTGCAGCTCCTGTTTGAAGTATCAGGGTGTGTGCGTGCGCCTGAGCAAAGAGGGCCTGAAGGCAGGAGGGACCTTCCCCACCTTCTCTGAGGCAAAGCTGGGGTCAGATCCAGCCAGAGGAGGAATCATCACACTGGCGGTAAACAAGAATGGTTGAAGAAAAAAACAACTTTTAAAATCTTATTTCTCCTGCCACCTATCACACTTCTAGCACCTAGCCATCCCCATCCAGACTAAACGCAAGCACCTGGGGTGCTGCGACCACAGCAGTTTGCAGAAGGACACCAGGCACCCCCAGGGCAGTGCTGAGGAGGGGATTACGGCCCTGCCTAACACTGCAGCTTCCCCAAGTGACACTCGGAAGTTGTGATGAACCACTGAACCACTTAAAAAGTAAATCTGTGTGTTTGCTGCCTTTGCACTCCTTACTTTGGCTGTTGCTGTGCTATTTCTGGTGCTAAACGTAGCATCTTGATCTCCAGAGAACCTCAAAGTGTATGTAATTTTAAAAATGAAATCAACAAACAAGTTTTCCTCTTTTCCCTTCAAAGATATGTGTATTCTCTCAGCTCAGCTTCTTTGATATGTAAGACTGAAAATATTCATCCTTAGATTTTTCTACATATAAAATGCTGCAGAAATAAATGATGCTGCAAGGTTTCTAATACCAGAGAAAGCAAATTTTGCCTTTGAAAAGGGAAATTCTAGTTTAGTAATGGGATTTGCTACTTGGTGGTTCTAGGCAGCAAACATTAAACTGGTTTTTAATATGAAAATATTTGCATTTGTATTTAAACTCATCTCATGAATTTTTACCTCTGTAAGCAGCGTTCCTTGTACAATAACCCAGACACCAAGAGTAACTGACAAAAACCAGAAACAGTTCCAGAAGTTACCTTTAGGACCTGATCCTTCACTGCTTTTCACCTACTCAGTGCTTATGCATCAATATTAATATATTCACTCTACATTTATACATGAGTAGTTCCAAATTAAAGTTAATACACGAATGTTTGAATAGCAAAAATACGCCTCTAGCAATGGTGACTCATTTACTTCTAGCCATAGTAGAAGCCTTTAGTGATGTATTTTTTTCCCGTTATATCTGAGTAAGATGTACAAAGGTCCTAACCGTGATGTTTTCATCATAATAAAAGTATGTGAGCACATGAGCCTGCACTTGATTTTGGTACCATGACTAGTCTTCACTTGAACATTTTTTCCAGGTTGTAGAAAGACAAAGAGTCACCAACGTGCAAAGGTATTAATATATATTCAGAGCATGATCTACTGTACTTGAAAGCATTGTGGCAGGTGGTGCCGGCAGGCTCCCTCTGAAATAGCCCAGCAATGCCAAAAAAATAAATATTTTGAGGGATATCTGACAACCTGAAGATTGTGCCTTCAGGTGAAAATCTGAGAAATGACTCTATCTCATATCACCTACCTGCTAGGTGATTTTGAAAGGTGATTCTTCAGGCCTTTTCAGAAGGCTACACTAGAGGCTCAACTCAAGGTTTGGCTCAGGAGGTAAGTGCTGGCTACATGAGCCTTCTTGCCATGCCTCTTAATAAAGTCAGTCTATGGGAGTAGATATAATTCACGGTTTTACTGAGGCTATACATGGACCTATGCAGCGCCATTAGGTATTTTCTGAAAACATCTTGGTATTTATGATCTGAGAGTAGAACATGTGTGAATATGTACAAGGAAATGAGCTGTAAAAGGAAGATGTACACTGTAAAAACTAGGAATTAGAAATAATAAAGGTAACTAAATAAAAAAAAAAAAAAAAAAAGGAGAGTCTAAGTTGCAAAATGTAGACTGGGAGATGAGCTTCATCTCAGTTAAATCTGTTTTGTCTACTGTAGCTGTAAAGACCAGTAATAAAATTCTGAAACTGTGGAATGCATCTTCAGCAGAATATGAGAGCTGGAGTTAATTCACTTTTGGACTGAGGGAGAAGGGAAGGTTTTGTTTTTGAACACATTTGATGGGCTGCAAAATGAGGCTTAAAAGTGGGCAAAGTGTAGCAGTGACAATAGATGGCAGTGTAGCCTCAGAAAAATCTATTTCTTATTTTTTTTTAGCTTGTGTCTGGGATTTCCTCTTTTAAGGGGATGGGAGGAAATAATAACCCTCTTTCACTTTGTGAAGAGCATCAGGAGTCAAAAGTCAAGACTATTACTAGCTTTCATCTGAGGTTAATTTTCTTTCCAGATTTTTTTTTTCTTAAATCATCTTGAGGATTTGTGTGAAGATTTCATACTTGGAATTGACCTTGAATCATATAGTTACAAATGCAGACCAAATGATGGTTCTTTTTTTTTTTTTTTTTTTTTTTTTTTTTTAATACATGGTCTGTATACTAGGATTTAAAAGCCTAAGGGGCCCAATCAGCTTGAAAGCAATTCAATTAAAGAATGTGTTAAAGTGGTTTAGGATGCTCTGCCTGCCTGCTAGATCTTCTGATGATTCCACAAGATTTATATTTCCTGGCTATTCAAACACTAATATTCTCTTCCTTGTTGCAGTGTGAGACCCTTATAAACAACAGCAGGGGATTTGACAGGGAAGATCAACAAAGCTATTCATGAAGTTAATAAATCTGAAAAACAGCCTTCCTTCCAGGCTCTTGCAGGTAAAGCTTTTCCTGCAGCAGAGCAAGTTCTGAGGCTGAAGAAAAACGATGATTGGTGGCTCTGGATGGGATTCAAGGCATTTTCCTTATGCTATCGCAGATATTTTCTAATGTGACCTTTGGCAACCTGCCTAATCTCTTCCTCTGCTTCTTAAGTCTGTACAATGGAGATAGCAGTTTAATTTGTCTGTCTTCAGGGTAAAGCTTGTGTCTTACTCTGCTGTTCTCTGCTAGAGGAGTTCTGGTATTGAACAGGAGTTTTCAGTTGCATAATACAAATAAAGTTAGCAGTACTTGTTTACTAGTTTCAAGGTTGGAGGGGAGCATCAGAAACAGAGTCAGTGTATCAGTAAAGTCATTTAATATGAAGTGCTTCAGTAGGCCACAGCCACAGGTGGCCTGATCTTCAAGCAGAAAACAGCAGTGACATCACTAACCTGAAGTAAGGATATTTTTAGATTAAATGTTCTCTTTGAGAGAGCATTTGAAGTTTCCAACTAACAGGAAAATATGATAATTGCAAGGAAATTGGATATTTATGGGAAAACAGAGCTGGAATATGTGTTCTAATGCTTGTTTTGCTCACAAGAGCGAAAATTTTAATTTGTTTCCAAGTTTAAGGTATTAATCTGAGTAATATGAACTGCAGCACAGGTCTTTCCTGCTCATATTGCTGTTTATCATGATTAAAGAGCAACTGTATCTAGATAAGAGTTGAAACTCCCCCTTGCTGCCTCTTCTGAGGCAAGTAGGTCTTCATTGCCTCCCACTGCTGGTTCACTATGCAAGGCCATACAAAGTGTTCCCCCATCCTGTATTTTTATTTATTTATTTATTTATTTATTTCCAAAAGAATTCTGGCACTCAAATTCTGCTAGTAGTTTTTTTAAGATTTTTTTCCCCCTCTATATTAGTGCTGGAATAAAGTAGTACCTTTTCTCTAGCTACCTCCCGGACTGTGGTGAGGGTATGAACTTCAAATTTGCCTCTCAGGTATTGGAGAGCCTGTGCTTTCAGTAAGGTATCTGTTTGTTTGTGAGCTCTTGGTTATCTGACCAACAGGCTGTGTAGAAAGCCCAGGTACTGAAGCTGTTATGATGGCTGATGCTCAGCTGCTAGTAAACACCAAACAAGTTTTCACTCTGAATCCTCCAGTGAATTTAGGTGAGAGAGGTCATGCTTCTGTGACTGACCTGAAAGCTGTAAAATGCCACTGCTCTCCTGCTGTGAGGAACTGGTGATTTGCAAATTGCATTGAAAATTGGACTTTTCGTGTATTTCCCTTGCCGGGTCTTGAAGCTGCTCAGTGTACAGATTAAGTCCCACTGTTAACATGGTTGTTTTGAAATATCACCTTGTGGAAACTTATTATACAGCTATATGAGTTCTGGAAAATAATGGATATTTTCTCTGACTGCAAGTGTATGCACTTGTTACTTTTGTGCATACAAGTGATCCTGGAAAGGCTTGGGGTGGGGACTTGTCATACCTTGGTTGAGCAAGCTGATGCTCCTGTGTTGCTCGCAGGTTCCGCCTCCTGGATCCTGCATTGTCAGCTGTACTCTTTTCTGTAAAGAAAAAAAAAAAAAAGTGTATGAATGTAAATGCCTTCATAATTGTCACAAAAGTAGCTCATGTGTACATCACTGAGGCATGCAAAGGAGAGAAGTCCTGTGTGCGATGTCCCTGCTGGGTAATCCAGGGCAACAAACCCATAACAGACATGGAGACCAGAGGACCAGAGTTATCTAGCAACTTTGAACAGCAGTGAAATGTTGTGTGCACTAAGAAAATAATTAGTTCTTGGCTTAGAAATTTTGGACAGCTAATTGTGTGCTACTTTAGACATAGTATGACTATTTTCCAGACTAACAAATCTTTCTCTATGTCTGATGTTTATGGAAATTGTATCTACTACAAAAAGGTCTCCTGAGTATTTCCTTCCTTCTTATCTGCACTACCTAAGTCTATAGATATTCATTGGGTGATGACTGTTTTCAAGCGTCTATGAAATATGAAAATGCTTCAATCCCACATCAATTAATTCAGTAGGAATTATGTACCTAAACATATTTGGAGCTCTGGGTTCTCTGAACAGTATTTTTAAATTAAGAATCCTAGGTGGGTAGGTATAAATATGCAGGTTTTAGGCACAATTAACATGAAATCTATGGCTAAACTTGCACCAAGATCCACCCAATAGCTGTGAAAGCAACAGATATCTTTGCATTGTTCCAAGTGGAAGAGAGAGAGCTGAAGATGAGAAACCATGAAACCAGGCACCTTGTGGATCATATTTCCTCATCTGCTGCTGTTCTGTTTGTGCTGCTGCGTTTTCCAGCATGAAGTGGCATGCAGAAGATGAGCTACTTTCCTGAACTTTGTTGTTGTAAAACATTACATGAAGTAAATGGAAACAGGGAAGACTCTCCCCCGTGGCTCCTTCTTACAAGAAATGCCTTCAGCTCCTGAGACGAGTTCGCTCCTTGACCCAGCTTCTGGAACCTGGATGCTAACTACATACATAGCCCTGCTACATAGCACTTAGGAACAATTTTGTGTTTTTTATTAGATTAGAAAAACAGGAGTAAGACAGAACAAAGGTGAATTGCTCATAAAATAAAATCCATAACCTTTAAAAATATAACTGCAAATACTTGAACAATACCATCCAATGCTCTGTCACTAAGCAGGAACGAATTATTCCTTCAGTGTTCTTAAAAGAATGGGGACATAAAGGATTGAACATATTATTCTGCTGTTTCTCTTTATGTGAATTCTGAAATTATATTTACCACATCTGTCACAGTTGGCCTGGAGCACTTTTAGCATAATCTAAAAGCTTTATAAATAAAGGAGAATGAAACTTCATTGTACTTTCCTCAGTGAGACAAAAACTATAATAGGTTTTCATTTCTCTTCATACCTTTTTTTTTTTTTTTAAATTGGGGAGAAAAAGCAGAACGAAGCATTTAATGGTAGGTTACATTCTGATATATTAGATATATCTCTAAATTAAAGCAATAACATGCATGTCATTTTATCTGTTTTCTGTTACTAAAAATGCAAGACTTCCAAGAGCTAGACAAAAGTATCACAATAATTTATTGGCTTAACACTTAGAAATATTGGTGAAGGATAGAAATATTGCCTCATAAGCTCATACAGTTGGTTGATACAGCTTTTTTGGGAAATATCCCAGATCTTTACTGACTCTAAGAGAAGTAGCATTGTACTTAAAGCAGTGATGTAATCTTCCCTTGTTTTTTCCTCACAGCAGCCAATTATGCTATAACTTGTTGTTTTTGGAAAATTGAAATAAAGAAGGCCGGTATACTCCTGTCCATGTGCAAACTACTCTGTTGGTGCACCTGCCAGTGAAAAAAAAAAAAAAAAAGATGGTAAACATTTAACTCATCTTTCTGTTTGTAAAACTTCAGTGGCAGATTTGGTAAAATACATATGTAGATGCCTGTATTTCATGAAATTGATGAGGAAAAAAGAAATATTATTAAAACATAAACGATTTTTTTTTTCTGACTTGACACCTGTATTTTATCTTTGCTCCAAACAAAAGCACAACTAAACATATGGTCTGAACTAGCCTATTTCAAACCCAAATACTGATTCTTTCAGATTTCCCTTTATTCCTGATTTAATCTACAAGCACAGTTCCTGTCAAATTACTTTGCTACCTATCATTTGCTTAGCAATGGTTCTTTCTGTACCAAATTTAGTTGCCAATCTGATGTATTGTTTGGCTAAACCCTATAGAAATCTGCCTTAAAGGCAATGCTGAAAGAACAGGAGGTGGGGGTAGTGGTGAATGCCTGAATGGTTGTTTTCATTCATTAATATTTAATTACCTTAAATCCTTATAGCTATATGAAGTAAATAGCTACAGCTGTAGTCCAAAGCAGAAACCTGAAATACATCCAAATGCAGTTCCACAAGAAACTGCTATCAAACCTAAAATGCATGTACGAGCCAGGTTATGCTGTCTGTCTTCTGCAAATAAAAGCCTGTCCTTTTCCATGCTGTCTCCTGTCCCTATTTCCCCTTGTTTACAAAATGCTGTGGGGTGTAATTTCAATTCAGTAAGCTTTTCATATAGAATAATCTCCAGCATTTTGGAGAAGCAGAGGTGGTGACACTGGAACTGAACTAGCCTGCCTCCAAAAGATAAAATTTAAATAAAACAGAAAGACAGGGTTCTAATAATTGCCAGTTTGGGTCAGCGCACTACCAGAAGGTTGTTTCGACTGTTAAATGCAAAACTTATATGTACAGACTTGAGAAGGTTTCTGTTGTTTATTTGGACACCCATAATAGGCTAACTATTTATTTTCCTGCACTCCAGCCCCCATTCTTCTGAATGCTTTTGAAGAAGTGTAAGACTGCTGCTTTTATCTTTCTCTTCCCCCTCCTCACCTATTGTCTGAGAAGAAAAATGGATTTCCTGTTGGGCTAAAATGAGAAGGAAAGAAGGAAATCTGATTCAGGAGCCAATCTTGCTGTCTGTCAAGCTTAGTAAAATCATTTTAAGTGGCCTTGTATATGAATGCATGAAGATACCAAATTACTGTTTTGCTCAAAACTAGCTTTTTGGACCACCAGATTTTGAACACTGTGGGGAAGACTTTATCCTTGAATTGCTTCTCTAAGCTATGTGCAGAAGTTGTGTAGTTCATGTAATAGAGTTGTTAATTATATTGCAGCATGCATATAGTTATTTAAGTTCTGCATGTACCCAATTGGTGAAGTAGTGAAAATGAGCATTTTATTTCGCAGGATTATTTTAATTCCCTTATTGTAAATACAGCTCTTGATCCATCAAGAAAGACTCTCACAGTAGGATTCTTCCATGTTTTCAAAGGCTGCTCTCTCCCACTGTTTCCTAAACTGCTATTCTTTTGGGTCTGTCTTGAGCACCTGTGCAAGAAAATAGGAAAGCTGATTTGAAATTTAGTTTCCTTTTCAGTGGGGAACTGGAAAGAGAGGAAGGGAGAGGAGAAAGGACAAGAGAGGAAAAGAAGGACTAGTCCACGTTACTATACCACTAATGAAAGTATGCTTCTTAGTGAAAGATATTTGCTCTGCTTTCAAGTCAGTGGAAGGACTAATGATACGGAGAAGTTGACTACTGACGTGTAACGCCACGTAAATTTGTGTATTTTCAGCTTTAAATTGAAAGTAATTAGTGTCTTCTGTCACTTCCAAGGAAGTATTTTTCTGCCACCTGCAGTGCATATTGTTCCCAGCGTGTCTCAAGTGAGCATAGCGCTCCCTGCAAACATAAAGCCCTTCAGTCTAAGCACGGTCCCTACAGGCCTAAATCCTGCACAACTTTTCTCTCTGCAGAAGAGAGTTTGGATGAGGCTAACGTGCTGAGAGGCATGTTTCTGAAGGAGCATGTTTTCAGAGTCTTGGGTGTTTATTTTCTCTTTTGTGAAGATAGCCGATACCAGCCAAAAGGTTGAAAGTCTGCCGGGACCACTACAGGAGGAAAAAAATCCTATCTTTCATACCAGTTTTGAGAAAAAAACATATGAAATAAAAGGAAAAAAAAAAAAAAAAAGTTAGTACAAAGCCTACTAGCTGTGCTACTGATACACTGTGATGCTTTAACCAAATAGATGGATACCCATGGATTGTAATTTGTTTAGTGAGTGTTTACGCTTTCCATCATTTCCTTTCTCCTCATTTGAGATGCTGTATAATTACACCTCACTGAACAGTTTTTAAACATTTCTACTATATATCTGCAATTTTTTTTCTTCTTTTGTTTAGGGATGACTTTTTTTTTTTACTCTTGGAGACTGATTTTATCCATGCACAGGTGTGCTGCCTCAGTTTTTTCTTAAAACATGATCTTCTGAACTTATTTTCTCTGAAAGCCTTATTTCCTTTTCTCTTTAGTATAAATTCCAGATCATTCTTTATTGAATTTGAACTAGTAGCTTTGCCTAAATTCAAGCAGACTTACGTGACTATCTTTCTCATACAAAGGGCTTTAGCAAGATTTTAGGCAGTTTAAAATTCCCCCGCAATGGGGAAAGAAGAATGAATTCAGAAAGCCCAATTATTCTAACTAAAACTGAACAGCTGAACTGCATTTTGAGGGTAGAGCAATCAAAAAGATGACCCTTTGTCTTAACAGAGCCACGAGGCCTTAGGCTTAAGGGAGCCATAAAAAGGGGGCTGCAGTTCATATAGGCTTTGCAGATTTTTTTTCTTTCTTTTTAGCTCATTTCAGTCATTTTGTTTTTGCCTGCCTTCTCTGTAGCATGCAAATGCCTCAACTGTTCCTGATTATTTTTTAAATGTTACTTTCTCATGCTTTCGTTAAACATTTTAACTACACATATTTGTAGAATTTCAACTGAAAAGCTTTTTAATGCCAACTAGAGCCCCCAAAAGTTTGTTCCCCCCGGCATCTTAACCTTCCTTCTAAATTGTAGATGTTTCCACTTGATATTTTAATGGTAGTTTGCCAGTCTCTAGGTACCCTCTGTTCATACACGCCTTGACAGACTCTTCTCCTAGCAAGATCCACGCCTGAGGAATCACTGATTCCTAGAAGCTTCCAGCAGCCTCAAAGGAGTGGGGAGCAGATTGTGCACGTCTAAGCTAGGTCAGGAAGTAAACAAGCCTGACTGTAGTTTGGTCTCCGACTGCTGCCGACTTGAGCATAGCATGGTGCTAGAGAAAGGCAGGAGAGGCTTCTCTCAGGTACTTGTCAGCTCATCGTTCCTGCCTGCGGTGCTCAACCCAGTGGGATACAGAAACTGAGTGCATGAGAAACACGCGAATTGCTCTTGTACGCGGCAACTGGAGAGCTGCACTTGAGAATAGTCAAGCTTGTACCTAGCAGCTGGTGTGTGCCTGGGGAGCTTGCCTGCTTGGTTGGTGGATATCTTGCAGTCATTTCACCTACAAGGAGTAGAAGTGACTGACTGCAGCTCTGCCTACACCACAGACACTGCGTGGAGTGGCTGGGCATGCGGCTGGGCACCCAGGGTCTGCAGCCACAGTGCACCATTCCCAGTTAGGGACGTAGCTCCTGTGAGCTTGGGTCACCAGCTGCCACCTGACAGCTTGGTGCTGTTTTGAAGCTATTGTAAAACAATTCCTGCATTAAGTTCCTCGTTACTCTCAGGGGAGTAAATGAGTGTCCTGTTTCCCAATGGAAGGTCACTAAATTGAGACCATAAATCTTGTCTCTCTGGCCATTGATTTAATAACAAAGGGCTTCTCCCTTTTGGCATCAGTTGGGGCAGCAAATGCTTTTGCCTCATGTACAGCTAGCCACTGTGTGGGTTTGCTTTCCACTTTTATCAGTACTGTCTACTTTGGTTCTGGCTTACTGCCCTCAGTTGAGAGATGATCCCTACTATCACAAAGTAGCTTTCTGGCAAGGGTATGTGTGACATATTTAAATGAGGAACTTAGACTTCATTGTGCCTGAGCACATCTGTAGGCCAACGTTCAATACTTCCTGGATCAGGGAGCAGCTAAGGGTGAAATAGGAAGTAAATTCAAGTCTGCAGCAAAACAACCAGATCTGGTTCCTAAAAAAAAAATAAAAATTAATCTCTAACAAATCCCCCAGTTGCGTTACTTATTTACATTGTAAAGTGGCTGGCTGTCATCAGTGATTACTCCTGAAATTCAGTGTATGAACTGGAGTAGAATAGCTTTTCTTAGTGATGCCAGCATGAGGCAAATCTTGCAGGGTTACAGACTCCTCTTGTGGATTTCAATCAAAGCCTCCATTTTCCTTCCACATTGATTCCTTCCCTTTATTTATTTATTTGTTTGTTTGTTTGTTTGTTTGTTTTCTATTCCCAGTCTCTTTTATCCCATTTGAGGATGGCAGGAAGAAATATTAGGCTTGGAGCCGCCTTCTCCAGTACCTGTGTGAATTAAGAGCAGCGTGGGTAAAAGGCACCGAGTCCCAATTCCCCACAGACTTTATATCCTCTCTAGAATCGCTTTGCAGAGGCATCATCAATCTGTACACAGCAACAGGGCACCAGCCTGACGTATTTACGGTGCTACGAATGTGCCGTAACCCCGTGGAGCTGCAGCACGGCCTGTGGGTGCCTGTGGCACCGCAGGCCTGCTGGCCGGGGTACCTACGTGACTGCCTTCCCTCCTTCCTTCCTTCCTTCCTTCCTTCCTTCCTTCCTTCCTTCCTTCCTTCCTTCCTTCCTTCCTTCCTTCCTTCCTTCCTTCCTTCCTTCCTTCCTTCCTTCCTTCCTTCCTTCCTTCCTTCCTTCCTTCCTTCCTTCCTTCCTTCCTTCCTTCCTTCCTTCCTTCCCCCCGGGGGGCAGCTTATAGCCTGCTGCCTGTTTGTAACACGTCAGTTTAGAAATGCCAGAGACTGGAAATCGGACCCAGTGTGCCATTCACGGAGTTACAAATGGGAATCATTTAAAGCTCAAAACACCTCCTGCGTTTCCTCCCCCTCCCTTTTCTAAAGGTCAAGCTATTTGTGAAGAAACATTAAGCCAGCTGCAAAGAGGTTGCAGGACCATTCCAGCTACACTGCGATGTGATTTTTATCTCCCACTCTAACAGGCAATGTCAGTCATAATTAGTGTTATACATAAATTCCTAGCTGAGATGCAGGCCTCACATGATTTGGGACTAAACTACGTGGAGTGCTGCTCTTGTCACTCTGTAGTTTCAATTAACAGATTCAGGGATGAAAAAACACAGTGAAAGATGATCGCCGAGGTCAGAGAGGTTATCTTTTCCATTGCAGCTGCCATCTTAATGGAGAAAATACAAATTAAAGGGGGTTTGATTAACCTGACTGGGGATATGGCTGCCACAGCGCATCAGCGGGAAAAGCACGGTCAGGACAAAATTCTCTCCATGACCTTGCTCACTGCAATAAGCATCCCAATCCCCAGTGGGTATGGTAATGACATGGAGAGCAATCCTGCTGTAGCCTAGCTCTGTTTCATCAGTGAAGCATGTAAGCAGATTATTACTGGGCTGATCAATGCTCTTGCCAATCAAGAAACTCTTGTGATTTTAGAGCAAAGCACAAGAAAGCCAGAACATGAAATAAATGCCTCACAGTGCTGGGCACAGACAGAAATCCACCATTGTAGTCCAGGAAAGTGCCCTTTCTCTTTTAAGGGGCTCTGGAATCCCATCCTGAGAAACTCGCAAGGGTTTAATATATTATCCAAAAGGACAAGAAAAAGGAACATACACTTCACGGGGCTGGCACTAGCACTGGCAAAGCAGGTCCGCCTGGTGTAGGAGACCATCAGCAGTGGCAAGACAACTACAGACATGCTTCATAGTTGGTCTGTGCCTTGGGGTTCTTGCAGGGAGAGGAGGCTGTTTCAAAGAATAAACAACTTGAAAAGTCAGATTTAGATCCCCTCCTTACGTTGGAAAAAATAAAATCCATCCTACAACCAAATTGTACGTGCTAATTTCACTTCGTGATGTGCTTGCTTATTTGGCTCACAGTAATACGAATATTTGCACCAGGAAAAAACCTCTGAGATTTTAATAATTTCAGGTTGGAGCTCAGAATAAAAAATGGGAGATGAGACTCAGTGGCCACTGTGCAATGTGTTTAAAAGTGAAACAGTTCTCTGGATGCCGACAGTGCTTTCCAGAAACAGTGAAATGACATCTTCTGGTCTATATTCTTTTTGTTTGTTTGCTGCTTGAGAGATAGCATGAAGGCAAATGCATGGAAGAAAATGCGGTTAAGGATTTGGAAATCGTTATGTTCAAAAAACTCTCTGAACAGATCTCTGTGTACTTTGTCTTCCTACTGGGCTGAAGATAAAATCAGAAATAGCATTAATTACCTACTCTTGCAAACATGAACATAAGTGTTAGCACTTGGATGAGAAATCCTGTGAAAAATGGATAGAAATCCTGTGAAGAGTGGATGGACTGCTTAGTCAGTAAAATGGCTTTAAAATGGCTAAATATTTGCAGAATAGGAGATTAAAAGTGCAGCTGCTACTGTGGCCATCAGAGCTAGGCAAATCATTCCCCCCAGGAATTTAAATTTAGTTTCTTTCTGCTTGGGGAATACTTGTAAACTGTTCTAAAATTAGCATTGCAAAATCATATGCTTGGTATTAGTAGAGGGAGGAAAATAGTTTTGGACAGGTTCACGGACAAGAAGTTAATAGACAAAAAGCAACAGGCATATAAACTCTGATATCTTTTATATGCCAATTCCGAATGCTAGGGAAGCAGAGAGTGGCTATATATGCCTCCTTTCTTTGAAGTGTCTCTTAGGATCTCAGGATCACTTGGGGTGGAAGGACTTCTGGAGTTCTCTAGTTCACAGAATCACAGGATGATTGAGGTTGGCAGGGACCTCTGGAGATCATCTGGTCAACCCTCCTGCTCAAGCAGGGCCACCTAGAGCCTTTTCCCTAGGACAATGTCCAGGCAGCTTCTGAATGTCTCCAGGAAAGAAACTCCACAACCTTCAGCCCCCACTATCCCAGGGGCCACTGCTGACCTTGCTGCAGCTTACTGATAACTTTCTCGTGTTGCAGGACTGGAAATTGGACACAGTGCCTGGATGTATTCTAATGAGCACTGAGAACGAAAAGATAATTGTTTTCATCAAATTAGGGGCTATTTGCTTCTTAATACAACCCTGGCTGCTGTTACTTGTCCTTGCTGCCAGAGCACATTGCTGGTTCATGTTCAGCTTGCCACTTACCCACCAACAGCCCCAAGGGCTTCTTCTCAGCAGAGCTGCTCCACAGTCAGTCCATCCCCAGCCCATGGTGTTGCAAGGGGCTCTTGCTTCCTCGATTTGTCCTTGCTGAATCTCAGGTTAGTTCATATTAGCTCATTTTTCTAGCATTGTCCTTAACAGTATCAACAGTTTGACAAGAGACAGAATACTAGCAACTGGTCTAACATACAATACATTCTTTATATTATTATTATTATTATCTAGTTATTTATTTTGGTTAATTTACTATGTTTTTATACTGCTGGCTTTGTCACCAAAACAGAAAAATACTCAGTAAGTTTCTTTGCTGTAATTCACATTAGGATGCTCCCTTGCTATGGAAAAGGAACACGGAGCAGCAATAAATATTTCTACTTAGTCCCACTGTGGCCTCTTGAGCTCCTCAAGACTACTACTTGGATTGCTTTTTCTTTCTTATCTCTGCTCGAGGGAAATCTTTCGGGGAATAGAAAACTTCCAAGGAAGATCAGTTAAAGTGGGACATCAAGGTGCTGAATCAAAATATATTACGAACAGCCTGATCTTATAAAGGAATTAATGCTTTTCCCTGTGTTTACTTCTGTCTGGCTAATGTTTGTACAGTATGGAGATCCTCTATGGGTCAGGACCTTCTCCTGCTACTTCTCTTGTTCAACAGACTCCTCACTGCACACAGAGGTTTTGGATATCTCTGCTTTTAGAAATCACTTGCGGGTTGAATGATAAAATGGAAGTGGATGAGTAAACAATCCCATTTCCTCTCAACCTGTTACCCACTGATATATCTGGAATCACCTAGTGCTGGTGCAGAGTGGCCTTCATGTAATGCACATCAGACATTTCGGTATTAGAGCTCATCTGCATCTACAAATGCTCACCTTGATGGTTGCTCTCTGCCACGTGCCTGGACCAGTCTGCTGTTCTCAGGATGAATCAGCTGGCTCCTCTGGTCTATCTGGGCTATCTCAAAGCAGAATTATAAAATGAAAGATCTGGTGAAAAATCCCCCCCTGCTTTCAATGTGGATGTACAATTGTTATGCCCAGAAAACAGACCATTTTTTTTTTTTTAATAGCAACTAGTAATTCAATTAGAAAAATCATTTTTTAAAAATGTCTGCAACTTAAGGGCAGAACTGAAATTCTCCTCTCTTTTGGCTTGGCTCTGAAAACCCTACTCCCATAGCAGACCTATAGCATTTGTGCCCCTCCACATCACTGGGAATGAATCAGCCCTCCTTGAGAGAGCTGGATTTTTTTATTTTTCATAAAACTTGGCTTCTTGTGTGTCAGTTCAGGAAGAGTGCTAAAACTGAATGACTTAACTGCAGCCTTCCTGAGTGCAAGGAAAGATCCATCATACTATGGGAGAACAAAACTGAAGTTATAGGTAAAGAGGTTTGAAATAAAAGCAGCATCATTAAAAAAAATAAATCTAAAATACATTTTTAGAAAGCTAGAAACAAATCTGTCTTTTCTAGTACATTTGTAAGGAATTATATCAAACAAACGCTTTCAGGCAGACAACATAATGGCCTATTAGAGAAACACAATGTCACTTGTAGGTGGCTAGAAGTACAAAGTAGGAAGATGATAGTGTCACTAAATGTTTTTCGGTAAATTGCAAGGAGGGGAAATGTTTTCTGGCTGAATAGAGATACAAGTACAGATAGAGAAGGGCAGGAGAATGCATTAAGGTTGTTTTCTCATTGCTCCCTTAATCTTTATTCTGACTCAAGCATACAAAATTTGTGGGTTCATTACTAGGGCTTTAACATCACTCAGCTATGAATAGATTGCAAGTGAGCATTGAGACGACAGTCTGTGTCTCAATTGCTTTCTCTCTGTAACAGCATCCAGAACACGATGTTCTTGCTATACTTCTGCAGGAGAAGAAAAGCAGAATTTGTTTTCTGATACACAGGGAGGCATTTTTCAGTTGCTGAAAATGAAGCATATCGAAAAGCTGCACTGCAAAATGCCATGTAACTTAGCTATGCCTCTGCTAATTTTCAAGGACTCAACTTGAAAATCAGGAGTGATCCAGCTGTCGTTGCACAGCGCTCTGCACTGACTCACATTGCCGCGTTATTTAGGCAAACTGTTAGTCAAGAGTTAACTTGATAAGTGCATCGCCATAGCAACTAGCACATTAACATACTGTACCAGCAAAGTATAGCCAGCTTATACTTTGATTTCTGGTCTAGGAGTCTGAGGTAGTGATATATATGTGCTGTAGTGCTGTGCAGGACTAAGAAGTAATGGCAAAGCTAAAAAAGATCCAGATGTAATATTTATTGTGCATCTAATGCCTAGGCAATTGTGGTGACTTGAGTGATTTCTAAGTGAGAAAATAAAAATAATACATGAGCCAGAATATACAGCCAGATCACTCCACATTCTCTTTCCACTTATTTGCCTCATCTTCTTTTTTTATTTAACATTTTATTTCTTCTTGAGCAAAATCTATCATATGCTTTTTAGCATCCCTTATTTCTTCCTGTCATTCATGCATTTCATCTAATACACAAAACGTACAAATCGAAAATATTTTTAAAGCAGCAAATATATAGGAAGTGGCAGATAACAAGCAGAGCATAATCTAAGAGAATAAACAGAGCACTTAACCTGGTTGACACACAAATTCCAGTTTAGTTTTCCAGTGGCTCACTATTTCTCTATATAGCCAAAGCAGTGAGAAAACCACCATCAAATGCAGCGTTGCCATCCAGGACAGCCCTGCTCACCTTGTTTTAATGCCTCCTGCTGTGGTAGCCAGACTCTTCATTATTCCCTGAATTCCAGTGTGCCCAAAAGTATTTCAAATGAGATAGTATCTGAAATTAAAATGTACAAATATATTCCAGTGCTGAGCAGACTGTTATTTCCAGTGCAATTCACTTGTAATTGTAGTCTCCAGCTTTTGCCCAGACTTAAGAATGTGACTGACCACCACATGTGCAGGATGCAGAAAGCTACTTTCAAGTCAAACTGCTATCTCCAATTTCAAATTTGGTTGCAAATAAAAATGAGTGTGAGCAAATTCTGGAGCCCCCAAATAGCTACTCTAAAGCTGTATGGAATAGCTCCATAGAGCTCCACTGCTGATCAGTTATGAGACAGCCTCACGTTCTGTGTTGTCCAGACCTTTATGTTGTAAAGAACTCACTCTGGCATTATACCACCACCAAAAAAAGTCTTTTTTAAAGTCTTTTGCCTCTACTGAAACAGCTATTTGTTTACACAGAGGTTTTACTTCTGGAATCAGGGATTGTGCCTGTAATTTGATTCCAATAAAAAGAGAAATGTGTTTTGTTTTTGACGTGGCATGGTCTTATATGCAAAAGGCACATCCAGAATACCATTGTTTGAAGTCTGTCTTGGAGTATGCGATAGGCACTTACGCAGAAAAACCTGCTAAAACCAGCTTGTATGCAATGCTTATGACAGTATGTTTAATGCTCTTTTGACAGCCTCTTTAATATTGTGGTCTGGTGATACCCACAGAACTCCAGGCAGTTTGACAAATCTGTATAAGATCATCAGCGAGGTGCAGATTTTCACACACAAACAGATGGCAAACCAAATAACAGTTTGGAGAGACGGGCATCAGGAAATTACAGCACCCGCAGAAATTAAACACCTACTGCCAGTGGCCTAGTTTCTTAAATGATGCAAAGTTTTGTAAATCATAGTTGTTCTGTTATGAAAAGAAAAGGAGGAAAAGGAGTAGAATATCGTGTGTTACTGTTGTGATAATTAAATAACCTTTTCATTATATACTAAATATTCTACAAGAAAGACTCTGAATTGAAATACAAAAAAAAAACAAACAAAAACCAACCACTACCGCTACCAAAAAAAAAATCAAAAATGAAATCTAGATTTTGTTATTTTTTTTCTTTAAACATTTTTGCTCCTGTCAGTATTCACAAACTTTTTCGCAGATATGACCTTAAAAAAAGGAACTGACTTGCTAGTTTGCTACTATTGAAAGCACTGGAGTGAGACGCAGAGGGGCTGTCTATGAGACAGGAGTTATAATGGGGAAGTCCTCGTGCTGTGTCAGAGAAACAGTTTATGGAGAAAGAAATTACTGCCCTTAACAGCATAAAATGTCTGGAGATGAATGCAGCTGGATGATAAGCTAAGGGTAAAGAAACATTTTGTATGGGTTTTCCAGCTCACCTTATTGTACATCTTAAATAAGACATCTGGTGTCACAGACATTTAATTCTGAAAGTAATATAGTGAAATCCTAAAGGAAGCAGTTGACTTAATTCTTTTACCTTCTGTAGAGTTCTTTTCTATATAGGCAGGAGAGAGAACAGCACTTTGAAGGTACAGATATTCCTCTTGTGTTCCCACTTGAACTAGTCAGGCCCCCAGCTGTAGCCCTCAGTTATTATTTTCTCTGTCTTAAAAACTTTCTCTTTGCCTCATTCTTGCATCCTCAGCGAAAAAATAAGGCTCCAGCACTGTCTCAGTTCCTGCAAAGGCATGTGATTCATGTGGGCTTTTTCTGCATGGCACCACCTGATGTGCAGCATTGGTGTTTGTGAAACAGTGGCTCTGCTGGCTTGTACAACTCCTTGACAGCAAGTGTAAAATCAGGTGCACTCTGGTTGCAATTTCACTGGAAGAAAACCCTCTCGTTTTCATTCAACAGAAAATAAAGCCTAGTGAGAAAAGGGAGGGGAGAAATGAATTGCATTTACTTACATGTCAGGATAGGTGGAAGGAACAGACATTTGAAGGCTTAGTTTGGATGCTTTCTCTAAAGACAGTCAGATCACAAATTTGATAGAAATTTTTAAATTTAATTTTTTTTTTAATCGAAATTGAACATTTTATTTTGTGTGCAGCTGAAGGTGAAGTTCCAGACATCTTGCACTTTGCAGAAGGTTGAACAGCGCATTTCTATATACATAGGCTAGTTGCTTCAAGCATGACGGCTTTAATTATCATTATTATTTTGAAGTTCATTGCATGAATGTAGACAGCTTTATTTTTTCTCTTCTCTCACCCAGTGTTCATTCCAGAGCAGAAGGCCACCAGAAAAACTGTTTCACTGTTTCTGGAAAACAGAGACATCTTGGCTCTGAGGTTCTAAATAGCTGCTCTGTGCACGGCCTGGGTATGCTGATCCTAATACATAGCATGGCTCCTGTTTTATTGATTTCGGTTTTACAGAAGCATTAAAATTGAATACTTTGTCATGAGTCCTTAGACCATGTACTTAACAAAAGTGATAGATTTTCTGAAATTACTGCAGGTTTCCTTTCCATTTAATGAGCTCCTTATCCTGATATACGATCTTCCTATGACACCTCTTCCACATATGAATGTCTGGCTTGCAATGAACCCTGCAGATTTGAGTTCAGTGTATTAACCTACATTCTAAAAATACAGCTCTTGCTGGAATATCTCACAAGCCAAGGTCACGGCTAATTGGCGATAAAGAACTACTTACATTCTCGTGAGTGTCACTTGCAAGTAGGTGCTTTGGTCACTTAGGCCCTGTGGCAAAGACACACGATAGCTGTCAGGAGAGTAGCGTCACCTTAGAAAACAATGCTGTTGGTTATTTCAAGCAGTTTCATTGTTAGGAAGCCTGAGTATTACCCTCTCACCTCCATATCCATCGTCTGCTTTCCTGCGTGATTAGTTTGCTTTGCAAAGAAATTGGACAAAATAATATTAAAGACAGTCCACTTTAAATCAGTGTATTCTGTTAAATCTTACGCTGGCATCTCTTGGTTGAGGAGTAAAAGAAATGATGGCTTTATATCAAATTAACTCTGATACCAGTAATAACTGTCTGTCAATACTGAAAGATTCTCGAGGGAAAGTGAGACAGAAAGGTGTAGAAAACAATCTTCATTTTATGGATTTCAGTTTTTCTTTTCCCTGGCAAGAAGAAAGGAGCATAGTTTCTGCAGAATTAGGGACTTCTTAATCAAAGCCAAAACCTAGGAAGTGCCTACAGTTGAATAAAAACAACAGGCTGGGTAAGTTGTGTGGAAAATTCATTATGAGTTTATCAGAATTAACAGGACAGTTAGACTGTGTCCTTGTGTTTGGTCAGGAATAGACTCATACTGTAACTGTGGGTATATATGGCAAGATGGAGAAAAACATAACCTGCTGAAATTCATAGCTCTGAGCTGAATCATGGATTTCAAAATTGCCACTGGCACGGATTTACAAATTCATTATCTACATTTAATCATAAACAAAGGGGCTTTGATCTGTGTGATTCACAGCTTCAGCTTTTCATCATAAATGAAGACTGAGAGCAAGGATGCAAAGTTAAAATTCTTGAAATAATAATCTTTTGTGTCTGTGCCAATGACGATGTTTTCCACTCAGATTATCAGCTTTGCCAAACATGCTAATGTGTTAGGTTAACTCTTAGTAAAAAGAGAATGCTTCTTTGTATGTTATTATGAGTTGTTTTGAAACATGATTTTGGTTAATACCTGTTCTTTTTGCAGTGTTTTCCCCAATTTTATTTAAAAAAATTAAAGATGTTATATCTAATGGGATGACTGTTTCCAATAGTCCTTTTGGCAATAGTTCTGTGTTCACATCTATTTCTTATTTTATCTCTGAATGCATGCAGCTGCTGTCTGAATTTCCCATGCATGCTATATGGAAAGTGTGTATTTTGTTATAGCATGCAAGTCTGTATCTACAAAACATACCTGAGTCCAAATAGGATAAATCTGGGGCCTAATAACCTTCAGAATTCTCCTACCAAAATTAAATGATTTACATACATCTTTGCATTTACCATGGCTCTGTTTTCTTTCTTTTTCTCTCTACAGCATAAAAGAGATGTCTGTAGTTTCCCAGTATGTAGAAGAACAGAGGTACTTAATCTTTTCCACAGTCCAGTTGTGGTGGCAGTAGATGTTTGTCTGCACAAAATAACAGAGAGCCAAACTGAGCTAGACCAAAGATCTGTTTTGTCCAGCTTCCTTTCTGAAAGCACTAAAATGTCAGGGAATGAGAGCAGAACAAGCTCATATGCATTCTCAACCTTCAAACATTTTACATTTTAGCTGAGGGGTTCTATGCATTTATAATGTCTCAGTGGATTTATGCATGAACTTACCCAGTGATTTTACATTTGGTGTAAAATTTTAACATCCACCACGCATCATGATAAATTTTATAGTTTAACTACATGCTGTGTGAGGAATTAGGTCCTTCTGTTTATCCTGAACTAGGCAACCAGTAGCTTTATTGGAGGCCTGCAGCCCTTACACTGGAAGGCACAGAGAGCAATTGATTCTTGTCTATCTTCCCATCACTGCACACAGGTTTTAAAGACCTCTGTCACGTCCTTCCACAGTTGTCTTTTTCCCAAGTTGAGCAGACCTACTCTGTTCTTCTTTTTCAGAAGCCATTGCATACATTAAATCACTATCATTGTCCTTCTCTGAACCCTCTCTGGAGGGAATGGGAAGGCCTGTTGCTGTTTATGATGTTCCACCACAATTGTACATGTTCTGAGAATGACGCTATCCATTTTGCTATTTAATTCTTTCCTATTAATACTTTCCATTCAGTTTGCTTTTCTGACCACTACTGAGCACTGAGTTGACAGCAACCCCAAGAGCACATTCTGTTGGCTGAAACCCCTTGACTTATATGTGAATATAAGACAGGATTGTTTCCCTGATGTTCCTTTAATTGCAATAAAGCCACTTTATTTCTCAGCAACGTGAGAAAACTCAGACATACGAAAGCTCAGACACGCTTGTTTTTGTTTCAAGGTCTGAAAGTCAGCTGTAGGAGAAAATCAGAGAGGAATCCTTAAGGGTACAAGAACTGAGTTTAAGCTGTTTTTATATTCCGTAATCTCCAAGGGGTGTCATATCTGAAAGTCTGATTTTTCTTTTTTCTTTTCTTTACACACACATGCACCCCTCCAGTAATTTTTTAAAAATGCATCCATGACACTAAATGGTGCCTATGGCCAGCTGTCAATCTCTCGTTCCATGTTCATACATTAAATGTTATGTATTGTTAGAGATCAAATGGCATTATTAAGAGTAGGTAGTCCTCCTTTCTAGTGTACTGGATACACAACACTGAAAAACAAGGAAGACAAATGAGTATTTGAAAAAGATACAGGATTTGGGCTGTGTTAGCAAAACTTTAGCTGAGCCTTAAACTTTTCCTACCACCATCTCTGTACTTTTATAATGGCTAGGTCTCCAGAAATGAATTCAGCTTTGTGTTGAGCCTTGCTTTTTAGCACAATGCTTGTGCCAATGACAGACTTTGTGCCTGTGATGTTTGCAAATCTGAAAAAGCAGCTATCATTTTGGGGATGACACACACATACACAATTGTCAGGTGGGTTACTGGAACTACTCCTACACTACTAAAAGTTGGTCTTATTTATCAAAGCCTTATTCACGTTACCGATAGGTACTTTTCAAAGTGTGGGGAGAGAACAGGAAAAAGGTAATGGAAAACAAAATGGCTTATTACTGGAAGCAGATAGATTTTTATAAAATCTCATAAATAGCTCTGCTTCCAGAATATGGACTTACAGAAAGATTTTTTTTTTTTTTTTCCTGTTTACAGACATCTGTTCACATTTCCTGGTGGGAATTCTGGGATTTGAACAGCCATCTGCTTCCTACTGTAGCAGCTCGACAACAAAGGGAATTTTTCTCAACTAGCAAGTAAGAATCTTAGACTAATAAAAAGGTATTGTTAGGAACATATACTGCTTTTTCCTTTTAACCTTCGTGAATATATATTGAGAGCATTTAGATTATACTAATTTGCCAAAATAAACCGATTAAGAAGCAACATGTTCAGCACCTCATGCAGGGACTGGAAACTCAAAACTAAATAAAGCTTCAGGTGCGTTGCCATTGTGTGTTTCTTCGTGAGCTGTTCAATTCTCCTACCTAGCAAAGATCAAGAAATTCAGTGGGGTTGAACTACTACACACTTATTTGTTTGAACAGGTCCCTCCCGCTCCCCGGGGGCCGCCTTTGTACGGCAGCGGAGGGGGCGCTGCTGGCTCCAGCACCTCGTCAGCCTCTCCTGTGAGGGCTGCCGGGCCCTGGCGGCTGCCTCGGCTGCCTCGAGTGGCCTCGATGCCGAAAAAAAGCCCTGCCCGCCTCCATCCCCCGCTCCGCTGCAGAAAACGACTGCCCCGGAGCCGGTCGCCTCGGCGAGGGGCTGCGAAATGGCGGCGCCGCCCGATGTAAACGTCCTGCTGCCGTTGCTGCTGCTGCTGCTGGCTCTGCCCGCGCCTCATCGACAACTTCCCTGGTCAGCCTGTTCCAGTGCCACACAACTCTTTCAGTGAAGAAGTGTTTCCTTATACCCTACCTCAATCCTGGTGCCACTTGAGGCCATTTCTTGTCCTGTCACTTGGTGCCTGGGAGAAGAGACCGCCCCTATCTCGCTACAACCCCCTTTGAAGTCACTGTAGAGAGGGATAAGGTCTCCCCTGAGCCTCTTTTTTTTCTTGGCTAAATAAGCCCAGTTCCCTCAGCCTCTCCTCACAGGACTTGCTCTCTATATCCTTCACCAGCTTCACAGTCCTTCGTACATGCTCCAGCACCTCAATGTCTTCCTTGTACTGAGGGGCCCAAAACTGAACACAGTTTGAGGTGCAAACAAGTACAGGGGGGCAATCACTTCCCTGGTCCTGCTTGTCACCCTGTTTCTGATACAAGCCAAGAAGCTGTCAGTTTACTTGTCCATCTGCCCGTATTAGCCAGCATACTGGCAATCCCCAAGGGCACAAAGCACTGCAAGGTGCTGAGGTTTGCCCTGCACCTACCAAGCTGCACCCAACACGGATCCAACTCCCACCGCAGGTCCTGCAGCCACTCCAACCCCAGAGCTGCCAAAGCTGGACCCGCAATCTGCTCCTGCCTGTGCCACCAAAGCCCCTGAGCACCCCACTGGTGCTGTGGGCAATGCCACGGCTGCCCCACAGCCTGTGGGAGCAGCACAGGAGACCAAACGTGGGTCTAGGGTGCCCAGGCAATGCCCCTGCATTGGCACAGCTCCTCCTCACTGAGCATTTTGGAGCACAGCCAAAATAGTGGAGGTGCTATACAGGAGCTGCTATGCAGGAGCAGCCCAGCCCTGTGCCTGCTTGGCGGCGTTTTCCTTGAGGGGATTGGCATATGGAAAAAAGCCAGGGGATGCCACAGAGAGGTGAGTGACGGAGGTCAGGCAGGCTTGATAGTGCCAGGTTGCTGGGACTGCCAGGCCTTGGACTTTGGGTCAGTAATGGGTAGGACAAGGAGTAACAGCCCATGTGGTCATGAAGGACTCGGTAGGGACCCTAATGTGCCCTGGGTCTTCCACCTGTGGGAGGCAGAGATGGGTCTCATCTTCAGAAGAGGAAAAGGGACAGGAAGACCCAGGAGGGAGAAGAATATGGAGCCTGCCTGAGGCTTTCTTTGCACATCATGCTGCCTGGAGCAGCCCAGCAGGACCCAGTTTTCTGAAGATGAGGCCAAGCCCAGCTGCAGATGTCTCTAGCCCCCCCAAAGCCCATGTCCCTTTCATCTTCTTTGGCCTCTTGTTTCTAGGTGATGAGCAAGACACCCTCAGCTTCCTTTGGGACGTGCTGCCACAGCGCTTATGACAGCTGTGAGGTGTTATGCCAGATGGAAGGAAACATTGTCCTGATGCATAAGCACCTAAGAGAGCTTCACCTCTGCCACCCAAAAGCTGGCAGGAGCCAGAGAGCCAAAAAGAAGAGAAAGGTGGAAGACATGGAAGAGGGGGAGAGCATTTACTCCACCTGCTTGGACAGCCAAGGCTTCCAGGAGGCTCTTGGAGGGAATCGGGGGATTGCTCCCCAGTGAATAATGTGTATGAAACAAAACAATGGAGGTTGCCTGTATTTCCTTCATCCATCCCTGGTATGCACATCCTCTGGGAAAGTAGGAGAGAAGAAGGACAGAGAAAAAGAACAAGAGAGGTAAGCTGAAGGAGCCATCGCTCACCACCATCAAAAGCAGACCAGTGGCCAGCCAGTCTCTGAGCAATGGCTACTCTGGAAGGCCAAACCCACAGGTGTTACTTCTGAGTATGATGTTCCCCAGTGGTCACTTTGGGTCAGCTGTCCCAGCTACGCCCTCCCTCCACCATCAAATGCCCCCTCCCAAGCCTTCTTGTGGTGGCTGTTTTTCTCAAGTCACATCTAAAACAGCAGCATGGGGGTTGCACTGAAGAAAGTCACCTCCCTCCCAGCCAGGCCCAGGACAATTTCCACTGCCTGCACCTTGCTCAAGTCCTATGCTGTCCAGTGCATCATGTTGACTAGAAGGTCTTGTGTAATGTGAGGGAGACCCATTGCTGTTACAGTGGTGTTGAGTCAGGGAAGAGGAAATGGGAAGAGTGACCTCTTTACTAAACGTACAACAAACACTTAAATATTTAGGATGGAAAAATATGCATCTGTTTCAATACGCAAAACAAGCCAATTAAAAAGAAAAAAAAAAAAAAAAGGAGGCCCAAAAGAATTAAAAGTGCCATTATATAAGACAAGTCTAAGATGCTGCTGGGATGCAAGTACATGTACACAAACCCTGACACTGAATTTTGAGTGGTTATTAGAGATTAACTGTCATTTCAAAACCACTAAAGTTGTCCATGCAAATCCACATTTAATATCCTACTGAGATGCATTTAAAAATCATTAGCAAGATATTATTCATATGCCTCATAGAAAGGACATGAAAAGAGTAGATTTTTAAAGAGATGAATCCTTACTGATTTTGCTGAGAGCTTGCCTAAAAAAGGACAGAGAGAACATTTTAGCATCTCTAACAGAACTAGCAAACTGGGCCAAAAGGCCGATCACTTTTGGCAACCAAGACTTAGCAAACAAGTAAGCCCTCAAATTCCTTCCTCACCAAAGGGCCTAGAAGGCTGCTACCCCTAACCAGTTAAGCGGGTTGTTGGCTTTTTTGTTCAGTGGAAACTCATTAACTCAGGTCTTGAATGGACTGTTCTGGTACTGGAAAGATGTCTCAGCAACGCACCAGAATATAAGGTTGCACACCTTCATCTAGGTGTGCCTCAGTGCTTTCTAATGTTTTCTGAAATGTCTAGGACCTGATCCCTTGCTGGTGACCAATATCATTTGATTAGTCTAAGCAAGGGAGGTTTGACTCTCTTTTACTGGTGTTTTTGATGCACCCACTCAGAGGAAGAAGAGCCTTTTGCACTTTGTCAGCAATCACAGTAAGGCTTATATGTCCCCCTAAACCCAAAGACATCATGCTCTGTGCTTTGTGTGTGCATTTTTTCTAGTACAGCACTTGTTATCCCCTGTGCCTTAATACAGCACACAATTTCCATGGAAAATAGTTTTGATACTGATTTCCCCTATTTTGTTCTTACTTATTGCTCTTAAGAATGGTGCTTCTCTGAGAGGGGCTTGGTTTATGTCTTCAGACATATTCCTTCCAGCTATTGTTGGCTGAGTTTCTGACATGAAACAACAACAACAAAACCAACAGCAAACAAACAAACAAAAAATAATAAAAAAAAAACCACCCCTTTCCATCCTGCAACCTAACTAAAAACAACTTCAGGAACAATCTGGACTTTTAATTTTATGAAAGTGTAATGAGAAGATTTAGTTTTATAACTATTAGACTGCTAAATATACTTAATGTTCTGCAGAAACTTATAACATGTTGTTTACAGTAGAGCTGCATGAAAAAATGTTTATGAAATGATTACTGTTTTTCTGTTTGACCTTTCAACTCAAAAACCATGACGGAACCCTACGAAAAAAAATTGAAATTTATTTTTGTTTAGAAATGTAATATTTCAATCCAGAGATTTGAAAGAAAAACAAAGAGCAAAAGGGCTAACTTTGCAGAATCTGAAGTGGAAAACCCTCTCCACTTTTTATTGTAGTCTAGGACTACAAAAATTGTGCAGGAATTGGTTAAACACCAGTGCTGTGGATAAAACAGTCTTGACTTCAGGATTTCACATATTTTCTATTAGCAAGTTTAACCTACTGATTTGAATATTTACAAAAGCAAGGTGATAAACAATTATAACGCTTAGAGAAGCACCTTTCTTCTCCCTTCCCCATCCTCAATTTCAGTCTAGCACCTGTCCTCCTCTCTTTCTAGTCTCAATTCCCCTTGTTTTCACCTTTATTTATGCTCAGTTCCCTCTTAATTCCTTCTGTGAGGAGACACGCAGTGCTGGGGGCTGGGCTCACGTGCCTGTTACAAACTCAACCTTTTATTTCTACAGCTAGTCCTCATGATAATTTTAACTTGCATTACAGACTTCTGAATTTCTTCCTGTAAAACTCACAGCCAAGAACTCAACAGCAGTTTGATTACGCACGCATTACAAATTCCACACTTTCTCACTGCAAAGGGGTATCTCCTTAACAGGATCAGGCCACCTCTGACCCCAAAGTCTTCTTTATTCTACCAGGCAGTGTTTACAACGTGCTTATTTCCCAAATTACACATATCTAGGCTCTCTTAAAGCCATCACCTGTAGCTCAGCAGTGCTGGTTTCCCAGCATTACCACTGCAACATTTCCTATGATGACAGCATTTCTGTAATTTCACTTGGAGCAGGGGAATTGCAGAGTGTGGTTGCACTCTGGTGAGCAATTTCGCATGGGTCTGCTCTATCACTGCAAGGGGCAGGCAGAAAATGCTCAGTTTTTAAGCCTGCTGCTGCTGCCCTCTGTTTCTCCACCTGATGCGTTGGGGCACTCCCCTGGGCGAGTCTTGGCCTCTCTCCCAGCTCGCTGCCAGCTCCAGCGGCAGCAGGGCCAGGGACGGACCCCCAGCTGCTCACCTCTGAACTCAGGGCCTTTGCTGCTCCTCCAGCCTGGTGTGGGCCTCTCAGGGGTGTGCTTGGCCGCCTCCCCCCTGCACCAATGCAGATGCAAACTGAACCCTCCTGAGATTATTCTGTGGACTTTGCTACAGGGTATTTTGTAGTGGGACAGTGGGTACGGATAATGTGCTGCCTGAAGCAAACACTGAAATATTAACTGATTGAGTGACTGTAAGCCAGCGGGACCTTCTTAATTCTGGAGCAGGAGTCTTCGCCTCCATGGTCCAGCAAATATTCCTGTAGTCTGAGGGAAACAGTGGGATCTGACAGAAGAAGCTGCAGGGGCCCTCAGCCAGTGGTGCTGCAGAGTAAGGTACAGAAAACCCCCACAGAAACAGGAAGGTAAAACAGCAGATAGAAAACTCCCCATACAGATATTTAACTCCAAGGGCCCAGGGGAATGAGAAGAGAGCAGCTGGCCAATGGTGATATTAGTGGGAATGTTAGATTATTTTTTTCTCAGATAAAAAAAAAAAAAAAAGTTGTTCAGAACAATCCATATTTGTGCTTACCCCTTGCCATTTTACAGAATTATTTTTGTTGCTGTTTTTAGACTGCAAGATACTTTTTCTCACCAGCCCCGATGTATTGCAAGCAACCTTTAAACCATGAGCGCTGCTTTCAGAGCACAATACAGGCTGCAGACTACTTCTGTGCATTTGTGCTCCCTGTCTTGAGTCTTTGAGAGGCAGTGATAAACTCTTCTTTTGACATGACCTACAACAGAATTGGACCCGTACTTACCAAGAGCGATGTGACCTTTTAAGTTGCACCCTGATTGATCCTGTTAGCTTTCGTAACAATTCATAAATATTTATGCCGATGTACCAGCTACACAGTTCACTCAGTTCCTTTTACAGGAAAGTTTTATTAAATTGGACATACTACAGTGATTCACAGGCATCAAATATGGAATATTTTTAACCTCGTCGATTTATGCTGAATAAGTTTCCAAGTGGATATACAGGTGATATGTTAGCATCTCCCCATTCTGTTTTCAGGTGAGTAGCTTGCCCTTGTACTTGCTGTGGTCTGAACCTTAGTCAAATTCTGCTTTGCTTAATGAAAAATCTGTGCTGTCCCACAGGGAGTCTCCAAGGAGTGGAAAAGGAATGAATTTTAGGACTGGTGCAGGTGGAATAGATTACTTCTTTAATCCTAGTCTCAGTTTTAGGAAGAAGCTCAGTTGCTTGAAGTCTCGTGGCAGTATTGAAATTGGGGGCCAGATCCTTAGGCATGGGAGGAAATGTCACATGTAGCTGACTGAGGACAAGGATTGCAAATAAGATTTTAAACCATTCATATACGTTCCTCACCGAGCATGTTGGTGTTTAAATGTTGAGCACTAAACTGAAAGACTCTGCAGTATATGCAGCACTTGGATTAATAATCCTTCTTGCTATTGATATCTTACTCAATTTGCATACTTATTTAGAACACGCTGTTACTACTCGTATATGTGAATTGCAGGCTGAAACTTATGAAGTGTGTCAAACAGACTGTAAGCTGTGTTACGGATGTCATTTCTGGTCCTGAAGTTTCCATTCTGCTCACACACTGCAAAAATAGCAGCAGCAGTTCCCTGCATCTGCAGAGCAGTGACCTTTCGGCTGTTAGACATCCCCGCGTGTCTTCCCGAACACCTCTCCTGTCAGGTTTTTTTGCTGGGGTGCTCTCTCCTTGATAGGTTTGTGCCGCAGATGGTGCTGAGTCATTGCCTCACGAGTTGCACTTTGGGGGTTTTTATTTGGTGTAGGAATCTTCTGATTACTACCAGTGCTGAGCTGAAGTGATTAAAGCTACGCAATTAAAAAGAAGGAATAGCTGGGAATGCAATCCACAGAAATTAGCCTACTACTGCACTGGTTTCACAGTTGACTCCGTAAGCGGTTATCTGACACAACAAATGTTCCTTTGAACTCTGTTGCCTGCTGAAGTGTAGCAGTGACTCTGTGTAGGCTTGCTTTTAGGTCTTTATTACTAAAGGCTTCTGATTAGAAAAACAGCAATTCTGTATTCCATTTCTCTCTCCTCAAAAACATGTATATATATATCATATGTATATATATATATATATAATGGATGGTTTTCTAATATAAAACTTGGGACTACTCAGAATCTGTCTTGGAAAAAAATGAAGGAAAAAAATAAAAAGAACAACAAAGTGAAGATTTGCAGGGAGGAGTAAGATACCGGGGCCTGCTGTGATGATTGCTTCTCAGCAAGCTCACTAACTCGCGTTCTCCCTCTCTATAAGACTGGTGAAATCCTTAAATATGGGGAATTTTAAGAGTGTTTATCAACTTCATGGTTCACATTAAAAGTGATCTTCAGGGGATGAACTGCAAAAGGGAGGGTTGGGAGGGGAGAAGGGGGGAGGACATTCACCTCTTGCCACAAATCAAAAATTGCAAGCTCTGAAGTGGCTGGAAAATTTGCCAAAGGCTACCCATTAAAATTAAATTTTGCATAATCTCCATATAACTATACAGAGGTTTAGGACATCAGAGTCTAGGCTAACAAGAAAACTCCGGACAGAGGCTAGCGAATATATTAAGGAAGAGGAAGGAGCAAGAGAGATAATGGGGGTGTGTTGGTGCCCTGAGAAAAGAGTAAAGCAGCAGACGCTGCAGGTCAGTTCAAGAGGTAGGAGGAAAAAACAGAAAGTTCGATTTATTTTATCTCGGTGTTATTAAAAATGTATTTTAATCCCACCCTTTCCAATGTCACAGTGTATCATCAGTTCTGATGAGAATTCAGCTCCAGGCAGTGAAGTGTTTTCTGCCTGCCCTATCACAGATGTTACAGGGTGCCTTTCCTAGAGGAGCCTCCATTGCTGAGAGCGTAGTGATGCCAGCTGAAATGATGTCCTACTATATCACAGCAGGTGAAAAAAATGGCAGGCTTTCTGACCCTAATAGACAGTAGATTGCATGCACTATTGTCTGAGGTACTGCGGCACTGTTTTGGTATTAAGATGGGAAATAATGGGGTTATCAACCCGAGATACAGAGAAAAGGCTTCTTGTCAGCCTAGTGCAGGAAAATGCACTGTAGGCAGGACAACAAAAGCTGTCATCTTATAGGGGAGGGGTTGTTGTGCACAATTGGATGCTGTTCTTATTTCACTTGTAGTAAAGTAGATAATGGTAATCAGTGTGAGCCTTTTAAAGTCATTATTGTCTCTGCACCTATTTTTAATTACGTATTTTGAACCTGCGAGTCTATCTGATGAACACTGAAGCTGTCATTTCCCTTAGTGGCAGTGGGAACTCATGCCACTCTCATAGTAAGCCTATTTCAATATTCATCCAAAAAGGATTTTGCACTTTGAGCATACGAAATATGGAGAAGCTTGTCTGCAGGCAAAACTTTAATAGCTTAGTATGCCAAGCTGGTTAGACAGTAGCTTTCTCCTAACCTGTCAGTACGGTGAGGACCTTCAAGTGTAATGTGGTAGTTTTTCCCCTCACACAGACATCTATTCACAAAAGGACATACTGGGGGGAACGGTGTGAGGAAAAGCTGTAAAGAGCTATTTTGAAGTCATACCATCGACAGTCCATCAGCCGCTGGAGTTATTTAAGGAAGTGATGACATAAATGCTGCATTTGGCCTCTGATCCTTTAATGCAAGCTCCTTTCAGCAGAATTTAACCTTCCTCCTTTCCTTTTCAGTTTGTGTATTTATGAGTGTTTTGCTCTTCTGTTACAGTGACTTAGAGAGTTTTTGCTCCCTGGAACAGCAGTCTCTACTTCATTCCAAAAAGCCTAAAGGAAGATCCATTGCCATGAGTTTTTGGACCAAGATACGTGATGGGAAAATAAAACCAACAGATTTTAGGAGGGAGAGAGGGCTTAGAACTAATTGGCTTTCTTGAAAAAAAATGTCTTCCAGGGATTTTTAAATTAGATGTACAAAATGATCTAGTTTATGAGAAATGAGGCTGCCGTGAGTACTTACAGCTAGCCAGGTTCTTTGAGCAGCATTGGTCACACTCTTTGATCTTCGAGATGGAGCAGCTGGGGAGCCTTGCCAGCTGGAAGACAGAGGAGCTGAAATCCTCCTTTTCCCTGTACTGGGAAATGGGCTGAGGCAGCAGAGAAGAGCACGTTGTCTAACCAAGGAGAGACTTGGCACTGCACTCAAGATACCTTTTTTTCCCTTTAATTTTCCTGGCAAAACTAAACACACCACAGCAAAATAATACATTTTGACAGTTTGGGGGCTGAGTTCACAACTGCAGCTCCAGTCTTACAGCAGAGCAACTTAAGCAATGATTTCCAGTAGTGTAATAGTGGGAAAGTCAAAGCAGTTAACTGGTGGGCTAATCGCGTACCATTATATAACGCTCCAAAAAATGTTGTAGCTCTTTCAGGTTGTTTGGAGATTCTGGAGTGAGGGTTGCCTTGAAGTCTTGACCCCATGTCTGTAGACCGCACGATGTATAGCTGAAGATTGTATTCCACCCACGCTTGTTTTTTTTGTTAGATGTTTCTTTTCCCAGACATTGTTGGTTTTAATGCAGTCGAGAGAATCACTGGCTTGTATCAGTATTGATTTCCTTGTCTTACCTACTTTGAGTAACCTGCTTCTATCCCTAATCTTGTAACATAGGTGCTCTTTGATGTAGATGTTTGAATTTAAATTTCCTTAAAGGTATGGCGAGCAATTTGAAGGAAGGGAACTCTGAGGGGATACGTCAGGGAGAATGGTGCAGACCCCAGCCTTCTCATTGGTAACTTTAGCACGTTTTGGTCTACAACAGACCATCATGTGCTCTGTGTAGAAAGGGAAAGATATGAGGCATTTCTTGTCAGTGTTTCACATCTGCCCTGTCCACATCTGTGTTTTGGAAGACACTGTGCAATATTAGCTAATGTTTCCATATTATTTCCAGCAGGCTTACGACTACAGGTATTTGACATGGTTTCTTGCAGGTTTTCTCTTTTCTGTAGTCTTCAAATGGTCAAGACTATTTTGGTCATGCAGTTTGGTTAGGGTTTTTCTCACTGACTGAAGCAATCCAGATATTTTAGTCTGGGGAAAAATAGTTAATAAGTAGCCGGCAATTCTGTGGGGCTTTGTGGGGAATTTAGTCCCTTTTGCTTCTTTTGGAAGGATTTACCCTCTTCTGTCAGTAGCACTAGAAGCCCTGGGATGCCCCAGCAAGGGGTGTCCTTGGGGACAGTCCACAATGGCTGGCTTGTTGGTAGCCGTGTTCCTGCAGCTTTTTCTTGGGGATCTCTCTTTGTGAGCAGAGAACCTCTTGGTGAACAATAAGCAAAAGTAGGCACAGTTCTTAATAGCGTGCTCTGTGTGGACAAGATAATAATCTAGGGGAGATTTTAGTTTTGCTCTTGAGGAGCATCTTGGGGAGATGTAAACCATTCTTTTCTAAGGCAGTTTATATGTTCACCTGACTATTAGCAGGGATAATTAAGCTAATAATGGATTGCTCTTTAATGGCAGCCATATATCTGTCAGGAAGCGCTCCCCTCAGACACCTTAAGGTATCTGGTATCCTTTGTAATCCCTTCAATTACATCTCCTTTTTTAACAATTTATTACACCCTTCACAGTATAGCTGTCTCATTATGGAGTCTAGTCATTATTATGTAATTTGAGCTATTCATAGGGCAATACAATTAATCTGTATTTTCTCACTCACAATTTTGTTAACGTAAAACCTTGAATTTATTTAGTTAGTTAGTTAGTTTTTATTCTTTTAAGGCTATCATGTTGTTTTTTCCATTTCCAGCCTAAATTTTATAATGGTATAGCAGTTAACCATTTCAGATTTCACAGGTGGTAGAAGCAGCAAGGTTCGTTAGGAAGCCTGTGAGAAAGCACATTTTTCTTCATGGCCTCTTTTTCCTCCCTCCCTTCACTGCACCTTTTACTATAGTTTGTGTGCATCTTTGTATCTGTCCTCTGTGTCTAGGGAAGTAGTTTTTCAATAAAAACAAGCTGTTGTAGCAATACTTCTTAGAGAAAATATTAAATGCATGGAGCACTAGACCGGAATTCAGGAAATATACGCTGCCATAGGCTATGCAGAGTGTTTTACCTTGAAGTTTTACAATGGAAGTGGTAAAAACAGTTCAGAATTCCATCTTTATTCTGTTTAATTTTAGACCAAGTCTGCTCAGTTCTAAAGCAGAAAGAAAGGGAATGTGCAAATTGTGCATCCCAACACTTGGGACCTGGAGGTCAAACTAGAACATTAATTTATGTCTCATTGCCAACACCAGAGATTTCCACTGACAAAATTGTTTAATTATCCCATGTCTTCCACCTATACAGCCCTGATTACATAAATGAAAGCCTCATCTATGTGGTGTATGCAGCTTTTTCTGTGATGTTTATTTATTCTGTCTCTCATCTTTCTAGAAATTAGCTTTTTATAGCCTTGGGGCAATGAAAGACAGAGATCAAAGGGTTTCAGAGGTACATGGTGTTCTTGATCTGGGACTTTTGATGCCTTAAATGGCTGCTATAGGTACTTATCAAGTTTAAATTCCTGCTGGAAGGCTATCTTGCATGCTGTTGGGCTGTCATTAAAACATGCTAATGGTTTTAGTTGTGTGGCACCAAGGTGGGTGACTACAGGTTCCTATGACCCGTGTTATGTCCCAAATGAGATGGAAGAACTTTCAGTGTAATTTATTTGAACTAGAGCATAGTGTAAGGCCTTAAAAATATCTAAGTGGTCTCTATCTGTGAAAGACATCTCACGAACTGCAGCTGTTGACTGTTCACACATGGGTAAGCCTAACAGGGTGGAATAACCCCTTTTGAAATTGTGTGCCATTACACCTGTGACTATGACTCTGAGGCTGCACAGATGCACTTAATTGTCTTTAGTGGGACTAGGCTTTATGGAGGGAGTAATTTGGCACAGCAGTTAAAATTGAAGCAATGCAGTGATGTGTCAGAATTTATATGTTTAAACAAACTGTGTTTTCCTCACCTGTGGCTATTTTGGCTTTGTGGTGCTTGCAAGAGTAGAAAACACTTCAGTGAGCCTCTTCAGCAAAGATGATACTGAATGTTCCAGGAAAAGTCACCATGCCAAAGGACAAGGTGGAGCTAAACGTTCAGACTGCTTCAGCAACAGTACCTACACCGTGTGTTTGCACCTGCAGGTATGGGGCTGTGCCGCCTGCTGGTGCTTCAAGAGGTCCCATCCATTTAACAGCAGGAAATCCTGGTACTTGCACGTGGGGAACTGGATTAATTAAGAGCAAAAGTGTGTACGCAGTGGTGCTCCTGGTGACTGCAGAAGGGCAAGTCACGTGTTTGTGCTTAACTTGTTGAAATTACAGGTTCATGTGCGTGGAGATCTGAAGTCTATTTAGAGTGAAGGGACCGTCTGGGAGCTTACGTTGGAGGAAGGGACTGATGTTTTTAACCCATTTTCATGAGGAAGACACTAATAGATGAAGGTTAAAATGGTGGTTTAAAGTCAGGAAGCAAACAACCTCTTGCTGTCACAGAGACTCAAAACTACTGTATCTGGAAACAGAAGCATACTCCAGTACTTGATGATATTTTAAAATGCTTGTTGAGAGAGTAATTTCACTCAAATTGCCCTTACATCTCTTTTGAGTGTCCTGTCAGCTGGCTTCATGCAGGAACCATTTCACTGCAGCTGTGATTGGGCCTACTAGGTACAAGGATGTAGGAGAAGCTTTTCTCTGTCCTACTCCCTGTGTGGCTGGAGTGGAAGGTATTCCTCCTGCTCCGTGGAGCATGCTGGTTAATTGGAAAGGGAACAGAAGGAGCATACTGGCTAAGGGAGCATCGCCCTTCAGGACACTGATGGCGTGACTGAGTTGTTAGACTGACAGTAGAGGCACCCACCTGGGAAAACAAAGAGCAAGTGCTCAATGTTTGAGAGATTGTCTTGTTTAAATAGCACAGGCCAGAATATGTAGGGCTGACTGACTCTTTCTCATGTGATAATGAATCATGCTAAGTAGTTCCTGTACTACAGAATAGATGTTACTTTCTAATTATACAGAACGTGTAGAGGAAAATGGATTTGCTGTGGTTAAGCTTCAGACTTGCTTTTATCGAGTCAGTTGCCTGTAAACTATAATCATGTGTGTTTCAGGATTTTGCTGATAATTTCTGTATATTTTGAATGAATCAGTATATATCAGTCTCCTCCTTCAGAGATGCTGAAGCTCGCTTGTTTTCTTTTTGCATTGAAGCAGCAGAAGAGTGCTCAGGCAAGCAGAGATCTCAGCTGAGAGAAAGCAATTCACTGAGTCTGTTGCTAGAGGATCTGCATGATTCACAGTTCCTGCTGCATAAAGGAGGAGCTTCGTCTTCCCTGAGCATCCCACTCACCCTTGCTATTCTGTTTCAAGAAGGCTTCCAGATATTGCAGGAAGAGAACAGAGCCTCTGGAAAGGCCAAGAGGAGTGATCTGAAAACTAAGGCGCAGGTTCTAACTTAAGTGGAAGTTTGTCTTGCAGATTGGATATGCCCAGTGTTGGTTATTTTAGAGTCCCACTGCACATATATGCTCCTGAACTGTTAAGTTTGATGTAGACGAAAGTTAAATGATTTTAAGTATGTTGAATTTAGAAGTTAAACAGCAATGCGTGCGTTACTAAGAGGAGAAAAAAGCACGAGTTCATATGCTGTAAAACTGTAATAAAAGTTATTTTACATGAGCCCTTAGCAGCTGCTGGTGTTTAGTTTACACGGTGCTCTTGCACACCCCCATTAATTTTATCACATTGGGACTGAGTTAAAAGGAATCAGAATATGGCTTTTTGTTGTTGTTATTTCTTTTGTTTTTTAACCTCTGTTGCTCTCTAGAAGTGTGACGATAGGTAGATGAGGCACCCATGTGTGAGATAGGTTTAAATTAACTAGTCTGCGTATGGCTAACGCAGTAACTGTGATGTTGTAGGCCAACTACAAGTGTCTGAGTAAACATATTGGTGTTCAGCTTTTGTGAAGCTCTGTAGGATTGTTGTTGCTGTGCCCTTTCTCTAAAGTGGGGTGCCAAACTGCACGTTGAAGAATCTGGCTAAATGCCTGAGAAGAAGGGATAATGGCACATTGCCTGAATTTAGTGGGGGGAGACCTCATGTCTGTAGCTTTTTTTTTCTTTCTCCTAACATCTGCTTGCTGTTCCTAGAACTTTGCCAATTTGCTCCTTCTTAAAGAAAGCAAGACTGGAGCAGAAAGCTTTTCATTAACAACTGCACCCGTTGTTCATCATGAATCACTCATGGCTGTTAGCTTAATGGCTACTCTGTAAAAGTGATTAGTTATTAGATATAGGTAGAATACAAAAATACCCTGGAAAAGACCTTATTGCACAGACCTTTATGTG
Source organism: Aythya ferina (assembly GCF_964211825.1). NCBI lineage: Eukaryota > Metazoa > Chordata > Aves > Anseriformes > Anatidae > Aythya > Aythya ferina. The sequence continues at coordinate 90,699,658 of NC_140297.1, read as the reverse complement.
TCAAGAGGTGGTACTGAGGTTTAGATGGCGCATCTGTTGGCCACCAAGAAGGCAAGCTGAATGTTACTTTTATCCTGCTGCTGGAACTGTGGATATACCCCTTGAGTCTCTTGGCTGCGTTGGTAAAGTCACTGTTCCCTCAGTTTGGACTCATTAAGCGGATGGGATTTACAAAGTGCTTGCTAATTGCTTTTTAAAAGTAAATTAGCAATTTTTTATTTTTTAGTATTATGTCTGGTATCCATTTATACATACAATAATCCTCTTACAAAACAGTTTGTTTATCCAAGAGATAAACAGGACTTTTCTAGCAAACTGATGATATCTGGTGTATATAAGTTGGAAGGGAGGAACAACTATCAGGTGAGACATACATAGAAACTTCAAATCATCACTAGGTTTATTTTATTGCTATGCACGGTAAGATGAAGTAAGCACACATGATCATTTAAAACATTTCAAGATTTCCTAATTGTCGCACTTGTTCACGTACTGCAGCATGGAGACTGTGGATATTGAGCAAAGTTTAATAGCTCATTGGTACAAGGAACAGGATTTCTGCAGTGTTGCTGAACAGAACTTCTAACAAGGCCTTGAGAGATGCTAATGAGTAGAATACTGAATATCACTTTAAAAAGTGATCTTGATGACACAGCCTCTGTGGAGCATGAATGCCACTATCAAAAGCTTTGGTCTATGCCTTTTTTTTTTTTTTTCTTCGCCTTCTGTTAATGAAATTCAAGGGCTTGATTGTTAAATTTATGAAGTCATTGCCTGTAATGAGAGGGCTTTGGATCCCATCCAAATCATACATTTTTATTTAGCGAGCAAGCAACATCCTCGCTTCTTGGAGTTGGTGGCTGTGTGAAGAACTGAAGAATTTTTCTGTTGGTAGTGTGCATTTTGGTTGATGATGCTTTGAAGATATAAGCAATACGATTCTGAGACCTTATTTTCATTGTTCTGTAGAGCAACTGACCTGTGGTGTAGCAGTTTAGGTACTCAGGACAAAAATAATACTTCCGGAGATTAAAAGTACATGAGGTCTCACTGGGCTTTTTTTAATCATTACTTTAGTATACATCTAGTAAGATTTTTCTGTGTGTACACTTGCTGTTATGCAGCCTTTAAAAATTACACATATTATTGTTCCTCTAGTTACTTAGTTGATTGAGATAATATTATCTCTGGCATTTTATAGTCTGCAGCTACATATTTGATTTTTTTTTTTTTTTAAGTACAAGTTAAAACTAGTGTTTATTTCATCTTTATCTCATTCTTTTTATTGTGTTTTATAATGTACATAATATATTAGTACAGTTCTATATGTATGCAATTTTTGAAGAAATCAATATACTAAGATGTATGTAGTGATTTTTTTTTTTTACTAATAAGAGTGTAATCAAAGAAAGTTTGCAAACCGCTAATGTAGAGAATAGACAGTGAACAATAAATAATGGATTAAATCATTTGTCTTCCTTCATTATGTGCAATACCCTGCGCTACAGGGGAATTGAAATTTTCCTGTGGTTGACCAGTTTGTTTCACAAAGGATGTTACAGAACGGATTCTGCTCTGAAACAGAATGCAGTGCCCTGTAAGGCTGCTGCTGCTGCTCCGAGACCCACGTTGTGCAGTGTCTGAGTAATGAATTCAGCTAAAGAGCCTACGTATTAACATCTGGTATTTTGTCGAGTTCAGTAATGTAATTTTTTTTAGCTCTTAGCTTTTCAAAGTTAATGGCTTTGACTGGAGTGATTAACACCAACCTTGCTGCCTGTGGCAAGGTTAAAATGACATAAAATGTTTTGGAACACAAACTTTGTCATGGTCCTCATTACATGAAATACCACTGTGTAAGTCAGCCAAGGACACCTTGATTAGTCTGTAATGTCCTTCTATTAACAGATTTTTTTTTCCCCCCCAATGATAGATATTTATTAATACTAGGTATGTAATGAAGATATATTCCTTCTGGAGAGCTATATATGCGCTCATGTATTTCTGATTATATAGCAATTTTTGAACCAATGGTAAAAGACTAATGACCTGAAGAAAGGCATGTGGAGATTCAAAACTTGGCCAACTCTGGATGCAGAACCTGATGCTTTTTTATGTTGATTCTACATGAATGACTGTATGATCATAGATTTCGATGTGAATACCAAGCTTTGCTCTGTGGTGATGGGTTCGCACATTATATTTTTTTGAAAATGTTGCACAAAAATGCAATCACTGATATTTGATGCTCATTTCAGCTAAACTCTGTTTTTATAGTGCTATTTCTGTATTCTCTTCAAAAGTTTAGTTTCATTTTTGTGTATGTATGAAGTAAACTTTAAACCACATTTATTAACAGCACAACTTTGCACCCAGACAAAAATCTAGAATTTGAACTGAAATGTGCAAGTTATGGCCTGAGATAATAGAGTTCCTTGATATGATAATTTCCTGGCAGCAAAATGCCTTTGCTGTGAATAATAGCAATCGAAGCAGGAAATGCTGTTCAGGCTTTTGTTTGTTTGTTTGATCAATTCTTAAATGCATTTTCTAATAGCTTCCATCGTACTTGGTATGCTCTATTCAGAGGAAATGACAATGCAGGCACAACTTGTATTTATACCCATAGGTAAGCCATACTTCAAAAGGAGCTTGCTGTAATTAGCATGAACTGAAATCGGGGGGAATAAACAGATGTATCTCCTGTGAAACAGAATTATGCAAAAACTATTCTGTGTATCCAGCTTGTCATCTTATTTTTCTCTGTGGACAAAAGACGAACTTGTGGAGTTATGTTTCATTATTTGGAGTTTCATCTTTTTCGTGTGTGGTCTTCCTCTGCACTTTTCCTCCTACCCACTGTAAAGTCTGCTCCTTTCCCCTGGTGGGTGACCTCACTTGTGTCATTGTACATGTGGAATATCTTTGCTTTAATACCTCTGCACCATTTTTCCTTTAAAACAAACCTTTAAAACAAGGTTTAAGCAATAAGTTGGCTCCAAGGCAACTGTAAGGATCACACAAACCAAACCTCCCCTACCACTATTCTTTGATGCTGATTCACCACCCCCTGCACTCTGACTAAAAGAGTGCTGGTGCTGGGCACAGGACAACTTCTGGGGTGGGCTGCATCCCTTTCTGCAGTGCGGGTGACCTGTCTGTGCTGTTCTCCAGTAACTGCTGTGTTTGGGGAATTAAAATCTGTATTGCTGGACTGGCTTAGCTTGTCTTGAAAAGAAGTTAGGTCTGTTTCTGAAAACAGAAGGAGACCACAGGAAAAATTGTTAATGCAGCTTTTGTGCAAGTTTTGGAAGTGAGTGGTGTGCCACTGCTGATTCTGATTTTTAGAAAATGCACTGCCAAAAAATATAACACAAAGATCTACTGGAGAGGGATTTACTTCAGTAATGAAGCCAAACTACAAGGAAATAGTTCTATCTTCCTGTTAAAAGAGCTGCTGTTTCCACGTTTTAAAAAATTGTGTTGTTTTTGTTTCTACCCAAGGCTCCAGCTCATTTATTTATTTACTTGCTGTTGTATAGAATAAATTGTATCCATTCATTGTTGGAGGACACATAATGGATTAATTTTATTAAGGAAGTTTGGTTTTACTCTCTTTGGGGTGACTTTCGAACAACTCCATACGTTTATGTTTTGCTTCAGTTCCTGAAACCTCATCTATTTTATATTTAATTGCAATTCTGTGAGAAGTTTCTCCTAGTTTTATTGCATTAATAATTTATATCTAATAAAGGGAAACAGTGGAAGTAACAGACAAAGCTGGATTAGTTATTTTTGCTAAGTGGTACCCTGGAGATGCAATGAATGAGTCAGGTGTTTAATATGAAAGAGTGACATCTTGATCAATTTCACTTCTGCATCCTTAGAATCTGTGTATAATCATGTAATTTGCCAGTGATTAGTATAAGATGACATTGGTGACACTGCATTTGTTATAAATAGATTTTAATCTACAGGTAAATGTTAATATTTTAAATGTTGAGGAAAGAAATTAACCCTCTCCTGCCATCTGTTTCTGTGAATTTCCACAGCTATGTTGGGAGTGCAGAAGCATGAAAATAAGTTGTGAGTAAAATATATTTATTATTTGAGTAAAATATAGTGTTCAGCTCTTAAGGGACTGGAGAGTGTCCAGTTCCACTTTTCAATTTATTTATTTCTTTATTTTAAGTATAGATTTAGTTCTGGTTTACAAGCAAACCAAGTCCAGAGCCTTACCTGTATTTCATCCTAATCTTGTGAATGCTAATTTTTACTTATAATAAAATTGCTACTGAACTGTAATACTAAGTCCTTTACTATTACTGTTCTTGTCATCCTTATTTTCTCCTTTTTTTTCTCTGTTCTATAGTAAATGAGTGTTTAAGCTGAAGCAGCAAAATAAGCACAGATAATCTTTCTTAAGCTCCACTCTTCTGCTGTGATTCTGTCTGAAAGGAAAACAAAATCAGAATGAGAACAGAGTGATATTTTGTGAAGAAAATTAATGTTTTCTATATCTTTTGCCTTAGCTAAACAAAACTTCACTGTTATTAGCAAAGCAACGAAACAGATTGGGCAGGAAACAATGCAGACACAGTTTTAGTGATATTTTTAGAAAAAGTCCAACCTTTTTCTTTCTGTCTTGCCTAGTCACCCAGGATGAGGATCTGCCTCAAGGATGAATGCTCCAAATTCTGCCTTGATTTCCATTCCCTGAAACCATCTTTGGCAGTCAAGAGCAGCATTTAGATTATGCTTTCACTGAAGAACTAGTTAAATATTAAATATGTGTTTAAAATTCTTGAACGGAGTGAAGAGGTCTTTGACTGCTGTAGCTACAGACAACTTAATGTATCCAGCTTTACAGTTGATTAGCCACAAAGGGGAAATTCCTCTGCCACCTAGATGCCACATTTTTTTGCCTTTATTACCTTCATCCTGTTCTGATGACAGAGCTTGAGTATTGCAGATGAGTGACTTTAATTCACGTGTTTTGCATAGTTCTTTACTTTTAACCTCGATGTGTAGAAAAGTGCTATACGAACTATAGATCAATGAGGGAAAAAAAACTCAGCCTATGCTTTCATGTTTTGTGGGGTTTTAAGGTTTTAACATACCTAAGTGTAAATCATGAATAGTCTAGGTCAATGTGTGTGAAAATCATCTTGCAGAGTGACGAGAGTATTTCTGAACTGTCACGGTTCGTAAATGTTGTGCGGCTGGTGAGTTCCAAAACGTACAAATGTGTCGTGCTTTGTATTTCTTGTTGTGGCTGGAGAAATCTGAGCACTCTGAGGTACAGAGAGGCCAGGTAATTTATTGGCTTTTCTTACTTCTGAGTCTTGTAGGCAAAGGAGTGATGCAATAAAATACTCCTTGGAGTAGACCCACCAACCAAGACTTCCTCCTAAATCTGTATTATTTGAGCATCCAGGAAATGCTGTTTGCTCTATCAGGGGAGAAAATAGCAATGATAAAAGGAAATAAAACACTGCTTAATTTCGATTCAGTTGAGGAAACTTCAGAGGGATTTTTTTGTGTATAAATGGTATTATAAGAAGCATCTCTCCCATAGCACAAATCAGCTCCTAATAGCAAGTCAGACTAAGTATTGTGGCTTTCAGTTAGCTTTGTCCTTCATGTCTTCCAAGGGATCTTATGCTAAACTGAATCGCGATCCTGTAGTTTGACTAACATCACAGTTCTGACCAGTACAAATGTATGCACTCGAGCAGATTGGGTTGGAATCTCTGCCTCTTTAAGCAAGCTGCCAAAATAAGTGGAGTGTGAACAGCAACAGCAACTACATTAAAAATCTGCACAGTGACTTGTTCAAAGAGCATTTGTTCTCAGTTTTTCATCTTTTGAAGACCTTCTATTCAAAGCTTTGTTCCTACTTAAGCTAAAACACTTTGAAAGGAGAACCATACCAGACAATATGGGGAAATGAGGAGGGTGCAGTGTGGGACTGAGAGCCTAATTTATATAGTAAAACTTGTAAAGTAAGCTTTTGTCAATAAAAGCAGATAGTATCTAAAGTGCATTAGCTACTGAGTAAGTCCTAAACTCCTATCTTTTTTTTTTTTTTTCCACCCCCAATGAGAAGTAAGCCTTTTAAAGGATTTGATGTTTTTAAAAATAAGGCTGTATTCCTAAATTGCTTGGCACCTGAGATGAATCAATTTAAGTAGACACAGCTTCTACATGATTCTAGATCTTCACCTTCATCGTGGAGGTAGTAGAAGCATTGAGTGTCCCTCCATAGAACAGCTACGTGTGCGTGTAAAATAACTGTACTTAATTGCATGTGTAAAGGCAGTGCTTCCAGTAGAGATTATTATTTATTGTAGGAACGAAGGGCTTGGGCAATAAGCAAAAGTGCTGTCTCTCTAAGTATATGAACTTGTAGAACTCTGGCAGAATTCATCTGTACCTATGAATTAATTGTCTTTGACATTTCTTCATTTCTTTCCCCTTCCCTTGCTCAGTCATTTAGGATGCATTTTGCAGGCATAATGCTGTGAAAGTGTTTACTGTCTGTCACCAAACTTTATATATATAAAAGCCCTTTTTATGATGCATATTAGAGGATAATATTTTTTTCTTGCCTAATTAACTTGTACAGGAAACTTCTTTTAGTCTTTTGAACAGAAGACAGGCAAGACAAATATATTACGAAATAGTTACAGCTAATACTCTAACTTTTTTAAGGCTAAAATGATGACAGTCATACCAATCCTTTTACTGTGGGGGAGCCTTCTCTTTGCTCTCTGAGTACTTTGTCCAGATGTTTCATATTGGCTGCTGTGTGATTGCATCTTGAAAGGTTACTGTGGAAGTAAAATGACTGTCTTCTTGCAGAAACCCTAGGGAAACCTACAGGCAAGAAATAAAAGTTAAAAGTATATACTTATGCTCTGCCATTAAAGAGAAAAATGTAGAGTTCTACTGAAAACGTTAAGAAAATGAAAAGAGGCTTTTCTGTTCTACCAGCAGTGAAGCTACCGTGTGTGTGCATTTTTTTAATACACTTAATGTTGAGAAAAATGGCCTCAGTAAATGCAGAACATCAATCTCTAGGTAGGGGAGTTGGAAAGACCCAAGAGCATCAAACCGTGGTACGAACTGGGAGGAGAAGGGAATGCCTTTCTCTTCCTAAGGGCACGGAGCTAGCCTTCTGTAACCTTTAAAGTAAAGTGCATCTCTGAAAGTACTTTTTCATTACTGTTTTCTATGTTTCCATATAAAATCTACTTACTTCCTTCAACTTTCTTTCTGGTGGCTGTGCTCTGGTTGCTGCATTGTTCGTGTGATACCAGAAGGAAGGAAAAATCTGGTCAAATGCCTTCTAACAGTTAGATTGTGTTTGTGAAAGCAGGGGAGAGGGTGTGTGTGGAAACTTCAGAGAGAAAAGTTATAACAACATTGCCTATGGACCCACAGATTTGAAGGCACTCACTTATTTCCATTATACTTTGTTATCGTTATTATTTTTGTCAAATCCACAATTATTGATCAAAACCTGTTGTTCCATGGGGCTCTGTGCATGTGACTGTTTAGCATGTTTCTTCCACAGTGATACCAGTTTAGCTCAATTCATTGCCTCCTTGCAGCAAAGGAGGCCAAAGCCTTGAAAATATTTGACAGCTCACCTTACTCTTAATCTTAAATGGATGCTGAAACTGTGATCCAGATGAGATCCATTACAAGGGTCCTGTTGGTACAGTGAGGCCAAGACTTCTGTCTATATCCTATATCACCTAAGTCCAGAAAGCCCATGGACCAAAAATTGCAAGATGAAAGTCCTGCATTCTGCAGAGGAGATATCACTGTAATGTTTGTATACATGAAAAATAGAAGTTGTATTCAACTGAAGCTTGATGAAAGAATTTAAAAAGTATATATTAAAAGTAGATGAAGTGGTCTAAAAGAACCACAGAGCAATAATGCTACCTCAAAATCTGACTAATCCAAGTCCATCCAGGATTACAGAAATAAGGCTTTCCGTTGTGATCTCTAAGACTTGCTCTGTCCAACTCATAGTCCTCCTTACTATTTACTGTCTTGTACAGAAATGAAGCATGATATTGGTCATCGTAAAACTGCTTTGCTCAGTTCTCAACTCTGATCTTGTTGCATTTACTGCCCTTAAACACATGCTACAAGAGACAACACTGTCCCTAGTCCATATTTTTGTAATTAAGCATAAAGGTACAAGTCCACAAGCCCTGTAGCCTAGTGGAGAATCTTGAGTGCATTTAAAAAAAAAAATTAAAACTTAAAAAAAACAACAACCCCCTAATGGGAAGGCAGTGGCAAACCATTCCCTTTCAGCAGCACCTTTCTTAACTGCAGGAAGAACACAGGAGTTTGATACTTGAAAATTATATGTCATTTGAATTCTCTTTTTGCACTGCTCTGAATAGTTGAATCACTTAAAAGTTGCATTGCATAAAGTAATTGCTATCACTCAGACACTGACAGTTAAGGATTATATTGCAAGCAAAGGAATGCTTCAGCTGTGCACAAATGAGTAAGTCTTCAGTACACCCGGGAGAGCTATTTAAGTTGTAATGACAAAAAGATTTTTGAGATAAAGACTTCCAATGTCAAAATCTCAATTTATTGGATGCTTTATATATAGCAGGACAGAGTAATTATTTAATGATTTCAGCTAATTTTTTTTTGTACCAGACGTTCTTACATGGTAGTCAGTGGACAAGTAAGTGCTGTTCTGTGGAGCACTGCCAGCTGTTCGGAAGGGATGCTTGTTTCTACGAGGAAGGCATCTGTAAAACAACAAATGAATAACTTTCTGCCACTAAAATCTGTTTTCTGAACATGTGTACATACGCGCACTTCTGTGTACCTCTTCCCTTTTTATGAGTATGGAAACTGAGAAAACACAGCTTGAGAAGCTTGTTATGGAGAATTTCACATGAAAAGAAAGTGGAGTTGGTGGGAATGAGTTTTGAAGAGCGTTTAGGCAATAAATTGAATGAGGATAAGGACAGCTTAAAAGTCATTAAATTCTCCTTGTGGTAAGCACTGTTACAGATATCAAAACAGATGCACATAAATGTGCTTTTGGATGGGCTGGCTTTGTCTCTGTTTTTGAATATGTATACAAACAAAGCAGTGCTTTTAATCTTCTTTAAGATAACAGGGAGGTGAAGGTAGAATATGTCAAAAATAGAATATAGATCTAGTTGTACTTGGAGGTCTTAATTTGAAGTATTGATATATATTGAAAACATAAGTTCCTTAGTCTTCATTGTTCTGAGTTAGTGCAGAAAAACATTTCATCTGTTTTTATGTATTGCCTTGGGCATCTAAATCTGAGGATGACTTTGGGCCTCATTGCAATGAGAGGAATGATGAACTATGGGGCAATATTTTCAGGTTTACCAGAAATGTGTCAGAGAGCCAGAGATGCTAGTTATTGTCAGCAGCTGTGCTTGACTGCATGGCTGGGACTGATAAGCGGAGTTATTACAGGTAAACTGATAAAGGTTTCCATGACTCCAACACCACTGTGAATATGCTGGTTGTGGGTGTGGTATTTCAGAGGCATAAAACAGAAGAAAAAGGGCTGTGTTCCCAGGTGGAATTGGAGAGCCATAATGTCATATGCACAGGGCGGCTGTCATTAGGAAACAATGACATCTGGGGGATATGTCTTACAGATTTAGTCAGATATGAGCAAAACAATACTGAGGACAACATGAGAGACACAGCTGACCAAGTTATCAGTTTCAGTCATTTGGGCTGAAGGGAGGACAGGAACTGACAGGCATATGTTTGAAGAAGTGACACGTTATTTTTCACTCCATTGATTTGAGGTGAAATGGGCAGAAGATTTTGGGATGTTTCCTTTGGGGCAAACCCTTCTCAGACGTTTGTTGGATTGAGAAAGGAAACTACTCACAGAGCAATAGAGAACACTGCTTTCTATATTTCTCATGACTTGCAATGCTGTTAATGTTTACTTCCTTTTTAAATGGCAATTTTTACTGGCTAGTATCTTTACTAACCAAGAGCTGATGTTGATATCCAGAAGTCTGAACTGTCCACGTGTGAGGGAAAAAAAATCTTTTTTCCATGTTAAAACATAGACCACAGGAGTATATGTATTGGATCAAACCTAATCCTTTTTTACTCATCCTTGTTTATCTCTGATTAAATGGCTAAAAACATGTACCTGAGGAGTACAAGAGCAGAGCTTTTTTTTTTTTTTTTTTTAACCTTTTTTTTTATACAGTCTCTGATATTTATTCCTAATTCTTATCCAGTTTTGGTCTTTCTTAGGCACTTCCTGTGCCACTTGTGGTTTCTCCATCCTTAACCTGTACTAGATTTTCTTGCATGAATGTGTCTAGTGTAGATTTTTTATATGTACTATATCCTTGGCAAGGAATTTCACAATTGGTCTCCAATTTAAGTAGCAGAATGGGGCTGTGGAGATGGATGCCTTCCATCTTCAGAGGTTACAGAAACTCTGAAAAAGATGTCAGTTTAGTGGAACATCTTTCACCTTTTCTGTGTGTGTGTGGTGCTGACATATATTTTATGTCCATTATTATGTTTACAATGATATGTTTAAGCATCTTTGTTATTAGCTCTGACTTGGTTAACATGGAAGAAGGAGCAAGGTAGTAAAGGCGGTGCAATACACAGGATATATCAATTAACCCCAAAGAAATGTGGGGCTTGCCAATCTGCAAAGGAATATGACAGGTGTGATGATCAGGAATCATTGTTTCTGGTAGTTCAGGTGTGTTGACTGTTCTCTGATTTGTACAAATACCATATTTTGTTTTCCACACTTTTCCTTAATGGAAGTGATTCATGTCACTAACTGAAGACAGATCTGCGCTGACAGATGAGAATGAATAAATAGCAAGTCTGAATGGGGTTCAGAGCCAAGGGCTTTTCAGCTTCTCGTGCTGCCCTGCCAGCGAGGAGGCTGGGGGTGCAGCAGGAGCTGGGAGGGGACAGACCCTGGACAGGTGACCCAGCCTGGCCAAAGGGATGTTGCAGACCATACGGCATCGTGCTGAGCAATAAAGGGTTTTGTAAAGAAGGAGTAAGGGGGAATGTTTCGAGTGATGGTGTTTGCCATTTCAAGAAATTGTTATGCATGAGCCCTGCTTTCCTGGCTGGCGTTCAGCCAATTCCTGTTGATGGGAAGTAGCAAATGTATTCCATGGTTTTCTTTGCTCGTGCACGCAGTTTTTGCTTTACCTAGTAAAACATCTTTATCCCAACCCATGAATTCTTGTGCTTTTACCTTTCCAATTCACTCCCCCATCTCATCTGGGGTGAGTGTGAGTGAGTGGTGAGGTGGTGCTGAGCTGCCTGCTGGGGCTAGACCGCAACATAGAATCATAGAATATCCTGAGTTGGAAGGGACCCTTAAGGATCATCAAGTCCAACTCTTGACACCGCACAGGTCTACCCAAAAGTTCAGACCGTGTGCCTAAGTGCACAGTCCAATCTCTTCTTAAATTCAGACAGGCTCGGTGCAGTGACCACTTCCCTGGGGAGCCTGTTCCAGTGTGCAACCACCCTCTCTGTGAAGAACCCCCTCCTGACGTCCAGCCTAAATTTCCCCTGCCTCAGCTTAACCCCGTTCCCGCGGGTCCTGTCACTGGTGTTAATGGAGAAAAGGTCTCCTGCCTCTCGACACCCCCTTACGAGGAAGTTGTAGACTGTGATGAGGTCTCCCCTCAGCCTCCTCTTCTCCAGGCTGAACAGGCCCAGTGACCTCAGCCGTTCCTCGTACGTCTTCCCCTCCAGGCCTTTCACCATCTTCGTAGCCCTCCTCTGGACACTTTCCAACAGTTTCATGTCCTTTTTATACTGTGGTGCCCAGAACTGCACACAGTACTCGAGGTGAGGCCGCACCAGCGCAGAGTAGAGCGGGACAATCACCTCCCTTGACCTACTAGCGATGCCGTACTTGATGCACCCCAGGACACGGTTGGCCCTCCTGGCTGCCAGGGCACACTGCTGGCTCATATTCAACTTGCTGTCTACCACGACCCCCAGATCCCTCTCTTCTAGGCTGCTCTCCAGCGTCTCATCGCCCAGTCTGTACATGCAGCCAGGGTTTCCCCGTCACCTAACTGGCGTTTCTTGTTGTACTGAGTTCAGCAGGAATACGAGGGACAAACAATCCATATTTTGTATTAGTGTTAATGTAGAAGTAGATTACAGTAACTCATTCTTTTATTTTTTTTTTCTACTCTTTGTTTTTAAGTGAAGAAAAATATGCCTGCTATTAAATAAATAAAGATGAGGATTCCTCTGCTTTAGATTTCTTATGCTTGCTTCAGAGGCAGCAGCAATTGTAGTACTGAAGTCAGAGCTGACAGTATGCATGGATATGGATAGAGAGCAGTAAGTAGTAAGTGTGAGACTGAGCCCAAATCCAAACTCATTAGGAAAGCATGCTTCTTCTGCTGTCCTGTTACTGTGCAACTGTTCACCTTGATTCTTTAGTAGTCTCTCTAGCTTGATGAGACAGATGGTATTTTACTGTAGCTATAAAATCAGAATTTAAATTTGAAATGTCCTGGGATGGTGATTATTTTTCCCCCATAAATAATGGGTTATGATTATATCTGAAAATGTATAAAGATGTAAATGTGTCTGAAGCTTTTCTGTGTGACAAAAGCAGACCATTATTTCAAATGGGGAAGAAGTGCTAAGTACTACATCTATAATAATAAAAAAGCCTCTCTAAACAGTTCTGTGTCGTTCAACAAGAGTGCTTGCATGAGGGGGATTATTTTAGGAAAAATGACTTGAAAACATGCTGAAATGTGTAATGGAACTGTATACTTAGCATTGCTGTAGGAAATCACATTCAGCTCTACATCTTGTTTTTCTGTAGACTGCTTTCACCGTCTTGCAGTTTATCTGTTGTGTATGCATGCATATGGTGTCTTTTTCTAATTCATTAGGAGTTCTGATTTATGGGGTTTCTTCATTTTCGTGAAGAGTGAAGGAAGTGTAATCACATTAATGTGTGTGTCTGCAGGTCAGCCTTACACTGTAATGCAGAATGGTGCAATGTATCAAGCCCTCAGAAGCCTCAGAGCTATTTTTTTGCCTATGCTAGCGTAGGAAATTATACAAAATTAGTACAGTCTCCATGGTATTTCAATTTGTCTCTTCCCTGTGTACCATGAAATGCAATACAATATCTGTGATACACTAGTGTCAGGAAGTTGTGGCTGTTACTTGACTCCATGGGTATTGCTGGTTTGTTTCATTTATCCCACATGTGACTTTATCCTTCTGGTGAGTTAATACTTGAGAGGCCATTTGGATGGCCTTTTCTTCCTGAAGAGAGGGCTGTCAATTCAATGGCTCTTAACTGAGCTGGCATTAAGCCTTCGGTTTAGTTCCTTTGAGGTAAGGAATATAATGGCATTGACTTGCATTACTGGGATCCGTTCTGAATGTGCAGTTTAGGACCTTGCTTCTAATAGAGTTTGTTTTACATGGAAACACCTACATGTTTCCTGAAGGTATTCTAGGTGTATGTGTGTGAGAGCATGAGTGTGTTTGTGGCAGATCTTGCCTTAGTCATCCAGTGGTGGGGGTTATTGAAGTCCCTAGGTGCATGAGGAGAGTTGGCTTCAGTCTGAATGCTCCTCAGTCTTCAACAGCTTGACCAGCAGTTCATGAAGATCTTTGATTCGTGCTTAGCCTGTGGAATAACAGCTAACACTCAAACTAGGTAGTTGCAGAAATGTGTTTATGTGCCACACAGCAACACTGAAAGTGACACGAGTGTTACAAGAGAATTTTGTCAGTACTTGCAGCTTACGGATACCGAAATTATCTTAACTCATGCTTAGATCCTTGAGATGCTTTCCCACAAGGAGCTTCCTGAGTGAGGATCAATCAGATCATTTCAGTCAGTGATTTAATCAACAAATTGTTACTTAGCTTATTTTTCATTTGTTAAGCCCTCCTTTCTTCCTTGTGAGGAACTTGGGTATTTTTCTGGGCACACTCTCTGCACCTCCAAAATTGTCAGCAGGGTCGAAGGCTGAAACTCTGACGTGAAGGAGTTCTGAGGCTTCCTGCTCTGTTGGAAGCTGTGTACGAGATGCACAGGAATTCCTGTGTTGTTTGTGCTCTTATGCTTCTTATGTTTGTGCTCTTGGGTTACCTTTGCCAGCCACCTCTGCTAGAATAAGGCTGTGTCTACCTTTGCAAGCAGTGCAGCCTAAAAGGAGCAAATCTGTAATGCTAAAAGTTGCTGCTGTGGATCATGTAGCCAAACTATATACCCTTCAAGGGTTTTTCCTCTAGTCAGGTTCCCTTAGTTGTTTAACTGCACCTGTGGGTGTAGTATCATCCAAAAGAAAGCTAGCTAGCGTGCTTTGAAAGTACAGCAAGTGGAGATGACCAGAAAATAACACTTTGTTTGAATTCTGAGCATTTTATGGAGAGTAAAGCCACTCTAAGAATATATGAATTGCTTTGTGTTGTGCTGCTCACTCCAGTGGCTGGGGAGAAGTAGCATTGGAGATTTCTTCATTCTGTTCAATGAGTATAATAAGCTTTACTTCCCAGCATACCCAGTGTTTCAAGTAACTTCCCAAGGCATCCAGTATTTGAAGATGCTCAAATACAGTCTCAGTGGCATTTGATTCACTACAAGGTTCTGGGTAAAAATGACACTGGTGTGGGAGCACAACAAAATTAATACACTGCTTTTTACCTGTTTTCAGGTTCTTAAAATATTTAATTTTCTAAAACTTTCTTTTTATAGCTGCACAAGAGCATCTTGTATTGTACATGAACTGTAAAAAAATATCACTACCTAGTTGAAAAATACATATCAATCTTGTATGTGATCACGATAACACCGTAAAATCACTGTAATATCATTTATATCTTGTAAGAAAATGCTAACAGCTAGTACTCTGTTGGAGTTTTCTTTTGCCTCCATGAACTAACATCTGATCTCTGGTTAACTCACAAAATAATGTCCAGCATTATTAATGTCCAGCAGAGAGAATACAGCATGCTATCTCAATGTAGCCCAAGCCCAGTTCTCACAATCTGGCATCTCACCATCATAAAGATTTTAAAGATAGGGCTTAGAATGAAGAACTTGTTTTTCTGTTGTAATTCAACAACAACAGTCATTTTTAAAAAAAAAAAAAAAAAAAAAAAAAAAGGAAAATGGAGGATTTCTGTGCCTTACTGTCACTAGGTGTGCAATGTTCCACCTCAGTCAGACTACTTCTTTTTACCTTCCAGTCACGAAATCGCTCAATTTGGTGGAAGCCCTTGCAGATCATTCAGTCCAACACCTCTAGTTAGAGCCTGATAAGCTCAGAGCAGATGTTTGAGACATTCGTGTTTTGAATTTCTCCAGGGATAGAGACTCTGTGACTTCTCTGAGCAACCCGTTCCTCTGTTTGATCACCTTCCGAGTAAACAGATCACTTTTTTTTCTATGTTTTAGTGGAATCACCTTTTCCCAGCCTGTACTGCAGCATGATGTTATTTCTCCCCAGGGACTGGTCTGTGTGTGTTTTGTGCATTTTTTTTTTTTTCCTCCAGTTCTTTTATTTCTTTTAAAATCAGCAAACCGAGTTGTTCCAAGAACTGATGGCTTCTTTAGCAAGGCAATACATAGGGAACTTGTATAAAAAAGATGTAGCACTCAGTTTCTTCTGTTTCCAGGAAACAACACTTTCTGTTAATTCTTTTTTTGTTCATGTGTTTGCCCCCCCCCCTTTTTTTTTTTTCCTTCAGTGCCTCCTGGATTTATCACCCTATAAAGAATGAGAAGCCTCAGGAAACAAAATGGGGGAGAAGACAAAGCAGGTTAAGTTGAACTGAGATGAAAGAGGATTCTCGTCTTGTCCTCTGGCAAATAGATTTCCATTGTCTTTCCATAGCTGAGGTGGTAATGAAAAACTCCTGCAATGGAACAGCTAGATGTCCTGTTCTTTGTCTGCCTTTGGGTGACATCATGGGCTAAGAAGAACTTTGCTGTCACTTCATAGAAGGAATTAAAAGAAGCTGGTTTTCCCCAAAGCTTGTTACTCATAATAACTTCAGACCAACAGAATGAATCTGTCGTAGGTTAAACAATAGATGTTGCCTATAACAACAGTACGACTGGATAGTGCATGAGCTTTGGAAGTCACTTCAGTTTTATATTTCTTCTTTTCTTGGCATTATTTGGTAGCAATTCTGAGTGTTCAGCTGCTTTCACGTTTAACAGATTTATTCTGTGCCATACTGCAGGAGCTCTTTTTTTGACTGTTAGTATATGTTTACTCTATTTGTGTTGGGGAAGAAATTATCCAAACATATTCCTTTAGGGACAGGGTTGACCTTTGTCATTTTGCTTTGTTGGGATTTATTTGTGGTGAGGGAAAACAAACAAACAACCCTCCCTGCCCATCCCAAACAAAAGCAAAAATCAGTCTTTTGATCGTTATGTATTCCTTTAAACAAACTGTCTAATCTCTTGCCAATAGCCTTTAGCTGGTTTAGCTTTTAGTCTCAAAAGATGTTTTAGTGAGAAATACCAGTTTTACTTTTTGGTAAAAATGCCCACATTGGGGGAAAAACTGCAGTGCAATAGCACGTTAATACATAAGCTTATGCAATATAGCAAATTCTACAGACTAAAGCTCTAGTCTAGCAAATTTTTATTTGTTGATATGTCATATAAGAAAATAAATTTTAAAAGTTTGCAGAAGATTTTTATTTCCTCTGTGCTTCTCTCAGAAAACAAAAGGAAACAGCTAAGCCTGTGGATGTGTATCTTTTGAGTTTTATTTCTTCTAATCATTCCTCTGGAGCCAGTCTTTCATGAAGTTA
This sequence comes from Aythya ferina, assembly GCF_964211825.1. Taxonomy (NCBI): domain Eukaryota; kingdom Metazoa; phylum Chordata; class Aves; order Anseriformes; family Anatidae; genus Aythya; species Aythya ferina. The sequence goes on along the minus strand of NC_140297.1, from coordinate 90,682,786 downwards.
GTACCAGAGCCTCTCAGTATCCAAGTCCTCAGTGTCAGCAACATGCTTTCATTTCTGGCCATTTTTAGGGTATCTTTGGTGCTTCCACGTCTTCAAAACTGTGTATCTGCAGAGGTGCCTGGAGGTCACTAGCATGTTTTAAGGTAACTAGGATCTCTAGCTACCTTCTGTGATTATGATTTAAAGAAAAAACAACAATGACAAAAAACAGCCCTCTTCTCTGTATTTTCTGTTAAAACAAGTCTCCTGTAATGATTACATTGCCCTTGGGGGGGTTTCTGGAGATTTACCCATCTGGAATACTTTGTTGCTTGCACTTTTTTTTCTACAGGTGAGTTTTTTTTTTTTTTTTTTTTTTTTTAAGCCTATACCAAAATGCCCTTCAACAACAATTCCTTGGGCACTTCAGATGTTGTTTTGGCCAAACAATCTGCTTGTATAAAACTATCATTTGATATGAAATCTGAACCATATTTTTGAACCATATTCTGAACACTATTAGCACTAACACTATCATCAGATACTCCTTAGTGAGCTGAGTAGCTAGATTGCACTGGATTGTAATAAATGAGCAGTATTGCTTTGTGCTGTATTTGTTTATATAAGCATAAACTGCATTTTGGCTTTCTGAGTTCATTCTTACAGACACTAGATAGTTGGATCTGCATATTTGAGAACTGTTTGTTGTATTTGTCAACTGTGAAAAGCAATTATTATATTGTTAGTACTGATGTAGAAAATCAGTATTGATTTATGTTAGGTCTGTTGCTACAATTTTTCCAATGTGAGCACCTCTCTCTTTGTCTTGAAGATAATTCATAGGGACTGCAGAATCCCCTAGGGTTCCTGGAGGAACTGAAATCCCCAAACAGGTATTCCTTGCTTTGTTCGAGGCAGTAACTGGTAAAATAAATAGCTATTGAACTTTCAATTACAGGTTCTCAAAACACTGTAGTAGTCAACAATTAGCATGTAAGGTCAGTGGAAATTTATCTGAAATGTTTCAGAACTCGTCAGGCCTGGAGAACCAGGACTTGAACAACGTGAACCACTACAGCTGCTTAACACTAGGTTGTGATAATGACCAAAGGTGTTAAGGGCCTGACCTGACAGGGGTAGTGCTGGGGGCTGAGCTGGGCTGGGAGAACAGAGGGATGCCCTCTGTTCTTGTGGGACAGGAGGTTTCTCTGTATCCTCTGGGGTTTTCTAGATCTTGGAGAAGACTCACACCTCAGGCCATAATTTCTCCAGAAAGGAAACATAGGGTAGCAACTCAGCAACAGTGAACTGATGTTCAAGGACTGAAGCTGACATGACTGTCTGTCTTCTTTGGATGTGGTAGCACAAAGCAGGTAAGGACAAGATATTGATTAGCAGTGCACCTCTTTGCAAGATGAACTCTCCTCAAGAAATAGTCTTGTCTAGTTCAAGAATTTTTCATAATTCCAAAGAAGATGTGAGGGGGTTACCTAGAAGACTTGCACTTATTTTAGGTGTGTTGAAGTAACAGCATAGGCTGAAGGCATGTAGTATGACACTTGTTAATACTTGCTGAATTGCAGCTTAAGGAATGCATGATGATTAAAGGTGGTAGGGTATTTTTTGGGGGGGGGGGGTCGAGGGGGAACAAAACAATCAATGCTTCAGCTCGAGGAATCTCAAAATTCAAATCAGACGAAAAGCAAAATCAATGACTTCCTTATATCTTTATATACCACTGCATATAGAATATCGCAAGCAAGAAGGTGGCCCTGCTAATCTGAAGACAACAGAACAAATAAAACAAATTTATTTAGAACAGTAAAAATAAAACATGCCAAATAGTATCTGTTGTCCGTTTTGAAAAACAGCAGTCTATCTAAGTGATGCTCTTTGATAGCGAACTAAATTCCCACAGCAAAAATATGTATACATTTGCTAGAAAAGGATTTTAAAAGTTCTGTCAAACTTCATTTTCATTTTAATTCCAAACAAAAGTTATTAAGTTTTTCCCAACCTCAAGATTTTGACAGTTAAACACACTTGTGATCTGCTTACATAGCAAATACTTAATGTTTTGTGTTTGGATGCCTGTGGCTATATTGCCTGCAGCATTTTATTACTATCTGCTGGTTTTGTTATAGGAAGGAGAAGGTTATGATCATTCTAAAAGTGTTTACACCGGGGGGGAAAAACCCTCAGTAACAGAAGTGTTTTGGTAAGCTCTTGGAAGTTAAACAAGAACCAGTGACGTAAAACTGAAGCTGAATGAATACAGGTAAAAAGGAAATAATGAAATGATGAACTCTTGGAAAAATTTGAAGATTTAAGAAAGCTTCTTGTCATCCCAATTTACAGTTTTTGCTAAACAAACAAAAGGCACAGACTAGAATGAAAATTAATTTAGGGGGAACCATTCACCTAGTTGTGCAGGGTATGTGTGTGTCCTCCTCGTTGGATAGGAGGAAGTCTATTATGGTGATGGAGTTTGAGATTTGTAGTGCTGATTATATTCATCGTCCTAACATGTATAAAGTAGCATGAAGGTGAGTAGAGCAAAAATGAGTGAATCTTTATTATGGATTGCAAAGATCCTACCTTCTTAACCTTTAGCTCGCAGATGAAAGCTGGGAACTCAGTGTAGCTGAGGCCACCCATTTAGCTACTGTTTTATAGTGCTGTAATTCTTCAGTGATGTTTGCTATCATCACTAGGTTAAGAGTGATCCCCTCTGCACAAGGGATGTCAGTAAATCTTATGACAGGAATGAAGTCTTCGCTGTTTCCCCTTCACTCTCCCTGCCCCCTTCTTCTTAGAAGCACTCTAAGCAGTGTTTTCCTATAGTTCTGCTGAACAGCTCCCCAGAGAAAGATGCAGATTCAAATAAAACACTTCTGTGTTGTTTTTTCCCCATTTTGTTTGATCTGTAATAAATTCCGGTTTTATGCAACATGACTAGAATAGTGCTACTCAGTTTTTATTGGAGTCAGAACAACACAAACTTAAATGTGAAAGCTGTGTGTAGATTACAGAAATGCTTTGCACTTTATAAAATATTGAAAACTTTAATAAGACCTTTTCAAAATTATTTGTACCTTTTCTCCTCTATTTTTGTTTAATATATCTGTTGGCAGAATATGCTTATCTCAAATAAAGTTCAATGTCTGAACACAATGGTAAACAGTCATTTCTGTAGGAAATGATGAGCAATTGAGTTTTTAGTTGTCTAAAAATATTAATATTTATCCAAGTATAAAGGAATATTTCTTTGGGAAAAGTGTATTAGTTTTTCCTTTTCTTTAAACAAGGTAACAGCAGCTCTATGATCTGAAATGGTCTTTTGCAATAATGCATTTAATGAAATTATATCTGCTAATATTGGCAAAAGCCTAAGTAGAACTAAAACAACTGAACTGTTTTGAGCTTTACTATAAGTAAGGATTCTTACCTGACTTGATAGTTTAGTTAATTGAAGTAAACCCAGTCCTGTACCATACAAAGACCAAAGTAAAGTATTAGCCTTTTTTTGCTTATAAGCATCTGAGCAGGTTTTTTCATCCCCCCCCCCCACCGCTCCCCACTTGTTACCAAGTAACAGCCAGCAAAGCCCTTGGAATTCGAGAAGTGTTTGGGCAATGATTTTTAGATATATGGTTTAACTCATAGATTGATTGCCCTGTGTGGAGTCAGGAGTCGGACTTGGTGTTTCATGTGGGTCCCTTCCAACTCAGGATTTTCTGTAACTAAACAGAAGGGTGCTGGGTTTGGTTTGGCTTAAGATGTTTTCTTTTCTTAGTTTTCCTTTTTGTAACTCATCTCTTGAGGGTGTCAGTAATATCTACTTATTTCCATTAGGATTTTGGGAGAACTGAAGAAGCAAAAATTCCTACCAGCATCAGTGTGAAAATGTTTCTTTAAATGACCATTAGTCGCTGTTCCAATCAGCCTTTTCTTCCCACCGTGTTATGCAGTAGGACATTCAGTCTTTGCAGGCTCTTCTGGAGATTTCTTCTGTGCTTTTTTCTTTCTTTTTTTTTTTTTTTTTTTAAATTAACAATTCTTCTTTGATCACAATGGAACAAACTCCCCTGTGCTTTACTGCATGTGGAACACTTAAAAGGAGGAGGTACTGGGAAGTGGTACAGTGTGCTTTTTTAAAAAAATAAAAAATCTGTGGGTTCTGTGGTTTTGTTGCTTTTGTGTTTTTATTTTACAGGAGTAATTCCAGTGTCTGAGATCCTTAGGCAGAAAGCCCCTAAAACCCTTAAAGCAACCCTCCCACTGTGTTGTACACAGTCACCTCTGATCCGGTAGAAATTCTTGCTGCTGTGACCAAAGTATATCTCTAAGCCTATCACTAAGCAACTGTACTATATGGTGAAAAGTCAGTCCTCCACTTACATCCCTCATCCTTTCTTTCCCCTGGAGTCTTTGAAGTCCAGGTGTCTTAGTTCTAATGCTTCTGCTGCCCCAGAAGACTGTGCCAACTCCCAAAATGAATTATAAAATCAAAAGATTCTTCTGCATCAGCTTTTCTCCATTATAGTATTACAACATCAGTAAGTCCTGCCTCACATCATTGCTGTGGTGATCTTGTGAAGAGTTTGGCATGACAAGATCATAGAGTGGAGCAACCAAGACCATGACAGGAAGCTGGGGGAAAAAGTTGTTAATTGTTTGTATATGGAGCTTCACTTAATACCTCTGTGCCAGGATCTGCGCTACTTGTGTATCTTTAAAATCTTAGATGTTCTACCACTTTATAAGCTTAATAAAAATCAACACTGTGAAGTCATTTTGGAGTCTGATGTGTCATTATGGGGAGATTCAGAATAAAGATATTATAAATCTTTGAAACAGCCATAAATATCCACTACCTCTTCAGTTTTATATCATGTGGATCTCCTTGCCTTGGCAGTTACTTTCTAGAGGTATGTAAATGATGCCACAGAAGACACATTTTCTATTAAACGCACAATGGAAGAGTGCAGTGTTAATAACAGTGGTTTCTTGCCCATCTCACATGAGGACTGCAGCAGACCTACCTGTTCAGCAGCCATAAGCAGATTTATCTCTGTGTTGTGGGAGTGATAAAAGCCTGTAGCATCTCTGTAAATCTTTACCAGCTTTGTCACAAGCAGATCACTGAAGAGAGCAAAGTCTGCTTTCCCACAGTACAGGGTAGTGAGCTTACTGTGTTCCCTCCTCAGGATCCTAAACTGCAGCCAAGGCTGCCCTTGAGTTTCAGGTGTTGAGGAGAATGAGGTCCAGCACAGCATCTTCCCTCGTTGGCTCCTCCATCGCTTGGAGAAGGAATTTATCATCAATGCACTCCAGGAACCTCCTGTATTGCCTTTGCCCTGCTGTGCTGTCCCTTCAACAGATAATTGGTGTGTTTGAAGTCCTCCATGAAGACCATGGCTTGTGAACATGATGCTGCTTCTGTCTGTCTATAGGGGGCTTTATCTACTTGGTCTTCTTGATCTGCTGGCCTACAAGCCTCCCACTATAACACCACCTGTCCCTCTCCTCCTTTTCTTCCTGATCTATAAGCTCCTCACCCATCCCCAGGCAGAGCTCCACGCACTCTAGCTGCTCATTGACACAGAGAGTGATGCCCTCTTCTCATCTCCCCAGCCTGTCCTTCCTAAGTTAGCCTGTATCCTCCCATTCCAACACCCCAGTCATGGGAGCAGTCCCAACACATCCCGTAATGCCAGGGAGGTCATAGCCATGCAGGTGTGTGTACATCTCTACTTCCTCTTGTTTTTTCCCCATGCTATGTGTGTTTTTTATCAAAAGCTCTTTAGCTAAAGCTCGGGTAGCCTGCTTTGACTAATTGTACAAAATAAGCGCAGTTAGTGTGTGCTTAGCTATATGCTGACAAACATATAAATAGTAAGGAATATTTTACAGGGTTGTTCTAAGTAAAAGTTTAGGCTAAGCCAAAATGAAGTTGACTAGAGAGATGCTTTCAGAGGCAGCTACATCTCTGTTTCAGACGTGTTTTTCTCAAGAGTAGCAGGCTTACATGTGCTGCCCTCACCTCTGAAAGAACTGGTGACCCCTGCTGAACTGAGTGTTTTTTTTGCCACCACTCAGAAGTTTTTGATAGAATATTCATGTTTTGGCTAAAAATAACTGATCTTTCATTATTGTATGAAAGTTCACTTTTCTTATCTATTGGATAGTTAGATGCCTCAGAGAGTGAAATGTGGCAAATTCTTAAAATGGTTCTGACTGACTGACAGTGACAGTGCTTTAAATGTTGTTTTTCATGGATTTATAGCAAAGCAGACCAGGACCCTAACATGAGCCACTGCATTGCTGAGAGCTTCACCCTTCCTCTCACGTGTACATTTTTTTTCAAGGGGGTAGGTGATAGTCTGGTGCAACCATTATTTTTTAATTCAGTATTTGTTCTAATAAAGTGGCCGTGATATCCCTGTTCAGGTAATGCAGCTATAATGTAAACAGAGTAAGGTGTTTGGACGTGGACCTAACAATGTCTCTGCTAGAACATGCATGCAATAATGTTCCTCTTATTTATTTATGTTACTGCCCTGCATATCATATCAGTTTTATAGGCAGGCTAGTTGGCTCTATATGGTCTGTTGGCGTTTTTATGGGGAGTTATATTGCATGACTGTGGGAACTGTTATGAATTCTCGTGTATTACCTTCTGAAAGAGGTACCATTACTTATGCCAAGTTAGCTTCCTTTGTAGTCTGGGTACATTCCTTAGTGACTAGAGAGCTAATGATTTAATGATCATTTTATAATTTTAAAAAGGGACGAGTGTATTTGCTATAAGGAAAGTAGTGGTTGCCTTTTTGTCATCCTGTCTTGTCTCAGTTCTTCACCGAAAGTTTACCAGAGACACTGAATCATACTTATGCCAAAGGAACTGCATATCTAACTTTAATTTCTGGAGGTCTTCTGTGAAAATAGTTCATTCTTAATGATTTGGAAAAGGAGCCAAGTGAATCTAGTTAAAAGATGCTTCCCAGTCTGCCTGCAGGTTAGCAGTCTTTGTAAAGCCAGCCTTAAATAGCAGCCTAAACACAATGTTCCAGCTACTGCTGTTGCTGCATCTGGAAGATGTTCTGTAGACAGCTTGGAATTTGTTACTGAAAATCACTTAATCATTGCTGCTAATCTTTGTGTCATCAGAATAACTACAGCAGAAATTGTGTTAAGACAAGCTAATGGATATATTTGTTCTTGCATCTTTGTACTTACTACTTGCTTTTGGTCTTTTGGAGCCTGAGACTGAAAAGGGGGTAAGTGGCTTGTGGAACCACCCACAAAAAAAAAAAACAAAAAGCCCCCTACTAAGTACTCCCAAGCTATAATCAGAGTTGTAAGGAGGTTTGCAGTTACTGTGCTGGTTGGGTTCATTGCAAGGTGCAGAAGTAGTTTTTCATGTGTTTGGTAGTACTTGGGGATGGGAGGAAGATAACACCATCCCATTCTCTGTTGGTATGAACAAATTAGATGTGTGGGTATGGCATACACATACATGCTTGTTCTTGAAATTTATCACTGCTACCTGGAAAACTGTAAATCTGGTCGTGACATTTGCTTGAGGGAGGGACTTCAGGTATGTAGGAAGATTGTGGTGACATTTCTTCCAAATTCGTTGGCACAAGAGATAGAGCTGAGGTCTGGTTAAGAGCAGCATGACTTCTCTGCTCCATCTCCCCAAACGTATGGGCATGGCTGAATGAGATGGTAACGTTGCTTCTCTACATACTGTTTGAAGCTGTTTGGCAACCTTTTATGAATCCACTGACCTGTTGAGATGGGCAGGACTTAGGGTCATTCTTCTGATAGTAGTTTTTCTGTTATTTGCCTACTCTGTCATTTTTGCTTATGCAGTGAGTTTTCCCTGGGTATTCTGAAGGCTGAAATCCTACTTCTGTAACTTTCTAACTTGTGCAATAAAACTTTTGAAGGCTTAGCCTGAAAATGTCACTTTTCTGCTTGAGAAACCTTGTTTTTGGAATATCCAACACTGGTGTGTAGCAGAAGGATTTATGCTTGAAGATAGAGGTAATTACTGAGGCATGGTGAAGTACCTTTACTTAAAAATTCATTTTTATTTTTTTTTTCAGGGAAAGAAAAGAAACAGTGCAAGTAAATGAAGTGAGGAATGTTTGTGAACTAAATGTGATATAAAGAAATGAATTTCTGACTCAGCAGCTTGAATTGCTGGAAGTGTTTCTATATGAGAACCAAATGCCAGAGATGACCTTGTCAATAATGAGTCCTAGCTATAAACACTCTCATATATATATTTGGAGCATGGTGTATTCTTCAAAAGAGTTGAACTAATCAGTAAGCAAGTGCACTCCTTTAAAGATTGTATGTGCTAGTGTAGGTTTATTCTCCTTCTCAAAGGCAAGAAGGAAATAGCAAATGGCCTCTGAGATAATTTTAAGAGTTACCTAGCTGTTCATTTGATTTCCACTTCATGAAAACTTATGTTGTCTTTGCTACTTGTCTATGATGTATCAACCCATTGGTTTTACTGGTCGATTCAAAAGACAAAGTGAAGTCTTGGCCATCCGCCTAGAGGGAGAAGCATTGGGAAGGTTATGAACTATGTTTGGCTCTTGCTTTGTTGACCAATTCTCACTATGTGCTTTGGTGCTTATTGCTGCCACTTTGGGTACAATGCCATCATGGCAGCAGTTTCATTTAGTACTTCTCAGGAGTTCTTTAGTAACATAACTGGGATCAACTATAGCAGTTATTTTACTGTATTCTTGGAAAAGATTTGGACAAATTGGCTCACAATATATGTACTAATGGTGTAGTTTAGCTGGTCTTCTAATCTGTCACTTTTGATTGTAAGTGAGGGAAGAAGTAAATTTTCACTGGGAGATTTAAAATGAGACTGACTTTTTTGTTACCTGAAGGGAAAGGGGAGTTCTTCATTCTATTTCTGTCCAACAATTTTGTCCCTAAATGTAAGAAAATGAGTGCTTGATTAGCTCTTCTCTATCTCTCTCTCTCTCTCTTTTTTTTTTTTTTTCTTTTTTTTCCCACCCCAAATAAAAGGTTAATCAATAAACATATATCCTTTAACTGGACATTATTTTTTTCCCCAACTTGTTTCAGTCAGTGTTCTCTCAGTCTCCAAGTTGTTCTCCTCAAATTCAGTATGGGTGCTCAAATCATTGGCAGTGCTGGATGAAATCAATAACTCATTATTCTCCTGTTTTTAAGGGCACCTACATCTTGCTGAGAGATCAATTTTTCAAATATGAAATCTGAGTGGAAATGATGATTGGTGTACAAAACGTGTTAGGTTGGTGGTGAAGATTTTGATAAGAAGAAAAATAATCACTTCCAAACACAAGGAGATGCCGAGGCAGAGTTGTTCCCGAATGATGCAAGAGGAACGTATATGCTATTACATGTCACAACATGGTCAGGCACAATAAATTCACTGATGTCTTATTGCTTTTGGTTAGAAGTGCATCATATCTTATCTTAAGTGTTGAAAGAAAAACTTAACTTTCTCCTCAGGATTTGAGAAAACTATCTCAACTTTCCTTGCTTAATTGCTGTAGTATATTAATGCTGTCTTCATTTTTGCTATTTCTTGGCAAAATGATACCTGAATGCTTATGAGACCACACTAATGAAAATCCTTTTTGAAAGAATAGGTTGATTCAGGAAGAAGAGGTGGAATTATGAGTCATTCTAAGTTTTCAGGGGGCAACTTCTTGTTAGAGAACTTTGTCTGCTGCAATGAGTCTTGACATCTGGAATCTGACTTTGTTTAAAATAGTTATTCTAGCCTCCATGATGTTGAAGAAAAATTCGCAAATTTGATCTAAATGCCTTTAGGTGAGACATTTAGGTGAACATTCAGCCAGTTCTAAGTCCAGGTGAATAATTTGTACCTGTGTCTCCTGTGTACTGGGGAAGCCCAGGCATGGACACAACCCTCCAGATGCAACCTCACTACTGCTGAGCAGAAGGAAAGAACCACCCTTGACCTGCTGTCAAAACTCTTTTAATGCAGCCCAGTTAGCTGCTGGCCTGCTTTGATATGAGGGTGCATTGTTGGTTCACAGTCAGCTTGTTGTCCACCAAGGTCCTTTTCTACAGAGCTACTTTTCAGTCAGTTGGTCCATGGCATGTAATATTACATGGGGTTATTGCAACCCAAGTTACGAAGGGAAATTCTACTTCCTTTTAATAAACTTTGAGTTTCCTTTCTGCCCATTTCTCCAGCCTATCCAGGTCCCACCAAATTAGCAGCATATCCATCTAGTGTATCACCCACTCCTCTTGTTTTTTATGTCATCTGCAAACTTGCTGAGGGCATACTCTGCCCCATCACCCAGATCAATAATGAAGATGTTGAACTGTATTTACCCCAGTATCAACCCTCGAGGTACACCAAGAGTAACTGGCCTCTAACCAGACTTGGTGCCAGTGATCACAGCCCTCAGGGCTCAGCAGTCCAGTCAGTTTTCATTCCACCTCACTATCCACTTACCTAACCCATGCTCTGTTGGCTTGCTTGTGGTGATGATCAAGCTGATGAGTGTGAAAGCCGTGGCTTGGCCGTTTGTATATTCCTTCTTAAATTTGTCTGGAATGACTGAAAACTAGGTGGTTAAGTGGTTAAGGAGGAAGGAGTGTTGTAAAAGCTATAGCACAGAGCATTTAGCTGTGGTTTACAATCCTCTCCAAGTATGTGCCCAATGGTCATATAAAAGTAGAAGAGTCATGTATGGCTGAGTAGTTCTTAAGGAAAAACAAATGAAATTGAAAAATAAAAATCAGAGTGTTATTGAGCAAGGCCTTAGAAAGAATTAAATTTAACTGTGTTCAAATTTGAAATAAGGAGAGACAATAGTCATTTTAACCTGTTCCAGTAATGATCTTACTACCCTTTTGGGAAGGAGCAAGACTTGGCAATAAGAATTTGAGATTAAATGGGGGAGATTCTTTAGATACTTTTCTTTCTCTCTCTCTCTTTCTCTCTCTTTTTCTCTCTCTCCTTCCTTCCTTCCTTCCTTCCTTCCTTCCTTCCTTCCTTCCTTCCTTCCTTCCTTCCTTCCTTCCTTCCTTCCTTCCTTCCTTCCTTCCTTCCTTCCATTATTCATTTTCTCCTCGTCTCGTCTCGTCTCGTCTCGTCTCGTCTCGTCTCGTCTCGTCTCTTCTCTTCTCTTCTCTTCTCTTCTCTTCTCTTCTCTTCTCTTCTCTTCTCTTCTCTTCTCTTCTCTTCTCTTCTCTTCTCTTCTCTTCTCTTCTCTTCTCTTCTCTTCTCCTCTCTTCTCCTCTCTTCTCCTCTCTTCTCCTCTCTTCTCCTCTCTTCTCCTCTCTTCTCCTCTCTTCTCCTCTCTTCTCCTCTCTTCTCCTCTCTTCTCCTCTCTTCTCCTCTCTTCTCCTCTCTTCTCCTCTCTTCTCCTCTCTTCTCCTCTCTTCTCCTCTCTTCTCTCTTCTCTTCTCTTCTCTTCTCTTCTCTTCTCTTCTCTTCTCTTCTCTTCTCTTCTCTTCTCTTCTCTTCTCTTCTCTTCTCTTCTCTTCTCTTCTCTTCTCTTTTTCTTCTTTTTCTTTTCTTTTTTCCTTTTTTTTTTTCTTTTTTCTTTCCTGTTACTTTCATATGCTGTTATTTTCTCTGTCTTTTCTAGGAAGAAAATGCACTAAATGAGTCAGGTGGCTGTACGAAGAGCTTGGACATGTCTCTTGCATCCTAAATGTGGTGTGAAACACCTTAATTACACTTCAGTGTCTTAATACTCTGCTGTACCAGATCCAAAACCCAAATTCTGACGTGCTTTCTTGCTAAAATGAAGAATCTGTGTCTCAGGACTTGGACCAGTAAGAGTTGTTTGTGTCTTAAAGTTGTACAGAACTCAATGGTTAGCAACTGGTTAAAAATGCTGGCTTGAGTAACTGGTCCTTTCAGCAGTACTTTATGCTTCATGAAATACGTAACATCTGAATTTAAAGCTTGTTACTTTTTTATTATTATTTTTTTTAAACTTCCTGGTTTATACCCAAACAAGTCACTTCAAAGTATACAAACAAACATATTACTTATGTTTACATTAGGGTGTGTTTCTTCCATTCTGTAGTTTAGCTGAGAAGACGCTTCAAGTAAAAAAATAGATTGTATTGCATTTTAAAACTGTTTGCAGAACTTGCCCCTTGTTTCTGTGTCATGTGAAAACAAACAGAGATGAATTCATTCATTTCACACAGTGAATAATTTTGTATCATTATTTATATAATTTCTCTAACAACTCAGTCTTGATTTCAGTGTATGTAGTTATTGGTAGATACCTCCAAAATAACCTAGATGAGTCATTATCAGTCTCTGTTTGGTTTGTGTTGTGTTGTTGATTTTTTCTCTCTCTGATTCTCTGTGCTATTCTTGTGGTGTTGTCATTTTGGCTTTTGCAGAAAAGAGGAATGCTACACTATCCTCCTAATGAGAGTGAATAAGCATTCATTCTAAAAATATGTAAGACTTTTGGGATTTGCAAATGGTGTTTATGGATAATTTGTTACTACATTTGCTCCTGAATAACAACAAATAAAAGGCTCAATGAATCACAGAATAAATATGCTAGGTAATATTTTGTGACTTGAACGCTGTTTCCCGGTCAGCTTTGTCAGCTGGTTTTGACTTTCAAAAAGCTGTGATATAGCTGTCTTCTGCAAGGACAAGATATTGAAACACCTAAAGGAAAATACTTCCAAAACTTGTCTTATTTCTGGCAATACATTTAAGCCATGCTTTTCTGTTCACCGGTACTTTCCTTTGTATCCATTTATTTTTTAGAACAGCAGCTGCTTGTATTGCACTAGTTCTGCCAAAAATCTCAGTTCAATACTCCTGCGTAATACAGGATTTTCCAGAAAGCTTATCCAGAAATGCTGTGGCATATTTTAACCTACAACTTAAACATCTTTGTACCTCCCCACTAGTATATCACTGAATAGCTGTAAAGTTACCTAACCTGTGACAGTGTTAGAATTTGCAGGCTTTCAAACAGCCTCCTCTTTCTCCCTCTTTTCTTATACAGCATATTGCAGCCCATGCAAATGATTATGAATCCTGTTTTAATATCATTTGACTGGCCATCTTGGGCATTCATAGAATCATCATTTAGTTTGGAAAAGATATTGAATGCTGTTTCTTCCCCAGATATCCAAAATTACTCTGGTTTTTCACCTTACTCCTAAGTAGGGGGTGTAGAGCTGTTCCCCATAACTACTTTTGTTTGTATTTGAGAGCTAGGAGACATAGGAACTGAGTTCATACTAAGAATAACGATAATGCTTGTCTTGATTGTGCATTATGGAGGAGAGAAAGAAGGAATTTCTTGTTTTCTCTGGGGAGAATTTGTCATTGGAGTGTAGACTCTGTCCTGATGCTATATTGGTAGCAGCATAGGTTTGGAAAAAAGCTCTCTTCAAAGTAATGGTGTGGTGCTGCTCAAACCACCTCTGCCTCGGGTCAGCAAACAGGACGATATTATCTAGATGTCAGTACCTGAACTGCCACCATTTAAACAAGAGAAAAAAATCTTTATTTTCCCATATAACGTAATTGTTCCAAGCATATCTGGAGTGACGAACCAAGGAGGCAATTCATGTCAGAGCATCCATGGAGGGTTTTAATTGCTGTTCCAGCCCACATGAGTCCCTGTGGTTGGTTGTCCTCAGCATGGGATGTGGATTAGGACTGCAGCACAGACAGCTCTGTTTTGCTTTGTTGCTACTTACTTCCTAAAATTCAGAGATAGCACAGCATCCTTTTTTTTCTTTTTCTTTTCCTTTTTTTTTTTTTTTTTCCCTGTTCCTTGATAACTAAAATTGTTTTGATCATAATTGATTCTGAACTAGACTGGACTGTTCCCTGGGTAAAATTAATTTATATATCTTTGAACTTACTAGTCCTGTGATCGTAAGATCAATGACAGCTCTCTAAACACTCACACAAAACGTGTTATAAAAAAAAAGGTATTCTATTGTCACAGCAGCATCAGCAACCCCTTGAAACAGCATTTAAAGAGGTCTTGTAAAGAGATGTAAGTGGGTATATTTGACAACTATTTTTTTTCCTCGGAAATACTTCTGCGGAAAGTTGAAGTCTCCCAGGCAGCTCTCAAGAGGGCCAGTTCTGTGTCGTTCTATTTTAGGCTGCTACTGCTTGGGAAACAGTTTTCTGTTTTGCAGGTATTCTATGTGTAGACAGACAGAATATCTAGGCCTCAGTGCTAAGGAGTACATTTCTAAAGGTTTCATCCCTAAAATGTTTGAAAGAATCTAATGTCACTTTTCTATCTTAAAAAGAATGGAGTAAGTTTTCTTGGCAGGGGAAAAACTCCACATTTAAAAGAGGATTTTTTTTTTTAACATTTTATTGTGGTAGAACACAATAACAGAGCTGTTCTCCACAATATATCTGCTTAAATGCAGTCTTTGTTTTAATCACTTTGTTTTGAAAGCTGGGTAGAGGTATGACCAAGTAAGAGCACAGAAATAGAGAATAGATATTTAGTATGCAAATATACAAAAGCCCACTATTCCTTAAGGACCAGAAGTACACTGTTGTTGACTTGAGCCACCAAGCAAGAGTGGTGGAAAAGATAGATGCTCTGTAAGTAGTTGGTTGCATCTTATCAGGTTACTTGTATGTGTTTACTGAAGCTTACTTGAAAGAATAAAAACTCAATTTATACCTCCCTGTGTGCAGATGCAATGAATATGCAAAATAGGTTGGCGTTTCCTTTCCTTGTGGTTCTGTACTAATTCTCTAATCCTTGGCAAAGGTTAATTGTCCCTTGAGATACTTCTGAGGGCAAACATTTTAGTTTTCAAAAGGTGTGATTGTCCCAAATCTTAAGTATTTAAGAAACTGATACCTCCAGGAATAAAAACGTCTCCCCTGATTTAACAAGGGAAGCTGGATATCATGGAGTTTTATCAGGATGCTACATTTCTTTTTCTGGGAACGGAATGTTTGTTTCCAACAATATGCAGTTATGGGCTCAGTACTAGTAACCCTTTTTTTATTATCTGTAAGGAAGATAAATTGGTTTGCTGACAGATTTCACAGTCCCTTGCCTTTTGCTTTTGTCAGTATAACCTGTGGTGTTGAAGGGGAAGTCACTATGGAAGCATTTGCCAAAACATTGATGGCAGATACTTCTACAAACTTGTTTTTTCCAAAATGATGTGAAAGGATGAATCTGCTCACAAAAATATTTAAGTAAAAACAAAACAGAACAAAAACAAACAAAAAAGCTCTAATCAAATATGTGTACCAATACAACATGCCATAAAATATGATAGCTTTGGCTTTCTATTGTTGTTACAAGTTGGTCACTGGAAAGCAGTATCTTTTTGTGAAAGTGGCATCATGAGAGCAGGCATTTTGTGATTAGAAAGACCATCAGAAAAACAGATGCCTTAAATTCTTGGTTTATTATTGACACTATTCTTTCCTCTCTCAAAGAGAAAATCATTTTTTTTTTTCTTTTTTCATACTGTCATTCTCAAATCTCCATATATATTGCCAAGGGTAGCCAAACACCTTGGCGTGAAGACTCAGAGATATTCCTCTGCTCCAAATCTGTGGGATGTTTCTAGACTCAGGAAGTTGTGAGGCTGAGCATATACTTCCAGTTTGTGCATTCACACAACATAGGCACAACTGTCTGCACATAGATTAAAATGGGCAGGAGAAAAACACCCTTACAGGCATCTACAGAAACGCAAACTGCATCCACATAAAATGTGAACAAAACTAACGGCCTGGCCTGACCCTTGTCTCTAGCTAGTCAGGTTTAAATTATGCTAGTGGAATACACAAAGACCTCCACCCAGCTCACAGGAATGGTATTACTAATGGGATTACCTGGATACTGCTGGTTTAGGAAGGTTTGCCTCTCAAAAGAACCCCTACTCTCCCCTCCGACTTGCAACAGAGTTTTGGATTTTTCTTGCACGATTTCCTCTTAACCATCTCTGAAACCCAGCTATACCTTATGGTGCTCTCTAACTTTTTTTTAGCTGCTCAGTCACACGTTTATGTTTGGCAATTTCTTATGTCACCTTCAGTAGTTTCTCATATACTGTTAGCAAACATTTGAGGTAGGAACTAGTCAGATTAGCCTTCAAGCTTAAGGTTTTTTTTTTTTTTTTTTCTCTGACTTTTGTTTGTGCTCACCTTTAGTATGATCCAAATTTGGGTTTAAGTGCAGGTGGTTGTAAGTTGAGAAACACATCCTATCTGATCTGCACTGTTGTCATGCATCAAGGAAGTACTGTGTGTGTTACTCAAATTTTTGGTCTATGAACTTATTTCATGTATGCTTATGAGGTTTACTGTGTCAAGCTGCCTGTCAAGCATTTAATTGACCATGAAGGAATGTCATGATTACAAAAATAATGAAGTCCAACTGCAAATCATTGGATGGATCATTATAACCAAGTATAGTACTTATTTTATTGATGAACTGCTGGTCTTAATGCTTCAGAGATCTCCAGTTCTCTCTTCCCTTTCCGTCTGTCAGTTTAGCTGAAAGCAGCAATGAAACAGATAATTTGAATTACATTTATTATTATGGTATATAAAATCCATACTTCAGTTTATGGGATCTGGATTTCAGAGAAATAATTATTAAGATATTGAGAAACCCAGATGGTTTCTCAACTGAGTACTGTGTAGTCCTTAAAACTGTTCAGTTTCCTATATCACAAAGTTATACTGGCAAAAATGCAATTGAAGAAAATGATTATTAGAACAAATCAAGAAATTCTGTATACTTTTTTGGTTATGGAGAAAAGGCTTAGGAGGGAGGAAGGAGAGAGAACAATTGGAGTAAATAATCAAAAATCAAGATTTTGTTTAAAAATAGTGCATAATTATGTATTTATTCCAAAAATATGAAAAATCTACATGATGCTTGGTAAGGAAGCAAATTTCTTTCAACAGATGTGAGGATGCTCTTCATCTAAATTGTATAGCATTGTATGACATTGCTTGGCATTCTGTATCTTCCTGTAATTACTGACAGTTGTACTTCCTTGCGGTTTAGAGAAATTTTGTATTTTATTTGTAAAAGTTAACGTATTCTGGTGGTCTTTTCAGTGACCCTAACTTCATGTAAATTTTATGTACTGGATGACAGAAACTTTTTCTCAACATCTAGTTACTTGTCTAGCTAAAGCCTTTGACTAAGTTTGGCAGTAGAACAAGTATGCAGTTATCTGTGAACTTAGGCAAGACTTGACTCCATTCATGGTAAGAAAAAGAACTGTTTTATAGGACGGTTTCCCTCAAATTATTCTCTTATAGCAAATTTAAAAATAAAAATAAAAATCCAATCTTTATGAGGTAACAAACTAAATATGTGCATTTTCTCATTGACTAGTTTTATGTTTCTAAAATTTAAATTTTCAACCCTTTAATTACTTCAGTTCAAATGCATTAGTTCCCTAAGGGCTTTTCTTCCACCTTATGATCTATTTGGAATATTATCAACTTGAGAATGATGAATAAGTGATGTAATAATGATAGATAATCATTAAATATTAATTAAATATCTATACTTAGCTTTCATTTCAATAGCTTTAGCTGCCTACCTTTTCATAGCAATAAAATATAACCTGATACTGGAAATGCAATATATATATTATATATATATACATATATATATATCAATAAGTACAGATTAGTTAGTGCATCAGTTATGCAGATTACTTAGTGGCTCTAAACTCTACTATGATTTTTGTTTATTTGTTTTGTAGTGGACAATAAATCTATGGGTTTATGCTGCGTGAGAGTAGAGAAAGTAGAGAGTAGAGAGTAGAAAAAGGCTTATTTTAGAGTAACGCCAGTTTTGACAATGTGAACCAGGTTTAATTTTGATAAGCTTGAGAACATTTCTGCTATAAGAGAGGTAAATAATTCATTCAAATGATTCTAAGAATATTTAGATTCAAAGATCCACTATGCGACCTCCACTCTTCATCAAGGCAATGCAGATTGGCCACTGAAGAAAGTGCTGGATCCCCATGGGGCCTTGATGAAATACTGCAATTTGAACCTGCTAGTTCATTCAGTAAGAACATTTCAATCTTTCTCATCTCTGAGAGCATTCTCTTTCTCAGTATTCAAGGAAGTGTAATACACAGAGATGTTTGTATTCATTATTCAGGAAAAGAATGTTGATTGCATTATGGGGTTACATCACTGTGTGATTCAGGGTAGATACACGCTTGAGTCTTTTCAGGACACATGTTTTTGAGAGAGTTATCCATTACAAGTGCATTTGGAATGAAGGTATGTGTATTTGTGGAGGCACAGATACTAATAAATAAACCAAGATTTCCATTTGCAGTTGGGTAGGTTAAATGTAGTTCTTCTAAGCAGAACAAAAAGAAGCATCTTTCGGTGAGAGATACTTTCTGCTGGCTTTCCTTCATATCATACCTGTAAGACTTCTCCCTTCCTGGGGGAGAAAGAGCTGGACAATAAGTTTATTCTGTCCCAGCATCTGGATGTCAAAACCTGTTTTGACTCTGTGATTCCTGATCATAATCATCAGAAATGCTTTATGAAAAGCATCAAATGCTTTTGTGAAAAGCATGTGAAAATCATAGCTCTGTGAAAAGATAGATAACCAATGTAGTAACTATAGGCACTATGTTATTATACGAGCAAAACAGTTGTAAGAATTGTATGTATATCCAAAAATTTTACGTTGGACAAACAGAATATCAATGTATTGAGATCACAACATAGAATGAGTGAAGAAAAATATGGAACAAGCCTGTTTTTAGTGCATTTGTGGAAAAAAAAATGCACAGCAGGAATGACTGGAGGTAACATCACATACATAAAATGAAAGCAATTTAAGCCTTGTTTACTTAGTGTACACAAGCAGGTTTGCTGCAAAAAAAAAAATCATATCTAGCTAACTCTGAGGCAGTGAGAATATTTTGTGAGGTGCTAAGCAATACATAAGTATGTTGTGAACTAAGATGAACACTAAAACCAGTTAATGAATTCATACCCTTGATTTAGGAAAGACAGATCTACTCTCATACATAATTATGCAGTAAAAACATTGAATAAACAACAAAGACCGTAAATGTTCTGAAGTTTCTGGAATTGTGAAATAAGTGGCTCTGAGTGCTACAAAGCCTTTAGGTAGGATATAATGAGGAAAAATTGACATACCTGAAGACAAGGATTTTGTATAATATTAAAAAGAAAAATCCCCAAGGAATTTCTAGGAGCTGCTAGACTTTTCCGAAAAATGAAACACTAGTCTTATTAAAACCTTGGCAATGCTCTTATGGGAACAATTATTTGCAGTGAACCTTATGGATCCTGGGTGAAATTTTCTTCACTTGTGTAGCCAGTGCAAAGTTTAGATATCACTTAAACCATTAGGGTCAGTGACCTTTTTTCTTCCATATTACCCATGGTAAGTAGTATAAGTAAGATAACAGCGCTAGCCCCTGAAGGCACGATGTCACCAGTAACCTGTTGGGTTCCTTGTGATGTGTTGGTCACTTGCTATTGTATGGCTATTAGAACTGGCAGAGCCTCTGTAGTATGTATGCGAGGAGCTGACAACCTCTGAAAACTACACGTTATAGGCTTCAGAGGGAACATCAGTAGTTCACAGCCACTGAATCTGCTACCTATGCAGAGATGCAAATTCTACTTTTCTTTTTGAGTACAAAGTTTCTTCGTTTCAATATTCCTACTTCTAGCAGTCCTGCTCGACTCTGTGCAGACAGAGTCTGTGGGGAAGCAAGAAATTACCTTTCACTGTGGATTACTCAAAATCCAGGTGCTAATTTTCAAGGCTGAAGATGTTTTTAACGCTCAGTTGAGATCAAGTGTTTTTAAAGGAGAAACATAAATCATAGAAACACTTTATTGGTTTAAAAGGACAAAAAGACAGTTGAGTATCTCTTAAGAAATATGACATATTGGACAAGCATCTACCATATTTTCTAAGATTTAGCTTTCAGATATTAAAATGGACATACTGCAATAAAAGCTTTTCCTAATTATGGTTTAGTATTGGATCACTATATTCTGAGTATTATATTCTGGGTATGCAAATTGTAAACAGCATTGCTTTGGCCCAATTACCAATTAATTGGACAATAAACGGAGTTGAATGGAGAAGAGTCACTGAGGAGTCAGGAGTCTTAACTGAAAAAAAATATGTATATGGTGAGACGAACATGAAGAATGTAACACCTCATTGCTGGTGTTGCAGTTAATACTGATGATTTAGTTAGTTGTATTATTAGCCAAAACTGATGGCACTTATTCCAGGGTCTAATTTAACTTGCAGTTGTATTGAATAGGAGATTTCTTGAAACCCGATTTTGATCTGGAGGCTTTAATGTTTATATCATGTAGGTTTATCAACATGGTAATCAATGAGTAAAATTAATCATTAAGGCCCTTCTCCCCAGTTATATGAATTGAATTATTATACTGTTGTGTTTTTTACTATTTTTTTTTTTTCTGAATGAAAACAATTTTCTTCATATTTGCATGGTATAACCAAAATTACAAAAATAAATTATGCATAGAACTCATGACTTTCCACAGGTTAGAAACAAAGCAAGTAGAAGTAGAGATAAAAGCAAAGCCTTAGTAAGGGAAATAAGAATTTACTAACAGATAGGCTGTCTAGAATTTCCACAAAATTTCCAAAGCAAAATATATTTACCACCAGGTTGGTAAGGTCTTTTTTTTTTTTTTCTCATGTTGTACTGCATATACATGTATACAATGCACTAGCACTTTTTAGCATTAATGCTTGTGTGCTTTATTTATTTATTTATTTATCAAAATAAATTATGTATGCCTTTCTTTAGATGGGTGAATATAGGTATAACTGAAAACTGAGCCTAAAGCCATTCTGCATTCTGCATTCTCAATGTATTCATCTCCCTGAAGAGTGTTTGCATAGTTCTAAACAGTTTTCTTGATGATTGCATTTTTACCTTGCTTAGGCAGAATGTTCAGGCCATCTATATGCATATGGTCTATGTGTATGTGTGTGTGTATAAAAATACCTGTTTATGTGGTAAGTATGGCATCCACCACTGAATCTCCAGAAGTTCAGCCTAAGAAATTTCAAAAATCCTAAAAAAGTTCATAAAACTTGTTTCTTTCTGTAATAAGGTATACCTTTGTTTTGAACAAAAACTAGTTCCAGATGTGTTCACAGAAAAGCTTTAGGATTTATGAAGCAATGGCATGAATTCAGTGACTAAACTGTTTCTGTTTCCTACCTTGACACAGTGCTGGCAATACTAATAAATAAAAGTGAGCTTTCTTTATGACTTACAGCTTAAAGGAAATTACTTATCATTTAAAACGATTATGATGAAGTGAGTACAGAATTCTATGAGTATGTGACGTTTGCAATTTTAATATTTTTAGCTTGATTTACCTTGACTATTTAACATTTACCTTTTTAAGTTTTTATCTGCTACTGAAAGTGTGTATGACTAGGAAAAGCTGAGCTGAATCCCTGTCCTCCGATTTAGTCCTGCCTAAAGTAAACTAGTGATATTAGTACTTGTAGGATCAGAATAAAATGCCAAGACAGCACTGGAGGAAATAGAAAAGAAAGATCACTTTAATACACAGACCTTGATTTAGAGACAGTGCCATTTTTAGACAAAAAGCTCCTCTTTCTACATATGATGTAGATGGGAAGAGGTCAGTATTGAGGAGATGTTTTTCAACACAAGTCATACTATGTGTGTTGCCTGTACATCTTAATCTTCTGAAACTAAGATGCCTTTATTTTTAATTAACTCTGATATTATTATTATTTTAATGGGTGCATTGGCTATGTTGTTAGTGTGTTTTGTGCTTGATCTTTCTGCATGATAAAATTCAAGTATACTTATGGCAAGAATTAAAACCAACAACAAACAAAAAATTGTTTTTCTTTCTTTTCTTTTTTAAGATTTTTTTTTTTTTTAAACCAAAAACATTCCAAATGAATGGGAAAGTTTGAAGTCAGTGTGCCAATATGGTTTTAAATTAACACAGTATAAAATTTTAAAGCTAGTGCCCAAAATTCAGCAGTTTAGTTTACCTTCTGTTTCTCCTCTAGCATATCTATGGATAGAAGTAGAGTTTAGTCTGCAGTTCCTATTCCTCATAGTAGTGGAAGGTAGTTGTGTACTGTCTGGGCAGCATAGATAGTGTCTTAATTCAAGCAGTAATATAGCAGCATCTCTTTAATCCCTATGAAGGAGCTTAGCAATATGCAAATGGACCCAGGGAGATTATATTCCTATATTAAACTAGGTT
Organism: Aythya ferina; assembly: GCF_964211825.1. Classification (NCBI taxonomy): domain Eukaryota; kingdom Metazoa; phylum Chordata; class Aves; order Anseriformes; family Anatidae; genus Aythya; species Aythya ferina. The sequence continues at coordinate 90,660,450 of NC_140297.1, read as the reverse complement.
TTATGAATGTTGACACTGTGTAGAGTGGCTTCAGAAACTTGTCAGTTAGCTATTAGAAATTGTAGTTGTTAAGATGACTCATTGATTGAGAACATACTGAATAGTTAAGTTCATTGGATTCAAACACCTGTGACTTTGTTCTGCATTCTCCAAGGGGAGCAAAATAAATCCAAGTAAAATGGTCAGAAGCCAGTGGTATTATAAAACAGTCCAACAGGTGTGGAGAATGCTGTTCATTCCATGTGAAATAAAATATGTTTTTATTTATTTATTTTTTTTTTCCTCTGGGAGATGAGGTAAAACAGTATCAAGAGATACAGGTCAAGAGAATATCAATCTTCTCTTTGTAATAAACTTTATTTGCAGGTCTAACTCTTTTGAATTTGAAAAATTTATTATTGCCAAATCATCCTGTTTGCCTTGTTCCAATGTTTGGAATATATTTCTTTGTCATGTTTCAGCATCTGAAAAGCATTTCAGACAGCAATAGTTCTACCAACAGCTGAGCCTTTATTTTACGGATGAACCCAAATTTGCACAATATTTAAGATGAGTACTGATGGGGAGTGGGCAATCAGCTAGTTTATTTATGGTCATTGCTGGCCAATAGTACATATCCAGACACTTGTGCTTGTTTCAACCACTTTTCATAACCATGTTTCAAGAGTATGGAGTTTACTGTAGTAGTTAAAACAGGTAAAAGTCATATTTAACATGACAGTTTTCAAGGCGAGGTGTTTGTTCTTATGTCTTATTTAGAAAAGAGTTACACATTTTGCGAGGACAAATGACATGACATGTAATGGGGAGAAGGTGAGCAGAATGACTTGATCTGTGAGTAGAGAGAGAGAGAGATCTAGACTAAAGTAAAAATAGATTCTCAAAGTTTAAAATTCCAACAAGAGTCAAAATAGTCACTACAAGCAAAAATATCAGTGTTACATCTGGAAGTGTCATCTATGAGATTTTTCTGGTTTGTTTTCAGAAAATCATTGAATAGAAATAAGATGGAATACTATGTGTTGTTGTGGAACTGTCAGTCAGGCTTGAAGTAGCATTGTAAAAAAGCATAAAATACATATCCACAGACCAGTAATTTCCTAACTGACCATAATAAGATGTAGAATGCTGAAAGAGTGTAGGGCACTCACTTTAGCATTGTTATACAAGAATGAAGAACAAAGTCACAGAGTGTTTGAACAGTGACTGAACATGCACATGACCTTGAGTTCACAAGGTAATGCAAGAGAAACCAGTTGGTCAGTTCAGTGCTCTGTAGGTGTTTGTCTTCTGCACCACTCTCCCCAGCAGCAATGTAAGCAAGGTTAACACCCTAAAAAGTCTGACATGGAAGTAATATAATTCCCATTCAGAAAAATAAGTTATTTATTTGGGTTTCATTGTCATATTAATTTTCTGTAATGTGAAAACAAAACAAAACATCATATGTAAAAATGAGAGAATGGCACTCATACCTGAATCCAAGATTTAAATCATGTTTCAGGGAAGGGGGAGGATTTAGGATTAACAGCACAGTGTTATTAAAAGCAGGTGGAGAGACAGGCAAGTGCAAAGATAAGTAAGATACTAAGTTTAGTAGAGGGAAATGCTGAAGAAAGATGCCTAAACATTGTAAAACCCAAGTTCTGCTAGTCATCTTAAATGATATAAGTAAACCCTTTGTGCTTAATCAGGAAGACCCTCAACCTTAGATACTGATGTGGCAATCCACTTACATAGACATATGTCTCTTGTTAAGCCTGTTTTTTGTACATGCCTAACTACAAATCTGAAAATGTTCTTGTGTGCTGTCCTAGCCAAGGGGATGCTATCCTGAATAGATGTGTGTTTCAGCTGATGACAAGTCGAGCTATTTTGATATATCAAAAATTTTATCTCACTAATTGAAAATTAAAACATGTTTTGACTTTTAACTTATTGTTAGTTCCTTATTTGATTTAAATAACAATTCAAAAAAGTTGAAACTATTTCTATTAAGAAAATTATTAGAGACTTAGGTCTGTATGGTGTTGTGGTGCACAATTTGCATTTAAATCAAAGTACCATCACAATCTTCCAGTTTGCAACCAATTCTTCTGATGAACACTCGCTATGCATCATTTCACCCTATGCATGGTAACTTCTGGTGAGTTCAGAACTGTCTTCCTGTTCCTGACTTTTCTTTCGTTAATTTTAAATGAAACTGTGGCTACTGTAACCATGTTTGAACTGGACGTTTTCCCCCAAACTCTGAAATGTGTACTTTTACAGATTCTCTGTCAAAATATTTTAGTATATTAGGGAATAATACCACTATTGAATCTGTAATTAACTGAACTAGAAAACAGCATTCTTTTTGACTAGATTCATTGTTCACTTTGAAGAATGAAAAGTTACTCTTGCGTTTATAGTTTGTTTGTTTGTTTGTTTTAATGGGTGCATGAAAGTCATCTAGTTACTTACTGTGCAAATATATCATCACTGCTAACTGAAAAATCCTGGTTCATTTTCTTTTTTTAGTCTCTTTTCTCTTCCATACTTTCACTCCTTCCTTCTCTTCCTCCCTTCTTGCCTTCCCCAGCCTTTGAGCTGCATATTTTTCACAAAGTTAAATTTGAATTTTGTAGCCTGGGCTTCTCTTCTTTGTAGTGCAACAGAGTTTAATAATTGCCTGTTTCTTCAGGAGTTGATGTCTTTTACACCAGCTATTTGGAGGCACAGGATTCTTTCCAGCTATCAAGGGTAAAAATAACATCTTGTCGGGTCTTATTGTGACTGCTACAGAAGACTATATTCAGCATTTCATGTTGCACTACTGAGATTATGAAATGCTACTCCCTTTGTTCTTTCAACGCCTAGCATAAGTGCATGCTCTTTTCTAAACGAAGATTTATTTGTCATTGAATTGCAAATATTTTTAATGGGGACATTGCGTACCATTTGCCTCTGTCCTTATTTTTTTTTTCTACATTCATGCATGTTCCCTCTTTGCGGTACCTGTAACTAACACTGATCAACAGATTTTTAGAGAAAGGTAAGACTGAAATGAAAAGTATGTGCAATAATCATTTAATCTTAAATAACCATCGAAGACTGATTAACTGTTTTCAAAGAACTGTATCATAAAATTCAATTCTTTTAAAATAATGAACTTTCTTGAAGATGTAATTCTAAAATCAAAGCAACAGAGATTTAAAAAATGAAGTAGCACATTGAAAGATCTAAATCAGTTGCACTGAACATATTGGTGGTGGCTGTTGCTGCTGGGTGAATGCCTGGCTCTGCAAGTTGATGTGCATTTTGCCTCTGATGTTAGAAGGTGGTGGGATTTTATTATTTTGCGCGTATATAAAGTAGACAGTAAGATGTTTATGACTTGTCCAGGGTAGCATTTACAAGATGCTTTCCTCCCCCAGCTGTATCACATCAAGAAGAGATGTTGCTGTTAGAGATTGTTGCACAGAGGACTATTTTGTAGTTTCCTGTTGCTAAGGCTATTGTGAAGGGACAAGTTAGGGACATGTTATGTGGAGACGAAAGGAGGATGATTTGTGGGTAGTCTTGCTGCAGTTCTGCAAAAGTGAGAATGCAAGAGGTCCTAAAGGAAATAAGATGGTAGAATGGTTATTTTCTTTTCCCTTTGGCTGTTTTGCTGTTGTTTGCTCACATTGTACAACAGCGGTGTCCCAGAAATGTCTCTAGACTATATTTTTAAGAGGCCTGAAATGGTTGTAGGTGGCCCTGTTCACTGACACTGAAGAATACAGATGAAAAAAAAATGCCTTTTTGTTTCTTAAAAAAAAGTAAAAAAAAAGGGAGAAAGCTAGCTTATGGTTCTAAGCATTATGCGCTGCTAGAATCTGAACAGTAAATGATATTAATGATCTATACAGGGTATTTAACATTTGATGCTGAATATCAGTTTTGTTTAAATTATACTGAGAATGTTGTTCAGTTTTCCCTTCACAAAATAAGTCATAAATCTTCTGTTATTCTGGTACAAAATAATTTTGTTACAAATCAGGCTGTCATTTTACAGTTGTCCTAATGGAACTTACTTTTTTAAGGTGGGATCTTTCTTATGAATGTAAATACAAGGAATTTGTTTGGAATGAGTAAAATTTAGTTTCAATCATGTTTGAGAAGTAAAGTATATGGATTCATGGAGATAAAGATTTCTGATTTAATGCTTGCCACAGAAAAAGTCATATTCATTCTCCTGTACTTCTATTGAATTCAACTAGGGTAATACAGCTGTGTAGTGTAAGCTGTAAGACATTATCTAGTTCTCAATATACATTAGTATGGATAGATGACATTAAATGAGCTCCATTTACCAAAGGGAAGAAGTAACAGAATCGTTTCCCTAATAAGTAGGAACTTGGACTTAAGTCCCCATGGAATATATTCACAGATGCATAGTACTAAGGTTAATGATATTATAGAATTAGTTAGTAGACTGGTTTGTTAAAGTGATATGTTGTGCTAAAAACCGTAAATGTAAAATACCCATCAAGGTAATTGAATATTAATGTCTTTGTGTTGCTAAAGGTGAAGGACAAAAAATAATAGGAATGCATATCAAGAATGAGGCAAATAGACAAGCTCAGAATACCATAGCATGTGCTACTTTATTTGTTTCTAATACTGGCCAGCAAAGAAATACAGAAAACCATATGGGCAGTTACCTACGGGATCATTTAAACTGTTTATAGAACCATCTCAACAAATACCTGTTCAACAGATTGAAAACATTTTTTGTCAGTTATGAGCATAGGCAATTCTCTTAAAATTACCATTAGAAAATAAAGGCATTTTATTCATCCCTCAGTCACTTTCATTTGCAGCATCTATTCACAAAGTAAGAACTACAGATGAAGAACTTCTAAGGTCATTTAATCCAGACAGGTGGTATTTCAGGATTGGTCCTTGCATGGCCAGGCAGTAGAAACCCACTAGTGTTCTAGACGCACCAGAAGTGCATCCTGCTAAAAGAAGCTACCTGCCAGATACCCAACCTGAAAATGTCTTTTGCAGTAATGCCTGCTTCCGAAGAGTTAGCATTTGAAGTGTATTTCTGGGAACCCAACATCCCTGAGCACTGAATCTGACAGTATGTAATTTTTACTTCCTTTGGTTCACTTCAGTTTATAATATAGCTTGGAGTTACAGTGGGACCATGGCTAACTAAAAGCAGTTCTTTTCTACTGTCCAGATTTCATAGTCTCACTCCCTGCAACTCGTTGTTTATTGCTAAAGATATGGTATAATATTACTCTTTCATGTGAAGCTACATCAAGGTTATAACAAAGTTGCATCTATCCGAAATGAAGTTAAGTATTACAGTATTTTTCAGTGAATTAGGAAGCACAACAGAATACATACTTGGTCATTAAAGGTTGCCGGAAGCAGATCAGCATCACTTTGAATTTCTCCTATGGCAGCAAGGATATTATGATGACAGCATGAGGAAAGCTCCCTTGTGAGTGCAGTTTGTCTCAGTGATGGCATGTTTCAGTTACCAGAGCAGACCTAAATTTCTTACCTTTCTCATTGGTATGTTGGTTGAGATGCACATTTCTGCCAAAAAAGTTGCTGCAAGACTACAGCAACAGTCAGGTCTGGCTTTGAAAAACAAGCTATCCATCCTGAGGCAACAATGATGTTTAGTCCAATTTTAAACTGTTTAATGCTAGCATTTTCCTTTGGGGAAACTGGAAAAACTTCTCATTGTTTTCACTTAAGATTGTGTTTCCTGTGTGTGTATATGTGTTTTATTAAAAGTCCTTGGTATGGAGTACAGGGAACTTGGAACTACTGGTTTTGGAATGAAATGTATCTTACTGTATTGGGTATAGATATCAAGTTTTTGGTAGCATCAGAGTGGGGGCTGCAAGGGTGGCCGCTGTGGGAAGACATAATGGTGAGAGTGAGCAAGTGTCTGAGTGGGAGTTCAGCTGCTGGCAAAGGCTAACCTAGGACACTTCCTTTAGAAACACTGGGTGATACTGGTCACAAAAAACATATGGGAAAAATTTTTCTTAATCAAGTTCATGAATCCTAAGAAGAGGTCAAAAGCAAGTGGTAGATTTGAAGGTGGAGCTGAGACACAAATTGTGTGTTGAGAATATATCAGCATGGATATACTGGGAGTTTGGGATGGCAGAAGACAAGGGTGAATGGATGTTTTTCAAGAGATTCTTTAATCAGTTATTGCAAATTAAATGTATCAGCTTTGCTTTTCTTAGATATTGTATTTGGTGAAGACTAAACAGAATGTTGTATAAAATGTGTAAAAACAAACAAACAAAAGCTATTTGATGTGGGTTTTATTTAAACTCACCGTTACCAAAGAGAAAAAGACAATGAGCTATTTGCTAAGTTATCACTCCATATGAAAAAAAGAGAGCATTTTAGAAAAGGTGGCTGGTTTCGGTGTTTTGCATTATTTTTAATTAAATCTCCAAGCCGAGCTACACTAACAATGTAACTTTTTAACCAGCTGTGGAATCAGCAACTAGACCGATTTAGATATTCCAGTTTTTGACTATGTCTTATTTAAATTGAGCTCCTAGAATCAGACATATTCTTCACTCTATAGGCATATCCTTCACTCTTCAGTCATACTCTTCAATACCATATATTTTGTCCCCCCTTAGCAGCAAGGTGAAGATTAGATCCCGATGAACTTCAGCTTGTAAGGCTTCACTGTATAAAGAGTTGTTTCAAGATTGAGGGCATCCGGGACTGTGCTTGAAGGAGAAATCTAATTTTCTTCCTTATTCCCCTTGAATGCTTATTTACCTCTCCAGCACCTCTTGGCATTCTGTCTTGCCCCCACAGAAAGTCCCTTTGAGTTCCATGGATATTTGAGCTGAGTCTCAGCTGATGGACTCCTGGGCAGAATTGGTAGCTGATAGTATAATTTTTAAACTTCCTTTTTTTTTTTTTTTTTATCTTGTATTTCACAGTTTGTTGAGGAAAAAAAGCTAGAAATCATTGCTGACATCTCTAAAGTTCTCTGAGACCTTGTCACAAACTCTCTTATGCAGAGTACAAAATGTTGTGATTAAATATCTCTCAGATAAAAGCTGTTATGCATAATTTTTGTAACATAGAAGATAGTATATGTAAAATAACATAATAGCTGTAACTTACAAAGAGAAAGTGATAAGCAGTGGAATATAGGAGGGACAAATTGAAGTGAATAAGGAGATGAATGTATGTTTGGAAATCTGAGTTCAGTTAGTTCAATAGTTTCTTGGTGATATATAAGCAGAGCGTAATTACTTTAAATTATTACCCTATTTTACATATTTAGGGGTATACTAATTTTTCAGCTTTCAGAATGAGGTAATATAGCAATATTGACAGATATAAGCACCTGAATCATGCCAAATAATACTGAGAGCTTGATCGAGAGCAACAACTGAATAACAGACCAGTGGGAATGTGCTTCACGCTGATAAAATGTGATTTTTTACAATATGTTGCTGCTGGGTTTGCCTGGTATTCAGAGAACTTTGCAGATGTCAATTTACCTGTGTAATCATATGATAATTTAGTACAATTAGCATGTGAAATACTTCAGCATCTCTATATAGTTAGCTCACAATTATAAAGCTAATGTGTACTTACCAAGATGTTGCCTTGCCCTGTGGTCATGTAGTGACTGTCTACCCTGTCATTATATGTATGTGGAAAGTGTTGAAATGGAGGTGCCACAGAACTTTTAGCTCAAAATATTGATAAATGCAAAATAATATACTGGAGAAGGAACAAAGCGGAAGGAAAGAAGGGGAAGGAAGAAGAAGGAGAAAAATATGCAAATGATCCATATCCTTTCCTGTGCTGTGGTAAATGAACAGTGTCAGCTGAAGGACCTGAGCATCAACATGGACAGTTTGCAAAGGACTTTTGCTCATATGCAGTCAAAAAAAGCAACAGAATCCTGACATAGAAAAAAAAAAAAAAAAAAAAAAGAAAAAAGAAAAAAGAAAAAAGAAAAAAAAAAAAGAGGTAGAATACAGTGATAGACAGATAAGCCAGAAAGGAAAATATTATTCCTTTCTAAAAGTATAAATGTAATTTCATCTGGAATACATTTTGCACCTCCCTTCATGCTACTAAATACCACTGGAGGAAGTGGTGGAAATCATTTAAGACTTAATTATCCTTGTTAAAGGATATGAATGAGAATAGGCTCACCTATTTTAGAAAGGAGATTAAGAAAGTGGATGCATTAAAGATGATCCAGGGCAATGGAAAATGTAAATCTTGTGCTAGAATAGCTTTCAGTTGGGCAGTTGATTAGAAGAGCTACTTCTCCAGCTGTAGATAGAAGAGCAGAGTGTTTGAAGATTAAGGGAAATTAGGAAAGTCTCAGACTTCTCAGAGGTAGTCTGCCCCCCCCCCCCCCCCCCAAAAAAAAAAAAATCCCTTGGAGGTTCAAATAAGGTTTAATTTCCACCTCTTAAAAGTGGAAAGAGGACCCATATTATCAACAGAAAATGATAAAAGGAATACTGTGCAGACGAAAGAATTAAGTTAATCACTCTTAAAGCTCCTGTGGACCTCTGAGAACAGAAGGTGAGAGACTGAACCCAATAACAAAGAAAAGCCTTTGTTGATGATTTTATAGTGAAACATCAAAGGATGATGATGTTCGAAATGTTAAAAGGAAATACAGCTCATGGAGTAAGGCCTTAGGTAATGTTGCACAAACAAATTAATTGCCACTAGCTGTTGCTAAAGCCAAGAAGTTGGTAAGATTCAGAGGAGGTCCTGAAAAATATTGGTACAGATATGAGGCACAAAACCAAACCAAACCAAAACAAAAAGAGGCAACCTGAAGAATATCAAAAACAGAAAGCAAAACAGCAGTATTTGTAAGCATAGTTCAAGACAACTTTTACATATTTTTACAACTGCTTGTCAACAGTCTTTAAGCTAAGTGGTTGTATTCTGAACAGTGCAACCTGATTAAGTCTACCCTGGTAGAGACAGCTGTCCCAGAGAGTGATGCTTGAAGTGGTAGGTCAGTTCTGGAGGACTGTGTAAAGGGAGCAGAATGCCAAATCTGTAATGATATCATCTGTCTTGCCTGAAGGGAGCAGCCCCTGGTGTGACCTGTCCCTGGAGAATTGCAATGAGGAAGAAAGCTAGAAAATAAGTAGTTTGATGCAGAGCATTGCCCAAGAATAGTGCTGTGCATGTGCAGTGCAAGAGATGCAGGAACAGGAACCTCAGCTGAAATGGGTTGTGGGGTTACTTCATCAGTATAATTGAGCCCTGTGGCAATCTGATGGCTGCTGCTTTGCTCAGAAGTGAGTATAGCTGGCTCGTGCAGGACGAAATACTTCATGTACAGCCTGCCCCATGGGCTCAATGGCAACTTGTTGATCTCCCAGAGGCTGGTATGATACCTTTGCTTTATTTTCCTGACTTGGGAGTATCAGAAGGCATCACCAACCTGAAACAGTAGGTCTCTAATTAGTAATTTCTGGAAAGAGTTTTTTGAGGAATGCTTGGGAAGAGATAGGTTTATAGTTTCTACACATGCACTTAATGCAGGATTTCTTATGTTGACAAGATGTTCAGCAGAAAGTTCTTTAAGAAGTTGGGTAGTGGGCTTGATGTTTTGAGTACCGTTCTGCTTTTTCTTAGCTACTTGCTCTTCTGTGTAGAGGGGGTGCAGGGTTCTTTCTAGATCTTGAAAAGAAAAGCACAACAGCAAATCATAATAAGAGAAAAAAGTACGTATCCACAGCCTTCCAGCATTTTGGCATCAAGTCAGATGCCTCGTATCCTTTCCCGTTCCTTGGTGATGGTTCCTCTCAGTGGAACAGGTATTTGGTGATTGATGATTTGATGTATCTAGTCCTCACTCAGGATAAATTTGCATTGTCTATCTTCTAGTCTGGGAGAATGTTTCACCTGTACAGGATAGCTTCTTTGCATGGAAGGGTCTCAGATGATTTCTTTCATTGTATGAGAAATGAATAGAGGTAAGATAGGAAGAAGGCATTGCCTTTGACCATTGAAGGAACAGTGATGTTGCTTCCAGTGAATCCATAGGAGAGCATCTGGTAGACCCAGCTGGATTGCAATGTTGTGCCCAGATGGAGTTGTTAATGCTTTGGCTCAGTCTGCTGTGTTTATTCAGTATGGTCTGGAATGATTTGCTACAGTTCTATTACTTATATTGGTAGGCTGTGGAGTTTTCATATCTTGCAGACACTACACATTCCTTTAGTGTTACATTCATGATTTAGGATCAGTATATGAACTGATCAGAAATTTGCAAAGGGAGGAGAAAAGAGGAGTGAACAATATTGTTGCGAGGACATTTGTTGTCGACGGAAGGAAGACACAGACGCTCAATATGAGTGATCAGTGAACTTCGATTTATTGGATAGCTCAGTCGTCTTTTATCTAATTCAATATAATTAGCTCATACATATTGCAAAAGCTAAGCTCATGATTGGTTAGTGCATTTCTCTATTCTATCAGCTAGTTTCCCACCAAAATAACACAGTTAGTACTTTCCCAGCATACCAACAGATATCATGTTCTTGTACCTGAAACCTCCCTAAAACCTCCCAGAACTTACATTCCTTCCCAGGCCGCATTCACGTATTTTCTCAGGCTTATTTACGTACTTTCTCAGGCTCATTTGAGCTGTGTTCGATACTTTGTTAACTTGCGGCCTCCTAGCTGTGCAATGTTCACATGGCCTACTTCGCTTAACCATTCCTCCACAATTCCCCCGTTTTTATTTTGGGCTACAAACACCTTCTCTGTGAGTTGTTCTAGTTTCCTAGATAGGCAGCTAAAGACTACCCGTGCAGCAATTATAATCAATACAATTATAAGCAAAAGGCGAAGTCCCTCTTTGATTAAGTTAAAAACCCATCCCCCTACATCTCCAAAGACAGATTTAAGCCAATCATCAAACCAATTATTCTGTATCGTAATTTTTTGTGTATGATCCCTTAACCATTTCAATTGATTGTGAATTGATTGCCCATGATCAGAGAGATTAAAGCAACACATTCCTTCTACATCTTCACACCCATGTCCTTGAGCTAATAACAAGAAATCAATAGCGGCCCTATTTTGTAACACAGCATGTCTTATGCTTTCCATATCTTGCGACATTTCAGAAAGAACTTGTGTTGTTACATTTGATTGTTTAACAGCCCAACAAGCAAGCTTATTAATGTTAGTCAAAGCATGTGCAGTTCCTACAGTCAGAAAAAGATCCATTAAGCAGAGTAATACTGGCAGAATATGGTGCTAACATTTCGCTCAGTTCCTTTGGATCCCCTATTGGGACCCCAAATAAGCATGTTCTAAAAGGATACATAACATAACACAACTATACAACTTAACCCTAATAACACTACAATTACTGTAAGCACTTAATGGTAACACAATTAATAGTAAGTAACACAACTTAATAGTAACACACTTAAATCTAATCACTTGATGGTGATCGAAGGCTGTTCTTGACAGTTGTCGAGGTGTCACAACCCACGTCATTGTCAGAATAATTATCAGGAACCTCTTCCTGGTCGTCTTCGGCATGTGCAGATTCTAAAGCTGCTTCAGTCCACTTTGCAGTGATCCACTGGGTACCTGTTTCCAGCACCATTTCAAAATCTCTATAACATTTTTGATCAAAAAGTTTTAAACAGTACGTTCCCTTAAGTTTCTCCTAGTGGCTACTTCACACAATGACCCCATACTTGTGAAACATGATTTTGCTTGACCAGTACTAATTTCCTATGATTTCAGCCTGTACTATGGCAATAAATGGGCTCTCACTAACACAGTACACAGCACACTCACACCCAGAGCACACTTGCACACTCAGAGCACAATTGTACACTCAGAGGCCTCTTGCACATCTCACTCTCAATCATACCACAACCTCAATCATACCACAAGAATATAATTTAGAATGATAAGCAAACAATATGTGCGGCCAATATAATTTAGAATCATAACCAAACAAACAAGTATTGTCTCTCATTGTGTTCCTCCTGAAGTGACTTGCAACACTTTGTTTTTAAAACCTTACCCTTACACAAATACTTTCAACACAAAATACCTGGACATTTAAGAATAACACATACAATTATTAACACTCCAGTTAGTATCCCTTTTTCATTGCAAGGTAAACCTCTTATAAAAAGAATGCCAGAGAGAAGCAGCACAGCTGCCGCTGCTTCCATGGTTACGTCAGACAGGCTGCAGGGTCCTGATGTCCGTCCCTCTTCTCTGTGCCGACTCGCCACACGGTGAGGGTCGGCTGCCGTTCGATTCCGCGGAACTCCGAGTGCAGCGCTGCTCGTGGCGGTGACTGAGGGGGGGAGAGGCTCCCATTGCCCCGTAGCCCCCTGAGGCAGCGTTATCGTTCTCACTGAAGGCGGCAGTGGGCAATCCCCAGCTCCAGCACTTCCCGGCAATCCCAGTCGCTCTGTAGCGGTAGCAGTAACTCTCTGCTCAGCCTGATGTATAACTAAGGCGTTAGTGACTGCTCTCCAAGGCTTCAATAATTTTTTAGCAGCCTTATTTTCATCAAACAATTTGTCCCCAAATTTACGCCACTCTGTTTGTTCAAAAACTGTATCAGGATTGATAAAACAACCCTTAGCTACCCCATATGCTAATAATCCTGGTAAATCCTTTTTGCAGTCTATAAGCTGCATGCTCCGCTTTTCTAAAAAGCATTTGAGCAAATCATACGCCGCTTGTCTCTCCATACCTTTATATACGTCGGTACCGTTGCAGCCTTTGCAAAGACCTCGGCGGCGCTTTCCGGCGGGACCCTCTATGGGCTCGTCCCGGGTGCGAGGACTCCCTTTCCGAGCTGCGGGTGTGGGGATTCCAGGTTTCTTGTCCATTCACCTTTCAGACCTCGGATGCAGGGATTCAGCAATTTATAATCCTTTTCACCTCCTGAGCTGCGTTGCAGGACCGGTCCTCGTATTCCGTCCAACCGTGGCTCGCAGGTACAATTCCAGCGCAGGTTCAACTCCAGCGAAGTCCCTGTTCCTGTATTGCATGTCCCTGTTCCCGTTCAGATTAGTCCATGTTCGGGCGCCATTTGTTGCGACGGAAGGAAGACACAGACGCTCAATATGAGTGATCAGTGAACTTCGATTTATTGGATAGCTCAGTCGTCTTTTATCTAATTCAATATAATTAGCTCATACATATTGCAAAAGCTAAGCTCATGATTGGTTAGTGCATTTCTCTATTCTATCAGCTAGTTTCCCACCAAAATAACACAGTTAGTACTTTCCCAGCATACCAACAGATATCATGTTCTTGTACCTGAAACCTCCCTAAAACCTCCCAGAACTTACATTCCTTCCCAGGCCGCATTCACGTATTTTCTCAGGCTTATTTACGTACTTTCTCAGGCTCATTTGAGCTGTGTTCGATACTTTGTTAACTTGCGGCCTCCTAGCTGTGCAATGTTCACATGGCCTACTTCGCTTAACCATTCCTCCACACAATATTCCCTAAAAAGTCTTTGAAACTTTTTGATGAAAGATTCTGCACAGATGAAAAGACAAACTTGCTTTTTGCTTGTTTCCATGATAATTTTGGATTCTGTAATGAAGCACAGCAGGTAGGAAGACTGTACGGATTTCAAAAGAAAATGTTCTTCTGTACAATAAAGCATATTTTAAGCAATGGTACTTTGTATAATGTGATTACCTTCATAAATAAAACTGCTGAATGCCTGTTTTGGAAGTCATTCAACTTTGAAACAAGTTGAATTAGATACAGTTGTCAATTACAAGGAAATCTGTAAAATACCACACATAGTGAGAATGTGTGCATGTGTAATTCCTCACAGGGTCTAAATATTTAATATTTAAATAAACTTGTAAGATGAAAAGAAACAATTGAGAACTTTATGTATCAGTATTCCAATTTGGTTCCAGAATTGTTATGGTCTATTTGTTAACTCTTTAGGGTATTTGAATAAGGTTTCATAGTTGCAATAGGAAAGCTGTTTGATCATGATTTCAGATATTTGCTGACATAGGGGCTCAATATCATTCACAGTTCCAGTTTAGCTGATCCTAAATCTTCCAACTTGTTTGAAGAACGCTAAATCTGTTGCTGCAGCCGAAGCTTAATTGGAAATACTTTGCATTTTAGAACAGGAAAAAACAACTGTGATTCCAAGATGCATAATTTTTTTTCTGTACATAAGTATCCTGATAGTTATCTGTCAGCTATGTATGCATGCAGTAAGTTAGGAAGCAATTTGCAATTAATTAGGAGTATCTGTACTGTATATTGAATGTGAAGAAGCAGCAAAGATTGGAAACAAGGAGTTACGTCAATGTGCAATGTTCTGCTTTCACTGCTTCCAGCTACTTCCAGTTCTATGACTCATATCCATCACTTAGTCAAAAAGACCAGCTTCTTCAGAGGTTTTGTTTTGTAACTAGCAGAAGCTTTGCCTCCAAATTTTTAATATATTTAATCTAAAATTTAGATATTAAAGATAATTACAGGTCTAATTTCAATTTATATAATGACCTATTTCCACTGCTGCCTTTTTTCTCTAATGCAACTTTGGCACCCTGTCCCAGATGTCTGCTTTTTCTGCTCTTGTACTGAATGCCTACAGCACTTCTGGTTGGATGTTGATTGCCGGTCCCTCCTTTCTGTTTGTTCCTGGTGTATTTTCCTTACTGAATTTTATTTTATTTTTTCTGGGTGCAATTTTCTTCTGTGTTCCTTTGGTTGTGCTGGTATAAGAATTTTCACTCATCCTCTTACCACCTCAATCCCCCGTGTTCTTTGTTGGTCCTCTGATTTTCAGTGTTGCATTTTAACTTTTAGTAGACCCAGTTGCTGTGGCCTTTTCTCACTTTAGGATATTCTTCAATTCTATATATTGGTCATTTTTTTTCTGACTTGATGTTCAGAATTCTCCTCTGACTCTAATTTTACTCTTTTGGCGTAGATTCCATCATTTTTCATCACATCTTATGCTCCTTGTCTCCTAAGTCCATTGTTCCATTGTGCTGTTTAGTTGGTAACAATGTTTAGGTATTAAAACTATGTAATGTTGGAAGCCCACTGGTGTGTTCCTGGGATAATATAGCTTAATGACTACTTCACTAATTGGGCTAAGTAAATTAAAGCAGCTCCACAGAGATGAGTTAACTGAGAACAAATTTCCCATTTCACATTTTTCACTCAAAACTATGTTTTCTTTAGGATAGTGTACCTAAGATTTTCTCTTTACTTTGCTGTTTCTGTAGCTTTATACAGAATTGAAAAAGTCAGCACTGATTCTGGGTGTGATTATTTTCAACGTGCTGAAGAGGAGTTTTTCTTGTTTAATCTCCTGCCACTGCAATTTGAAATTCCACCTTTTAAAAATTCAGCTGTCAGCATCAATCTGTTGATACTAAAAGCATCCTTTCATTGTTTTGTTACTGTTTTGTTGGTTGTTTAACCAAATCCTTTCTGTTTTCTTCTCTGCATTCAGTCATAAAAGGGTGTGGATTGGAAAGGACCTCAAAGAGTATTGAGTTACACCCCCCTGCCATGGGCAGGGACACCTCCCAAGTTGCTCAATGCCCCATCCAACCTGGCCTTGAACACTTCCAGGGATGGGGGGCATCCACAACTTCTCTGGGCAACCTGTTCCAGTACCTCACCTCCCTGTTAGCAAAGAATTTCTTCCTTATATCTTATCTAAATCTACCCTTATTTTTTAAGCTTAAAACTGTTCTCCCTTGCCCTATCACTGTGATCCCTGATAGAGTCTCTCTCCAGCTTTCTTGTAGTCCCCCATTTAGGTACTGGAGGGCCACTATAAAGTCTCCCTTCTCTTCTCCATGCTGAACAACCCTAGATCCTTCAGCCTCTCTTCACAGGAGAGGTGCCCCAGATCTTTGATCATCTTTGTGGCTCTCCTCTGAACTCATTTCAACACGTCCATGTCCTTCCTTTGCTGGGGGCCCCAGTGTTTGGTTCACTTCTCTCCTTTTTAAAAACTGAAAGTTTAGGAACTCTGTGCTCTAAAGCATAATATGTTAACAGAAGAAAGAACATGAAATGAAGAATTAGATGACTGTACTGAATTCAATATCTGTGAATTGTACACAAAATATGTTTAGGTAGAGAGAAACTAGCAAGATGCCTGGGTATTTTTCATGTATTTGTGGACTTCTTTTCTAAAATGGTTTTCCCACTAACATAATAAAAAGATAAAATCATAAAATGATATTCCATTTTTGTTATGTGTCATGAAACAGGTGGCATCTAGCTACCACATAGCCTTTTCACTAATTACAGTTCATTAGCAAGCCCATGAGCAGAGTTAATATTTTTGTTAATAACTGTTTCATGAAAAATATCAAGTCAAAGATCTCTAAAGTTGCTAGAGTTTTTCAAATCCACTCAGTGGTTAGCTGTACTAGTGAAAAAGGTCCTATGGCTGGAGGATTATACTACCATGAGCACACCACCAAAAAGTTCAAGCAATGGATAACATGAAATGTTAGATTTAAGTCAGCACAGCTTTGAAACACGCACCAACAATGTCCAATAGTATAAAAATCCAGTTTGATATTATTCTATTTTGTTTATTTTCCACTAGAGTTATTGTACTAGCTCTTTGCATAAGCATTTTGTTAACAAAATTATTTGCCATCCAGACAATCTCTCTAAAGAGGTTTACTGCTTGTTGGGGTTCTGCATTCCTGATATCACAAAGAGGCTAACAAGCCTGGTAGGGAGAGATGACTACCACCCATTCCTACTCTATTTTGTAGGGTCAAATGAGGTTGCATTGGGGAGACTGAAATATCAGAAGGGACTTTATGTCCCTCAGAAATATATTGAAGGGAGGGGGAGCGCAGATAGTGTTCTCCTCTACCCTTCCAGTTGGAGAACAGGACACAAGAAGAAGACAAATGGATCTGATGTATGATTAGCTGTGTGGCTGGTGCCATGCTCAGGGTTTGGGGTTCTATGTTGAGAGACCAGCCATTTTGGCACCAGATGGAACAAACATGACCAGGTGGGGCACGAGTGGTCTGGGCAGCAAGATGGCAGGGCTAATTAGAGCTTTAAGCTAGATTCAGTGAGGGAAGAGGATGTACCTTTGAGTGACAGAAAAAGATGAGGATGAGAAATACCTGTGAATCCTTTCGAAGGAATTAGGGAGGGCTTCTTTAAAATGGTGATGTGGCCAATAGCCTGGCTGAAGTGCCTCTACACCAACGCACGTAGCATGGGAAACAAGCAGGAGGAGTTGGAAACCATGGTGCAATTAGGAAACTATGACCTAACTCCTATCATGGAGATATGGTGGGATGAATCGCACAACTGGACCACCAGAATTGAAGGCTACAAGCTTTTCAGAAGAGATGGGGAGGGAGGGGCAGGGATGTTGCCCTCTATGTTAAGGAATGCATTGATTGCAAAGAGCTGCCTTGGAGAAACAGGTATGGACTGGTTGAGAGCTTGTGGATAAAAATTAAGGACCAGACCAATGAAGGACACTTTGTGGTTGGGGTCTAGTACAGGCCACGTGATCAAGGAAAGCCAGCTGACAAGGCCCTCCTGCTTCAGCTACAAGAAGTATTATGCTCACAGGCACTCAGGTGGGTTTTAACCACCCAAATGTCTGCTGGGAAAGTAGCACAGCAGTCTATAAACAAGACAGGTGACTCCATCAAGGATAACGTCCTGGTCCAGGTCGTAGACAAACCAACCAGAGGAGAAGTGTAACTGGACCTGGTGCCCAGCAATGCAGATGAACTCATTAAAGAGGTTAAGATTGGAGGCACTCTAGGCTGCAGTGACCATGCCAGTGTTGAGTTTGTGATCTTGAGGAACATGGGCAAAGAGCCAAGTCAGGACCCTGAGCTTTAGAAGAGCAAAGTTCCATCTATTTAAAGAACTAGTGGATGGATGAGATCTCCTGGAACACTGTCTTTAGGGACAGAGGAACCGATCAGAGGTGGCAACTCTTTAAGGACACTTTTCTTAAAGAGCAAGAGCTCTCCATCCCCATGTGCAAGAAATCAAGAAGGAAAAACAAGAAACCAACATGGCTGAGCAAGGACCTGCTGTTCAAACTGAGGTGTGAAAAGGAAAAGCACAGGCAATGGAAGCAGGGACATGTAGCCTGGGAGGAGTGCAGAGATGCTCTTTGGATATGCAGGGATAGGATGAGGAAAGCCAAGGCACAAATGGAACTGAGCTTGGCCAGGGATGCAAAGAATATCAGGAAGGGATTCTAGAGGTATACTGCTTGGAAAAGAAAGGCCAAGGAAAACGATACCCCCTCTGATACAGAAGAAAGAAGAACTGATAACAACAGAGAGAAGGCTGAGGTACTTAACAACTTTGCCTCAGTTTTCACTCAGGCTCCCCATGTGTCTTGAGTCCCTGAACCTCTCGATAGGGGCTGGAGGAGCAAAGTCCCACCCACTGTAAGAAAAGAGTAGGTTCAAGACCGCCTGATGAAACTGAACAGGTATAAATCTATGGGGCCCAAGGACATGCATCCCAGGATCCTGAAGGAATTGTCTGATGTAGTTGCCAAGCCACTCTTCATCATATTTGAAAAGTCCAGGCAGTCAGATGAAGTCCCCAGTGACTGGAAAAGGGGAAATATCACACCCATTTTTAAAAAGGGTAGGAAGGAAGACCTGGGGAACTATAGGCTGGTGAACCTCACATCTGTGCCTGGGAAGATCATGGAACAGATCCTCCTGGAAGCAATGTCAAGGCACATGCAAATCAAAGAGGTGATCTGAGACAGCCTGCATGCCTTCACCAAAGTCAAATCATGCCTGACCAATCTGGTGGCCTTCTATGACAGAGTGACTGCATCAGTTGACAAGGGAAGACCAACCAACATCATCTACCTGGACGTTTGTAAGGCCTTTGGCATGGACCCATACGTCCTCATCTCTAAGTTGGAGAGAGATGGATTTGAAGGGTCGAGTGTTCAGTGGATAAGGAATTGGCTGCACAGCTGCAGCCCAAGTGTTGTGGTCGATGGCTCTATTTCCAGGTGGAAGCCAGTGATGAGTGTTGTCCCTCAGGGGTCTGTCCTGGGACTGTTGCTGTTTAATATCTTTATCAGTGACATAGATGATGGATTGAGTGCACCCTCAGAAAGGTTGCATATGACACTAAGCTGAGTGGTGCAGCAGGCTTGTTGCAGGAGCAGTAAGAATATACATTGAGTACAAATACGTATGATTTAATTTGAGGGCCTACAAAGCAGATATTTGATCAAATAGCAAAACTGTAATGGTGAATTCTGTGGCACCTAAACAGCAGAGCCATTGACATGTTCCAGTCTCCACTGAAATTGATCTAGGCTTAGCATTTAGGTAAAATTACACATTGTAATATGACTCTTTGGGCTTACTGGGTTATAAAACCTCAGAAGATAACTGCAGTGTAGAGGCAAAATGAAGTCTCATTTATTCTCCTGCTTTTTGGAAATGTCTGAGGATGTTGCTGGGCTGCAGTGGGATTCTGTAGAGAGATACTCAAGACAGGTTGCTCTGATCAAGCATTCTCATAGTGCACAAAGCCAGGCCATCTGGCTGCAGCACTGAACTCAAGACAACTACCCTGGAGGTGTAATTAGCTCAAGTGGAGTATGGTAGAAGCAGAGCTATACTGCTTCTGGGTCTGAAGTTTCTGTACTCTTCTCTTTCTGTGCTTTGTTTTCAATGCAATCAATAAACTTGTCCCCCTTTCACTTTTGCTTAAGGGGCAACTTGGGTTACTTGGCCTGTCGTTTGTCAAGGAAAGATTTGTATTTGTACCTGTAGGTGGAGCTCCAAACTCATCTTCTAGTAAGCAAAACAGCTGGATTAATGTTAAAGAACAAGTAAAATGTAAAGGAAAATCTTTTTAAAAGACCACTTCTCAATACATTATCGAAACTGTAAAAATTTACAGAAGAAGATGCTTAAAATTTTATAACAGACTGCTTTCAGATTGCAAAATAATGAGAAGTGATAGCTTTATGGTTAGAAAATATATTTTTAAATTTCTTTTACTTGCTCATTCATCTCAATGGAAGAATTTTTATTTTTTATGTTTTTCCTGCTCAGGTACCTTAGTTAGCCTTATAAAATTTTAAATCTTACTCAGAAAAGGGTATTTTTTTCATTCTTTTTAATGGTTGTTCTATTATGAAGGTTTAGTGCATTAAACATGAAGCTTTGACTTGCTTCATGATAAAAAGGTGTGTGTCTGGGATCTGTTTTTTTCAAGAAACAGATCTGATCTTGTGTTGTGAAATGTTATGGATGTGGTCCATATCAAAGCCCAGATCAGCCATTTACATTATAGTCTATCATGTATAATTTCACATACACTACTGTCTCAGCAAGCAATGTGAACCACCTCAGGTTTAATGGGGGGATCTGAATTCTACAATGCAACCATGATGTTGTATTAGTAGTCATGATGGTTGTTGACTTCTGGTGTGTTTGGAATAAAGATTTCTTCTGGAAAAAGGAGCCTGTCCATTGGGCTTAGCTATGTGGCAGAGAAGGTCTAGCTTGAAAATAATGAGCTAAACATTAAAAAAGTGTAGTCAAAGCAGTAATTGAGAGAGAGGTGACAAGGCCAAAGCAGCTTCAAATGGAAGGGAGATGAGAAAAGAAACTCAAAGCTCTATGAGATCTGGAAAGGAAGGTTTGTGGTATTTTGCAGTGCCAAGCTGGATTAGCAAGTAAAGTAGGTTTGTTCCATGAAGTTGAATAGACCACTGGGGCAATAAGCAATAAGAACCCAAGAGAGCCATTATTACTGATCATTTTAATAGATTTTTGTTGTTGTTGTTGTTGCTGTTTAAAGCACTAAGCAGTAGGATGATTACTGTTAGCTCTTCCCTAAAAGCCATTTTAATTTAGTGAAACAATGAGATTTTCATTGTCAGTGAAACTGTTTTTTGTCAAGTAACAAAGAGTAAAATAACTGGAATAAAAACAAACAAACAAAAAATTATTTTTATTCTGTCATATGTGATGCATCCATGTACGATCTAAACTCTTCTGAATGTTTAACATTTAATCAAAATCCTTTTTGATAAAATTTGATCCTTACCTTGTGGATTAGGGCTCTTTAATAAACTTTCCCAAGTGTTTGTATGTGTCCTGAAGTCCTTTAGGCTTAAAATTGCAGCATCTCTGGAAGAATCTCAGGGAAACACATTCAGATTGTTTGCAAAAA
Source organism: Aythya ferina (assembly GCF_964211825.1). Lineage (NCBI taxonomy): Eukaryota > Metazoa > Chordata > Aves > Anseriformes > Anatidae > Aythya > Aythya ferina. Next base: position 90,639,186 of record NC_140297.1, on the reverse strand, counting down.
TCATAGGGTTGCTTGGAGATTGCAGAGATAACTAAGAAAATAAATGAAGGAAGATTGAGAGATTGAAATGACTCAGAAGATCTCCAAGGAGGGAGATGCCACAGCATCTCTGAGCACACTGTGCCAGTGCTCCATCACCTGCACAGTACAGAAGTGCTTCCTGATGTTTACATGGAACCTCTTGTGTTCCAGTTTGTGCCCCTTGTCTCTTGTCCTGTCACTGGGCACCACTGAACAGAGATGGGCTCCATCTTCATTGCAGGTATTTATAAACATTGGTAAGATCCCTCTGAGCTTTCTCTTCTTTGGGCTAAAAAGTCCCAGGTCTCTCAGCCTTGAGTTATGATTGTGAATAAAATGTAAAGCTTAGTCCCTTTAGGTAAGTCTATAAACTAATCTGTAAAATACTGTAGCAAGGTGGTATGTTATTCTCCATTTATTTCTACAGCCTGTAAAATAGCTGCTGTTGAAGTCCTATCGTAGGGCTGAAACCCTGTGAAATTCTGTAAAACTTTTCCATTTGTTGTGTGCTTCACACAAGATGATAGCCATTTTTGCTGATATTTTCCTGTAAAGCCTCATGGCTGTAGGCTATTGTTTTCTAATGACACAGGTAATTAGCACTAAAACTTGTTAATGGCTGTGTGTTATCAGGCAATAATGTCTTCATTAATGCATGGCTCTAATGTCTGTAATAACTTTGTCACTAGGTGGAAGAAATACTTAGGCATGAGAGAATGCTTTGAAGTACCAACTGTCCAAATTCATTAACTGCATAAAACACAATCCTGTCTACTTGATAGTGAGGCTACATCACGGGTCTTTAAAGGCCAGACTCAAATCCCTTGAATTTACACTAGAAACTGTCATACCTGTTTCCAGACATCCATCCCTTGGCCACTTTTCTGCAGAATCTAATTGTGCTTGGAGTGGGAATCTTTGTTTGTGGTTGCCTACACAGTAGATACTTACTAAGCTGGAGTTACATAACAGAATTTCTGTGACTTTCTTCTAGCTGTAGGAACTTGCTTTATAAATAAAACAGTCAACTTTTACTATTTATAAATAGCTACATTCTTGTATCTAATATTCAAACTGAAAAGGTTTCCATTCTAAACACCTTTTTGATGTGAAAAAATGTGTTAGCTCCTTATAAAATTGTACTTCTTGAGCATTCATTGGAGGTGTAACGTTCTGAAGGAATGGTTTAAGTGAAAGTGACAAACTGTATTATTATTATTATTATTATTATTATTATTATTATTAAGCCTGTAGTCTCCCTACTCATAAGTAAGGAAACGGCTTGTTAATGAACTATCCTGTTTTTTTATACTCTTTTATTCAACACCTGCTTCCCAAAACCTGATGAAAATCCAACCTAAAAGCCTAGCACCCAGGGCCAAACATAAAAGAAGCCTGATAGGAAACAGGTGTAGATATGAAGTTTTATTATGATTATTTTTTAAAGTATTTTTATTATTTATTTATTTATTTTACACTAGTAGCATCTGTCTTGGCTAGTTTTCTCATGCTTAGATGGAAAACCAGTAATCTGTTATTGTTTTTATTCGTGGAAGTCAATGCTACCACTTGCTCTTGTGGACTTTACACTGTCCTTTTTCTCTCATACTGTTAAGAGGAGGGACATCACTTTAAAAACTATTGCTATCTATAATGTAAATCTACTGCTGCTTTTAAAAGACTGGCATGTTCTAAGACTATTCGTGTGTGGATACATATAGAAATATTTACAGATTAGTTTTTTTTTTTTTTTTAAATTATCATTAGCTCCTGAGTATGTGCTAGGTTCTGTCTTCAGAAATGTTGATTTATGAACAGTTATGAAAATGTAAAATGGTATTTTAGTACTGATGATTATTTGTTTTGACATCTCTGTTGTAGTAGAACACTCCATTTTCACAAAAGTGAAGCAAACATAGATTGTTTATCTTTTGTGGCAGCATTGCCATTTCAATACTTCTCTAATGAAATAAAAATGTGCCTTCACATTTAACTTATCCTAGGTTTGCTGATGATAAAGTGATTGAATTTTGTGTTTTCATTCCTGCACCCTGTACAGGTGGTATTTCCAGTGGCAGCCTTGGGCTCTCTTCAGTACTTCTTACTTTGGAGTGTCACTTGCAGGTTTTATGATTCAGTAAACACACTGGAAATTGAGATTTTTTGATAGCTTAAATCATTCCCTGGGAAGGCAGTGGAGTTTACAGCAATATTCTAATGGACTGGAGATTTTTTTTCCTGATTTGCTAACTTCTCTTGCTCTAAAACTTAGTCACGGTACCTATGGAACCAGTGTGATCTGAGGCATTTCATTTAAGACAAAATATGAAGCACTGGAACTTAGAAATTCTAGTTGTTCAACTCTGTTCATGGCTAGTAAGTAGCATGAGGATAAGAATAACGAAAAGTGCCTGATGATTAAAGTGCTTAAGGCAGATTGTAAGAAATGACAGTTAATGTGCTGTGGATGGAGTAAGAATAGCTATAAAGATGAAATATTAAAAAGGAAACCCAATCTGCAATAGGAATTTTGTCAGATTTTTACTTCTGTAACTGTTGTGAATCACCTCTCATACTTTATGGGCTTCCTTACGAAGTATGCTTCTGTCTAGAAAAAAGTTATACATAAAAAAAAAAAAAAGTACTTGCTTCTATTTTGTTCACTTTTATAATGTTAAAATTATCTACTTGAAATAACTCAAGCTGAGAAATGAGGTTGGGGTTTGCTCATGTGAATCTCATTGATGACAATGTTTGCAAGTATTTTGTTGAGGATTCTTTCATCAGTTTAATGTTGTTCTAACATTATAAACCAGATTTCACTATGGCTTCTTGGCTGTTGGTTCAGATAGACTCCTCAGAATATATTTTCCGGGATCATTAGATCATTTATGGACCATATTTTTGTTATTGGAATCTGTGGTAAAAATTCCTACTGTTCTGTTCAGTAATATCAATTTATTGGCAACAGTTTTTGTAACATAAAATGACTGTCATTTATAACAACAGAGACAATCTGCACTGTGCATTGAGGACAATCTGCACTGCGTGTTGATTGTTCTCCTTTTCCTGAAAAATGATAATTGTTCATAAAAATAGAAGAAGAAATGAGAAAAAAAAGGATTCTGGGAAACGAACTGGGGGAAAAACTCAATAACTTAAAAGTATAATTACATCGACTGATTTACCATCAGTTCTTGATCTCCATACAGATTTTTTTACAGAGTTCTTTTACAAGTATTTTGTTTGCCTGGAAAACAAAGAACAGTTGCATCATTTCTGTCCATTTAAGTCTTTTTACTTTTAGAGAGGAACAAAGAACTCCATACAACACCATAGTTTGTTGTGCAATATGTTTTTTAAAGTTCTTCCATATGGCCCATATTGACTAAATATTTCATGAAAGGCCCTTTTTACTTCAGAAGGTTTGTCACATACATTTTTCTTAATGATTCACAGGCTTTGGGGCTCCACCTGGCAATGCTGTTGCATATGGACTGAAACATTTGCAATTAAGAGAGCCAAATTTATTTTTGTCAAAATGTTATTAGCCAAAAACATTAATAAGCAAATTATTACCTGTCTGTACATGTTCTGTACTCTGTGACTATAGAAGCATATGTTCCTTGTGAAAAATGTATTTGCTGTATATAACCTTTCTCTTTTGCTGAATGACCTGTCTCGTATGATGTTTTAAACTAATTTTAGTTGTCAGTAGTTTGAAGCAGAATGAAAAAGAGTGAAATCCTGCTTTTATTTCAACAAATATATTATGGGTGTTTAGAAGATTTAAACCCAGAGTTTAGTTTCTAAGATCTGTTTTTTGTTTTTTTTTGTTTTTTTTTCACCTTTTAATTGTATGTTTGGAGATTGGAACAAATGTATTCTTTGTAGTCCGTGATTAGATGACCTAGAGTTTCTGAACAGAAGGGATATCAGAGAAGAGTCTGAAGAGAGCATAGAGGGAATTTTTCTTTCTTCTTCTTTTTCTCTCTCTCTCTTTTTTTTTTTTTTTTTTTTCCCCCAGAAAATTAAGTAAATTCTGAATCTTATTTCACTGTTAAGAAAAGCAGAAATATGTCTAGAAATGCCTTCAGTGAGATCCAGGCCAAATAGATCCAGGCTGTTTAGCAGGCTGTTTTTGCACTTGGTTCTCTCTGGTCAATTCACAGGAAAGAAAAATAAATTATTAGCTATAATATAATGCTGGCCATCTTCACACATTTTATTCTTAAAATATCATGGAGTCACAGAATGACTGAGGTTAGCAGGGACCCCTGGAAGCCACCTGGTGCAACCCCCTTTGTGAGCAGGTTACCAGGACCATGTCTAGGCAGCTTTTGAAATTGTTAGAGGAAGGACACTCCACAACTCTCTGAGCAACTTGTGTGCCAGTGCTCCATCACCTGCACAGTAAAGAAGTGCTTCCTGATGTTCAGAGGGAATCTTCTATGTTCCAGTTTCTGCTCATTGTCTCTGGCTCTGTCCTTGCTGCTTCTTCCCTTCAGGAATTCACATATACTGATGAGATCGTCTCCGAGCCTCCTTTTTTTTTTTTTTCTTCTAGGATGAACAGTCCCAGCTCTCTCAGCCAGTCCCATAGAGATGCTCCAGTCCCTTCATCATTTCCATGACCCTTCCTTGGACCCTCTCCAGTATATCCATATCTCTCTTGTACTGATGTTGTGGTTTAGAACATCTATAAATTTGGTCTAGCACATTCCACACTGCAATCAAATCTGTCAACATCTTGAGGCCTTTGGGCCACACATTGGATGCCAAAAAGAACTGTGGTGTTTTTACCATGCTGTGCAGACAAATTCCACCACTACTGGTCTTTCAATCTCCTTCCTCCTCAGATGAGGGGGAGAAGAAAGTACATTGGAAAGAAAAAAATGCTCACTGGTTGAGATAAGGATAATTTAATTAAAGGGAAGAGAAAGAGAGAAAAAAACAGTCAAAGGTTGCACAGAAGCACAGAGAGAGAAGAAAAAATATTATCTTCTTCCCCAAAATGAGCAATGTTTGGCCATATCCTAGGGAGCAGGGTTTAGTGTTTTTTGAGGAGGACAGATGTCTTCATAATGAGAGCAGGCCTACTTTCCAGATGGGTGGACCCCAGCAAGTCCTTGTACCCGGGGTTCTTCCTCCCGAGGTGAAAGGGTGAAGAAAGTGAAGATAGTGAAATAAATATTATGTTCCTTAATAAATCTGTGTTAAAAAGACTGTAGTATGTCAACAATGTAATTAGCCAGTATAACCAAAACTCCATTCAAGGGAGAATAAACTGTGTGAGTAACAAGTCTGCAATTGCTTTCATACAAATTTTAGTTCAATGTCGCTAAATTTAGTGATCTACAGGGACTTCTGTCATTATGGTGATAGGGTATCAACAAAAGGACTCAGAGAAAAACATACATGTGTATTGCATCAGAAATAACAAAGTTCTTTTTTTGCCAAGAACAAGAGAAATGTGTTTACAATGCACAGGAAAGCAACATTGACTAGACAAATGACATGCAAAGTAAAAGAGTAATTCATTAAAATTCTGTAATGAATGCATAACAAGAGGTGTGCTTTGAGCTTCCCTAGGGTAAAAGATGGGATGTATCAGTACCATAGTCAGAGAGTATCTACTAAGAAGTATGCATGTTTCCCAGCATCAGCAAATCTTATCTATGTTTTTAATTATTACAGTGAAAAGAATACAGTTCCTTGCAAATCTCTGTCTGTTCAACAGGAATATATCAAGATGAGGCCAGATCATACTTCCTCTCTGCCACTGCTCCAAAGGAATAATTTAATATTAAATACTACGGGTACAAAGGAAAGAAATGTGTCTTGAGGCTACTGTCACAGGTATAGCACAACCTGGTCTGCAAAGTGCGACTGTATGTAGAATATGTAGTGAATCAAATCGATTCACTGATGCAGTGAAAGTCAATAGCTTTCCGTCACTTTTTAAATGAATTAAAATGCATTCTGTCCAGCCTAGGCAAACCATTTTCCCCTTCACCAAACTTATATCCAATTCATTATCTATGCAACAAGTGGACACCTTACAATTTATGCACAAACTCCAGCATCAATGTCTCAAAAATCTTAGATATGGGGTTTAATTTAGGGTTAATAAGCATATATACACTAAGAGGGCTAGATGACAGACACTGATCTCAAATATTATTTAATTCTTGATGCAGTTCAAAGATCTAAAATTCAAAGTGGAATATTGAGCTAGTCTCCTATTTCGTTCTCAGACCTAAAATACCACCTGCTTCCTGTTCACATACACTTCCATCCATCTTGTTCACACACCCTTTATAAAAATCCTCCCTTTCAAATTTTAAGCATTACTAAATGTTCCAGATCTATGCATAGATCCATTGTAAGCAGCTCTTTCATCATCATCAGAATTCATAACATTTATTGCTTCCATGGAACATTAAGCCCATGTATTCTTTTGCAAACAACTAGGGCCATGATGCTCAGTCACTTAGTTGGATCAGCACAACTTACAATTTCAGTGTCACTGACTAAATTTGAATCAGAGGCTAAAATAGTTAGCCTTCCTGAGTACAAAATCACATTCTGATCTTATTAAGCAATTGAGAGTATGACAGCTGACTCCCCATAGCATAGGGGAAAAATGGTTCCTTTTTTTTTTTTTTTTTTCTCCTTCCCTAAATACCTTTAATTCTATTATAGGAAATCAAAACAAGTGCCAAGCATTCAGATGTTGACTAAAGAGAAGAGTAATAAGGGTAACTATAATATGATAACACAGTTACTCGAGCTTAGCACATTTGTCATAGCACAAAGCCTGCTTCTCATGGGCTACTTACAAAGCCCAGCAAACAACAACAACAAAGCAAGATGCTCATCAAACTACATCATTCCCAAGCTTCTTTTGCACCACAAGTATTTTCATCCTTTTTAGAGCATTGCATTAGGTAGATCACACTACACTGAGTAGAGAATCAAAGCAGTATTACACAAGCTGAGAAAAAGACTGGGCATAGAGTGAATAAGATTTTAACTGTCCATGGGAAATCCTTGTTTGCAAATCTATTCATGGTTTTCTCAGGCATTTATTGTTATATACTGTTATTTCTGCATACAGTGAAGTTACAGATTACAAATTAAGGTAATGGCCCAATTTTACCACTCTTCTTGGCACAGAACTGCCATATTTCAACTCTATATGGTCTAGTCTACATTGGTCTAAATTTACAGCTTTTTTTTTTTTCTTTTTTTTTTCTTTTTTTTTTCTTTTTTTCAGCTCACTTGTGAAACAGACCACATTCTGAACCCCTCTTCTGAGAAGTACTATCTCATCTTTAAGTGGGCTGAAGATTTCAGTTTACATCTCCTCTCTTAATTAAGCACTAATGAAAGTAGTAAAAAGCCAGATTTTGAGAGCTTTTCAGGAGCAATCACACTCTGAACAGTTGATTAATGAAGCTTTAATAATATCTTTTAGCATAAAAAGAGTGTTGTGGATGAAATTATATATTTCAGACATGAGAAAGAATCAGCAATATATTTATTGATCTAAAGTAGTGATCTAACAAAGCTTAATTGTAAATAAGACAGTGAGTTAACAAGATTCAATATAGCATAGTACCCTTGATTATTTACTACAGAAAAGACAGAGTACATCAGATTTGTCAGGGAAACTATCCCAGAGTCACAAAGTTCAGAGTGGACTCCCTTGCTTCCTAAACTCCTTGAACCAAAGAAGTAAGGAACCTAGGTGTTGCTGAATCCACTCCTAGCCTGACTTGGTCAACGGTTTATGTCTAAGGATTATATGTGCACAATCAATCTCAGATATAACCTTAGCAAAGCTTACAAAGTACAGCAAGCTATTCATCACTTTCCAAGAATCTGTTGCAGCAAGGCATCTCTAGCAAGGAATAAGGGATCTCTGCAGCAGGAGTGACCTTGCGAGGCATCCCAGCTCAAGGGGATATCCTGTTGTGCAGCCAGCTGCCATACAGAAGAGCTCAAAGGGCTCTTGGACCTCTCACTATTTATGGGGTATGATGATGGACTAATAGTTGTATATAAATATATATGTGTGCGTGTGCGTGCACGTGCATGTGCTTTATTGGTCTTCAGCTGCTGAGCAAGCTCTCTGTCTGTCAGTTTCTCCAGCAAGCAGCTTGAAATGATATTGTGGTCACTATCTGTCTGAGCAAGGCTTCAGGTTCAACTTGGGGGTTGGATCCGGTGATCTCTTGAGGTCCCTTCCAACTCCTACAATTCTGTGATTCTGTTATTCCAGTGTCTGAACAAGGCAATAGACAGACGGAAGGCCAGAAGTGACAGGGAGGGGGGGAGTATACCATAAGGAGTAAGAAAAAAAATAGCTACTGCTTTCTAAAATGTCAGCATAGCCAGCAAATGTAAATAGATACTTGTGTATATATATTGAAATCAACAGGTCTGAGTATTTAGAATACAAGAAAAAAGCCTGAAAAGACATCTAAAAATATTTAAATGTCAGGCTGCAAATAAAGGTAAATCTCTACTGACACTCTGCATGCTAGAATAAAAAAGGCACTGGAGTGTTAGATGTGCTATAACTGAGGAGCATAAAACATGAAACTTGGTAAGCACAGAGGCTGTATACAGAGAAAGCCATCATATAGTCTCTTCCTGTCATGTTGTCCATTAGAGGATTAGCTACAAGTATGAGTTTGCTGCTAAACAAGTTTCTCATCTCAAGGTTGCCATGCATCTCTTCTTGATTACATGCCCTTTAAGTCTGATTAATACTACTAACCTGCTTTTTTTTCTGTACATTATCAACTTGTCTCAGGGGTTCACTGAGAGATGCATCCATCTTAGTCATGAGGATTGAGTATGATTCCTTGCCAGCTCCTGGCAGAGTCACCACGGCTTAGCAACATGTACCCTGGTAACTGCTGTGTACAGCCAGACCAGTGGTAGGAGTGGAAAGTAAATTGGGCACTGAGAAGAGGCAAGGATCTGTGCAATGTTATGGTGCCTGCAAACTAGTTATTAAGGAAAAGCTTTGTTTTTCTGTTATCATCTCTATCCTTTTATTCATGTGCCTTACATTGGAATTAGAGGAATAAAGCACACTCTTGTCTGCACTGGTTTGACCAAAGGACACGATGTGTGTCTATGCAGGCACAAAACATGCACAACCATTTGTTTTATCAAGCCTCTCATTTTGTATTTCAGTCAATCAGAAGTGTTCCCATGGAGAGTTTTTAGTCATACTTAAACCATTAAGAAAGCCTGACATTTATAACACTTTCCTACAGCACAATTGTTACTAGTACTGCTTGGCTTAACAAGATAAAAAATGGGAAGCATTTTACCTGCATATTGTGCTGCCTCAATTGAGAATGGCATCAAGGTCTCTACAGAATTAAGACTTTTAAAGTTAGCACTCTCAAGCCTATGAAAGACTAAAAAGAAACAAGTTTATAATACATATTTAAACCATCAGTCAAGCACCACCAAGAGCTCAGTTTGTAAAATCAGATTTCAAGAGTTCTTACACACATAATAGGTGTGCTCCAGCTCCCTTTCAGTCAATAGGAGTATTCCCATTGATGTCAAAAGCCTGCCGATTATGCCCATTATGGCAAAGTAGGCTTTCCTTTAGAGAAGTTGAAGGTTAAATTTGTTTATTCTTTTAGCTAACAAAACTGCCATCAGTGATTATAATGTGGGAACTGCCCACACCATTTCCTAACTTTCAACTTAACAATCAGCAAGACCCATATCAACTCAATACTGTAGTATTTTTGCTAGCACTACAAAATACAGCAGAAAATGATTTGGCACTAGACTGTATAGCTTATTTGTCATTGTTACTCTTTTGTCAAGTATAGTGTAGACTAGGATCAGCGATGAGCAGCAAATAGAAATAAATATATATATTTCCTGAATATATCAGTGTTAGGTTATGTAATAAAAAACTCATCTGCATACCCACAGAGGAACACAGAGAGACAATGGTAGGTGGGAGAACCCAAGTAATACCTTGCTTTGTCTCCTCCCAGGCCCATTGATCATCATCAGTCCATCTCCGCAAACCCAGATATGCCTAAAGGAAGAAGCACAGGCAGGAACCAAGGGCTGTACCAGGAGAGCCACCAGTTTCACACTGATATCCAGGGGTGAAACCCATCAAGATGAGCCATGAAGAGTAGCTCTCTGGACCACCTCTTGGACTAAGGATACACTGGCTATGGGCATAGGACACTTTATGAGATATAAGGGAAGGGCATTTCAGGGTTGCATGTTGTATGAGTGTGAAGTGTGTCTGGCCATGTTTACACACATATATGTAGCGCATACTTATGTTTGTGTGCATGCCTACTGGCAATATGTTCTCAGCCTTGCTACTGGTTGGACCTGGGGGCATGGAGCTATGGCAGCCTCAATTCAGGATGACAGATTAGTCTCCTCTGTCAATTAGAAATCTCCAAAAAGCAATTTAGGTTCACTGCTGAAGGAAACAGGAGACCTGGTTACTTACCCTGGATAGTGAAAAGGCTGAGGTACTGAATGCCACCTTTTCCTCAGTCTTTACCAGCAAGACTGCTCTTCAGGAATCCCAGGTCCCAGAGACCAGGTTGAACAGCTGGAACAAGGAAGATGTACCTTCAATGGAAGTTCAGGGAATACTTGAGCAAACTGGGCATTCACAAGTCCACTTAATGGTATAGCACCCTTTTTCTATTTAAATGTCTTGAACATATTTTTCTATATTTAATTAATATGGGAAGTTTTGCGGGAAGTTTAGTTAGTCAGACTTTGCCGATTTCCAAAAACAACACTGTGAAACAATACTTATATGATATTAAACCAACAGGAATTACAAGAAAGGCTAATTAAAGCAGAATTATTAGACAGTTTAAATCTATATTACATTTTTTTTTATAATTAATTCATGCCTGAGTAATTAAATGTATGTATAGAGAAGCACCAAAACAGAAATTTATGCATATGTGTATATATTCTCCGTATTTAGCTTGTGCAGTGGAACATGAATAAATATTAATTATGTGAATTTTTTTGTAAGCAAAGAATGAAGTATGTTCACCAATCATGGCTAGTTGAACAGGTACTGCTTGGCTTGTTTTCCCTCAGTGCCAGCTATTGGCTCATTTTAGCTGATAATACATGGAATATAATTTATTATGTATGTATGTTTCAACCAAACACTTAAAAATTGGAAATTAACTTTTAGATAGCTTAGTCGTAGTAATGCTCTTATTATAGTATGGGAGTACGTGTTTATCAAAAGATTAGCATAAACTAGAGTAAGTTACAACACTTAAAATCTGACTTCCAGTCTTCAGGATATTGAGAGTCATTTTACAGGAAAGGATGTTTTTATTGTTGTAGAGATGAAGCAATAGAAAGACCAATTTCTGCCCTGTGGACAAATGGAGAAATAGTGATAGATTATCTGGCAAGATGAATTTGGCTTTCCAAGGTGAAATATACCTATAACTGCCAAATAATTCCTTTCCCCCAGCTGTAGATGTGTCATGCAGTAAACCATATATTCCTGTTAAATTTTCTCATTTCTTTTTTCAGCAGACTAAAAGGCTTGTGTTTGATGAGGAAAAGTGAGCTAATTCTTAAATGTTTTTCCCATCATCAGACACTGAGTCATAAAAATAATATAAGTAAAATGCTGTCACAAATAGATTTTTATTTGTGTGTTAAGGCTTCTTCTTTTTTTTTTGTTTTCTTTTTTTTTTCTTTAATGTTGCTACATGAGATTGCTCAGGTGAGGGTTAGTGTGTGTATGCTTATAAATCCAAAAAGCTCCTGAACTCTTTGCTGCCCAGAGTAATGCAGGCTTTGATGGAAAAAATGTTAAGTTTTACAGTGACAACACAAAGATGGAAAAGTCAAGAAGTGATGGTGAATTACCTGTCAATTATGGGATTTATCTCCCTCTCTCTCCAATTTTTTTTGTTCTCCCTCCCAGAACACATGCTGTTATCCTGTTTTGATCCCTTTTCTTTGAAGTATTGTAAATAAGGTAAGCACTGCATGTAGTAGTCATCCTCTTATTGACATACAGACCATATGAATAATGTATGCTCATTTGAAAACAGTAACGATATAAATACCTGAATTTTATGTATGTTTTTGTCATTTTAAAAATAATACAGCAAATGTTTCTCAAATACTTACATTTAAAGTGATGAGAAGTGAAAATATTTTCCATATTTTCTGCAGTTTATTTGTTGCAGAACCTCAGATAGGTAGTCTTGAATGGGTTTCTTCAGCTGAGTCTTTTCAGTGACAGTGTTGCATGTCGTGACTTCAGGAAATAAACTATTTAATGAAATTGGTTAAATTTAGCCGAGGTTTAAGCAGGAGTAACTCAAAAGATTAGAGTTGGTGTTATGTCTCACATATTCTAGGGCTTAATGTTTATTTTCTGACTTTTTCACAGCAGTAGTTCAAGTCATTTTCAGTAGACAGCTGTGCAGATCAGGATCAGATGTTTGCTAAAATAAACATTTGCATTTTTATCCTCTGACTGTGTCAGGATATTACAGAAAAATGTACACTACCAAATGCTGGCTTCTGAATTATTAGTGTCTGTTAAGCTGATACTTCTGTGAAGATTTAGAGATTTGATCTCTAGAAAAAAATAATACATTCTCTCCATTTGAAAATTTGATGGATTGACCCTTGCCAGCAATTAAGCCCCCACCCAATCACTTGTGTCCTGTGTCCTGTGTTCCCCATACTACCCCAGCTGAGGAACTGAAATAGAAGAGCAAATGAAAGGAAAACTTGTAGTGCACGATAAAGGCAGTATACTAAGTGACAGAAAAACTAAAACAACAAACCAAGTGATGCAAAAGCAAGCCCTCACCACCTCCCACCAGCAGACTGATGACTAGTCTGTCTCTGAGCAATGGCTACTTTGGAAAAACGTGTCCCCACCAGTGTTATGGCTAAGCATGATATCAGATGGTATGAAACATCTTTTTGGTCAATTTGAGGCAGATGTCCTGGCTATGTCCCCTCCCAACCTCTTGCCCAATCCTGCTCCTTGTGGGTGGCAGAGTGAAAAACAGAGGTCTCGATGTTGTGCAAGGTCCGTTCAGCTGAAGCTAGAACTCTGGTGTGTTATCAACACTTTTGTTGATCACAAATATAAAATGCAGCTCCATATGGACTGCTGTGAATACAGTTAACTCCATCTCAGCCAGACTCAGTACAGAAAACAGCACTGTTTGTTGTGGAAACAAGAAAAGCAAGTCACTTAGGAAACTCTAAATAAAGAAGGTACTAGTGGAGCAATCAGACAGTTAACTAAACATTTTATGGCTGGAGAGACATTTTTCGTGTATTTGGAGGTTGCTGTGGGTCATATTTATATAGATATTGTGAAAGGGCCCCAAGCTCTCGCTGTTTGACAATCTAACCCAACAAAGAAACTGATTCTATTAGTTATAATTGAGATGGGGAAAGAAAAGTGGGAAACAAGAGATGGAATCAAATATCCATAGGAAGGCTTTCTCTGAGCTGGTCTTTCATGAAGACGTAGATGGATGGGAGGGAAGAGCAGGACAGAAGCTTTTCTTCCAAGATCACAAGATGTTCCTTCTTGTTACTGTGATGGGAGAACACTCCCGTACATGGGAAAGAGCTTTCACTTCTGTTAAGCTAAACTTCTGTACTCTAAACCAATGTCACCAGCTCTCTTCCCTTCACAGAGCTAGTGCAGGTGAAAATATAGCTACAATTATGGAAATATGTGCTTCTCTCTCTCTCTCTCTTTTTTTTTTTTTTTTTTTTTTCTCAGTGCACTGCTTACTCTTCACTCATAGTTCTACTTTACAAAATATATCATTTATTACATGAACTATCTTGTCACTGCAGGTAATATTAACAGTCCAGACCTCTGGCATAAAGACCTGTGTCTATAAAAACGAGGACAAACTTTAGTGGGAGTGACTGGCCCCTTGAACAACTTGCTACTTTAAAACACAAACAAACAAAACCTGGATGAATCCAAAACCAATGGACCTACTTCAATTGGTTCCTCCTTATCTTGTGGTGGATTCACTTCCATCGGTTCCTCTTAATTTTGTTGTGAATCCACCTCCATGGATCTTTGCTGTTGTCCTGCTGATAGGCATGCTTGGGCCCCATGGCGTTTTGGGACAAATGGAATGCTTTGACCCATGCGGTTTTCAGGCTGGTTGGTGTGCCATAGTGCCACACCACTGTGTGGTCAATTTGCATGCCTACATCCCATACCACCGTATCACCAATTTGCATGGCTGGATCCCATGCTGCTGTCTGGCTTATGGGCATGCCTAGGTTCCACGCTGTGTTCTGGATGGTGGGAATGCCTCTGCTCCACATGTATGTTTGGCTGAAGCTCCTGCCTTAGCCCCACACCATCACTGCACCAGGGTACCCAGGCACCCTGTTACTGTATGCTTGAAGGGCAGGCCTGGACCTCGTGCTGTTGTGGTACCAACATTCTGTGGTATACAAGAAAGCTTCATAATTTGCAGAAATGTAAATAGTAACTTCATTGATCTTCTTCAATTTGTGTAGATACAACTTCAGTATGAATTTATAAATTAAACTAAATTATGCTTCTGAAAAATATTTGTTTTTTACAAATTATGCTTCTGAAAAATATTTGTTTTTTACATTACTCTTTATCTGCCAGCGTCTTTTAAAATTCATAATATTGTTACAGCTTTGTTTAGTGAAGCTTAAGTACTCTATCATATAGGGAAGCATAGAACAGGTTAAATTGCAAATTTTATACCATGTGATCTTGTTTTATGACACCTGGTATTGTTCCTTTTATATTAAAAAAAAATTTGTTTGAAACAGTTGAAGTAAAATTCTCACTTTTCCTCTGGATCTTTCCAAATCTATTTTTTTTTTTTTTTTTTAATAAAGAGGTAAAAAATGTGTACTTTCATTTAAACTTATCATTTCAATAACTTTTTGTCCAGTTGTTTTGCATAATTTAGATATTCTGTGTACTTCAAGTGTCTTCAGTTTCCTCTGATGCTTTTTCTGTTGAATCCTGAAATCTTTCCTGTATAGGGGCTGTAGAACTCTTAATATTTATTTAAAGCCGCCACATTCATTTTTTCTCAATTTCTTTTCTCATTACTTTCTCCTCCTTGTTTCTTATAAGTAGTAACTGAAATGTCTGTCTTCTCTTCCTAGAAGGAAACCAGGGCTCATTTCGCAGTGTTTGGTTTCTCTTCATGTGCAATTGTCTGAGAATTATTGTCTGTCTTGGTCCACCTATTGTGCATAGCAAAGGTGTCTTAGCAGGTGTTCTCAGGATCAAAAATAACAGTCTCACAGTCTGTCTTAAGAAAAGTATGCCATTAATTTCTATTTGCCATCAAGTAGAAATTAATTCATGAATGTGTAAACTGGGGCATACCATTTACAGCATGTAACCCAAGCAGTAGCAATCCTTTAAACTTAAGAGGGTCTGAGTCGATTGCTTTTGATGAGAGGAGCTGTGTGGGGGGAAAATTCATTCAGGCTCTTTAAATTCTAAAAGGGATGATTTAACTGGAAAGCAGAAAAACATCAACATGTCTGTGTTTTATTGGAACTGCTCTGCTTTCCTGAAGTTAACTAGGAATGCTTAATAAGCCATGTACTGGTACATTTCATTCACTCATACCACATTTTTTACACTTTATCCCTTAACATATGGTAATGTGAATGGGTAATCCTAAACATGATCTCTTTCCAATTCATTTTATTTAACCTAAAGAGTGTTTTGCTTCAGCATAAACTCTTGTTTATCTCATTTCCATCAGATTAAATTCTGTCACTTGAATAAATAGTGACTTTTTTTTTTTTTTTTTTTTTTTTGGGTAAGATTATAGTAACATGGTCTGGTTTCAAACAGGACATATTTAAAGGCAATTATGTAAGATGCCTTTTCATGGGGTTTGCACAAACCTCCACATCCATTTTCTCACACACCAGTCCAGTTGTCGCATCACTTTAGTAGGTGATTTGCTATGGCTTTTTTTTTTTTTTTTTTTTTTTTTTTGTATATTTTTCCTACAGGGGCATATTTGTGGCTGAAAATGATTGTATTCCTGTTGGTAAGGAATATGTTGCATGGGTAGTTTTGCCCTATACTTCCCTTCCTTGATAAATTAATTTCAAGCAGACATTCAATGCCTTTAGAG